>NC_059207.1:42564647-42869149 GCF_020615455.1 Coregonus clupeaformis
TCAGTCTCACAGTGTTGCCCCGTGTAACCTGGTAGAAAGACATGTTGGTCACTTCAGTCTCATTTCTCTCCATTCTATTCAGGAGCCAGAAAACATTCAATCAGTTTTTGTTTCTTTTGAAATCATTGATTGTTGTTTTGTTGTTGTTTTTATGAGTAAAAAGAAGAAACCCGCACACTGCTCCTGCTAATATCACTGCTCTTTATTAAGCTTACGTATTAAGCTTTTAATTTGCACCATTGCTCCACCCACATCTGTTCAATGCATCGAATGGGGTTGGAGTCGAGGGAATGTGTTACTAAATATAACAATGTGCTGTTTTTATACCTTCAGTGCATTCACAGGTGTACTTGTTAGGGCCGTCCGTGCACTTGGCGCCATTCTTGCAAGGCGTGCTGGCACACTCATCAATATCTATCTGGCAAAGGTACCCAGCAAAGCCTGGAAAAACAAGAAGAGGTAGGGAGTGAGTGAGTGTGTATCACTAGAGTGATCTTAACAAGCCCAAACTATTCCCACTCTATCCCTGGAAGTTTACATACATTATGATGAGAGCCCTCCATGACAGAGATGGCTGCATATTCATCAAAAAGCCTGCCGTACTACAAGCTTACTGTTTTTCTTTGTCCTCCTTTTCACCACTGCTCCCCAAAAGAGGGGGGGAGAAGGGGAGAAAACCTTCCAAGGCCTCATGACCAGGGGTGAGAGACAAAGGGGGGACTGTCTGCACAATGTAATGCAAAGCCGAGCCAGTTGCCTCTTTTGTCCCCCAAAACTTTTCCATCACAATGTGCATTCTCCCGTCCTGCTCTCACCCCTTTCCCCGCCCGCTTCTCCCAAAAGGGCCAGCTTGACCTCTGAACTCAGCTATTCAAATCCCTCTTCATTCAAAATCAACCAGCAGGCTCCCTTTTTTTCTCGAGTTATTCTAATCTCTGTTTTTATTTATTCTTTAAATCAAATCAAATTTAATTTGCCACATGCGCCGAATACAACAGGTGTAGACATTACAGTGAAATGCTTACTTACAAGCCCTTAACCAACAATGCAGTTTTTAAATAAAATAAAAAAAAGTAAGTTAAGTAAAAAATAGATAAGTAAAAAATTTAATAACAGTAGGGAGTCAATATACATGGGGTACCGGTACAACTTCTGTCGCAGGAACTTACAGTGTTCAGTAGGAGCACATTTGAATTCTAAGTGGTAAAAAGAAGGATTCTGTTTGATAAAGAGATGAAGCTTTTGGAACACACAGGTGGTCTAAGCCAAGCAGCCAGCCAGACATCCCAGTTGTCACTAATCCAAATAGGAAGTAGCTTCATGGCTATCTGTTAGCTCTGCTCCATTCACAACAGAGGGCCCTTTCAATTTTCAGTGTCCATCCATGCTAACGCTAATGTTGCCTCACACACACCTCCCAGAGCCAAAGACGGGATTTAGCCCAGGCTTCTGGATTCACACATTTCAAAAGGGACGAGTGGGGTTTCCATCGAGATGGTGTGTACATAAATTAAAGGAGAGAGGACCATACCCTACCCCGGCCTGGGCTTACACAGGAACAAATTTACATCTCAAGCAGGCAATGGGGTCCCCAAATTCCCCTCTCAGCCCCCGCCCCTACCCCATAACCCCTTCTAGAGCATAACCGTCTGTGCGTCTCAGTCCCCTCCAGTACCCCAACACCTCCCACCCCTTCCACTTTCACGACTGTCTCATTCAGGCCTCTCTCCTGCCCCCCTTACCCTATCCTATAGATATGGGTGGCTTTTCATCAGCTAAGCTCTTGTGTTCTTTGCTGTACCGCTCTACTATTAATTCATCAGCTTCCTAACTGCACTTTCTCAACACAAGGAGCTTCCTGCCTTTCTCTATGAGCTGTCTTTGATCAGAACCGACTGAGAACTGCACTATTTTCCTTCAGAATTACTTCCACCTCAATAGCCCTGCTGAAAGAATGAAAACAAAAAGCCTCACGTTCTTCTATCAGAGCATTCCTCTGCTAACAAACCCTCAATGCCTCTTGTCACATACTGTAGTCCAACCTCAATGAAATCCCTGTAGAAATACCTCATGAAATCATCTAGATTCTACATGCAACAAATCACTACACACAAAACTCAAACCTCACCACAACAGCTTCTACAACTACACAGAAATGTAATACATGAAAACACAACACTATTTCAGCTGCTATTCTTAGTCTTTCTTTCCTTAATTCTCTCTCAATTAACGTTATTGTGGTTAGCTACATCCAAACCAAGTTTAAGTGCACACTCATCAGAGTAAAAACTTGTTCTAAGTGAAAACTTCCTCAAGCCCTTCCTTATGGATTTTCCTCCTCGTGGGGCGCTGGCCTGCTAAAGCCTGCCTGAGGGCAGGGATTAGAGCCTGCCTCCCGCGCCCGTCCCGTCCAGGGGGTTGATCGACCCCCCTCAGCCCGCCGCGGCGCGCTGGGGCTCACCTGTGGGGCACTGGCAATGGAAGGTGTTGATCTTGTCGATACATTTCCCATTGTTCAGGCAGGGGTTGTTGGCGCACTCATCCGTATTGATCTGGCAGAACAGTCCCTCGTAGCCTGTAGCCAATTAGCAAGGGAAACAAGACACAGGGCCGGTTAGTCAACTAGTCAGTTAGTCAGTTAGTTAGTTAGTCAGTTAGTCAACTAGTTAGTTAGTTAGTTAGTTAGTTAGATAGATAACCATGAGATTTGTACAGTAACATTGCCAAAGTGCATGACTTCAAAAATATAGGTTTAGATTGTTGTCATCCTTTGATTGAAATGGTATCTTTGAACTTGCTAACAAGAAGAAATTATACTGATGTAGGTAACTAACCATGTGTGTGAGTGTGTGTGTGTTTGCGTGTGTGTGCATGCATGAGAGTGTGCTTTCATGATCGTGTGTGTACATGAGTTGGGGCCTGTGTGTGTGTGTTTGTGTGTGTCAGTTACCTGGCATACAGATGCAGTGGAAACCTCCTATCTGGTCAAGGCAGGTGGCTTCGTTCTGGCAGGGGTTGGAGAGGCACTCGTTGACATCGTGTTCACAGCGAGCCCCAGAGAAGCCGGGCTGACACTTACACTGGAACGAACCCTTGGTGTTCAGGCACTTCCCTCCATGCTCACAGGGGTTGCCACCTAGACACACAGAGAGATGGAGTGTATCTTAACAAACATGTTGCAGTGCGTACTCCTTCACAATGCTGTGTAGTGGTTGCTGTCTGTCTGCATCTCTGCTGTGTAGTGGTTGCTGTCTGTCTGCCTCTCTGCTGTGTAGTGGTTGCTGTCTGTCTGCCTCTCTGCTGTGTAGTGGTTGCTGTCTGTCTGCCTCTCTGCTGTGTAGTGGTTGCTGTCTGTCTGCCTCTCTGCTGTGTAGTGGTTGCTGTCTGTCTGCCTCTCTGCTGTGTAGTGGTTGCTGTCTGTCTGCCTCTCTGCTGTGTAGTGGTTGCTGTCTGTCTGCCTCTCTGCTGTGTAGTGGTTGCTGTCTGTCTGCCTCTCTGCTGTGTAGTGGTTGCTGTCTGTCTGCCTCTCTGCTGTGTAGTGGTTGCTGTCTGTCTGCATCTCTGCTGTGTAGTGGTTGCTGTCTGTCTGCCTCTCTGCTGTGTAGTGGTTGCTGTCTGTCTGCCTCTCTGCTGTGTAGTGGTTGCTGTCTGTCTGCCTCTCTGCTGTGTAGTGGTTGCTGTCTGTCTGCCTCTCTACTCACGGCCCTCCTGCTACTCGGACGCTCTCTGGCTGATTTCTACCGGCCTCCCCTCCAGCCCTGTCAGCCCTGGCCCATTAGTGGGTTTCTGCTCTCTGAGGTCGAGGAAATCCCATTTCTAGTTCTTGACTAACCAAGCATAATAAAGCCCATGAAGAATAAAGCCTATTCCTGTATTGATCTAATGTGTGTTTATGAAAGCATCCCTCAGTGGTCTGAGTCTACTTACCCAGTGAGCACTCGTCAACATCCTGGTCACAGGCGGCGCCAAAGTAGCCAAGGGGACAGGTGCAGATGGCCTTGCCGTTGACGGGGTTGGTGTCACAGTTGGAGCCTTTCTGACAGGGGTTACTGATACAGGCGTCATCCAGGTGACACAGCAGACCTGGCACAGCACAAGAACAACAGGAGACGTTGATAGGCGTTACAGTTATTTGCTTCGTTAAAGTTATTTATTTAGTTATTCCTTTTCAACCTTGTAATAACTAGCTACAGTAAATACAGTGAAAGTATATGTGCTGCTGGCACTGTAAAAGGAAAGGCTACCAATTTAGTATCACTGTAGTAAACACACGAGTTTCAGCATAAAATGGTGGTAGATATACAAGTGAAAAGCTCAGGGTCAGAACAATTAAAAAACAAGGAGAAATGAAGAAGACCAAAGTCTATTGGCTGACCTGTGCGACCATGGGGACACTCGCAAAAAAAGGACGCCACACGGTCGTGGCAGATGGCACGCTGATCGCAGGCAGCATTGGCGCAATCGTCAATATTCTCTCCACAGTCATCACCCGTCCACCCATTGACACAGACACACTGGTAGGCACTGTAGATGTTATGGCACGTTCCACCGTTCTGGCACGCGTTGGGCATCAGTTGGCACTCATCAACGTCCTCTGTACAGAACTGGCCTATAGGGGAGAACATGGGGGAAATGCACTTGTAAACAGGTTACAGTGCACCCAAACGGGTCAAAAGAGAGTCAAAGATGAATAAGAATGAAAAGAAAGGGGGTTTCCATTGTAGAGTAGGGTCAAAGTTATCCCATAAAGACTGATGCAGGGTCATACAGTATATGTTTGTATTCACCTCATGATCTAGGTTAGGATTGGGGGTTAGTAATCTGATCCTAGATCTGTATTTATGAGCAACTTCTACCTGGAGCGTCGAGATGAGTGGGTGGGTGGGGGGTACTGTATGGTTACCTGTGAATTCTGGTTTGCATTGGCAGTTATAGGTGTTAACCCCGTCCACACAGGTTCCTCCATTGTGACACTCGTGTCCTGGACAGTCGTCAATGTTAGTGTCACAGTTCTGACCCGAGAAACCTGGAGAGGACAGGACATAATGTTAAATACACACATATTACACACTGTTGTTTTTAATATCAGTCCCATCTCAACAGAAGATATCATGTTAGATTTTCATGAATAAAAAGGGAATATCAAGGAAGATTGGATATCTGAATATTTCTGTCTCCTTGGATCACTCTCTTTGTTTTTCCTTGTTAAAAAAATGCGTAGTTGGTTTCTTTCAAAACAAGAGAAGTGAAACTCTTTTACAGTTAATGCGGTCAACGTTCTCCTTCTTCAGAGGATAATGAATGGCAGCGGTGGCAACCCTCCTTGAGTCTGTGGCAGTCAGAAAAACAGCCAGCCAGACCACAGCTACCCTTCCTGCCCTGGCATTACACAACACACCAGCACACTATTGTTTGGCACCCTGACTGCAGAAGAAAAAGACAGGGACATTTAATAGGCAATACTGCCAATTTTGTGGAAGTAGAATCTGAGCTTCATTGGAATATTGATGATGGGAGTACTTGTCTTGATTCATAATATAAATGATTTCTCTTTCGTACTGGAGTTACTGTGAGAGCCGTCCAAAATAGTGTGTAAGGCACAAAGAGAGTGGTGTGGCGCTTGCTAGGAGCTCAGTGGAGGTCTGTCTATCCCAGCCTGGCTTTGGAGCAGGGTGGAAGTGGTGACGTGATGGGTGGGGAGCAGAGAGAGGGGAGAGAGGATGACTAGTCCTGGTAACCCTGTCTACAGGACTAGCAGGCTCTGCTCTGCTGTGAGAATGTTGTCCCTCAGCCATTTCCTCACAATGAGGCCCAATGCTTTCCTGCTCCCCTCTGTTCACACACAGCTCACACACACGCATACACACACACACACGCATACACACACACACACACACACACACACACACACACACCACTGTGGAGCCACTGCACACACACACAGTTTCCTCCTCCTGTACTCACATCATGACATCCTGACCAGCCACTACACAACAGAGGACAGTACACCTAGTTTATTTCACAGTGGTTTTGGATGTTTAATTGAGACAAGATGGCTTGAAGTGGATAGACTGGCGGGGAAAACACTTAAGTTGAAAGTTAGTACAGGGTCAAATCCTAACTTAATATAATCTCACATAACTCAACTTTTTCGTAGTTGAATGGACTGATTGTAAATCGTTCGGGATACAAGCGCCTGCTAAATGACTTAAATGTAATGTAAATGTAGGCTTCTGCCCATAGTGGATCAGACAGGACCACATTAAACAGAACAGTACCTGGCACACAGGCTTCTGCCCATAGTGGATCAGACAGGACCACATTAAACAGAACAGTACCTGGCACACAGGCTTCTGCCCATAGTGGATCAGACAGGACCATATTAAACAGAACAGTACCTGGCACACAGGCTTCTGCCCATAGTGGATCAGACAGGACCACATTAAACAGAACAGTACCTGGCACACAGGCTTCTGCCCATAGTGGATCAGACAGGACCACATTAAACAGAAGAGTACCTGGCACACAGGCTTCTGCCCATAGTGGATCAGACAGGACCACATTAAACAGAACAGTACCTGGCACACAGGCTTCTGCCCATAGTGGATCAGACAGGACCACATTAAACAGAACAGTACCTGGCACACAGGCTTCTGCCCATAGTGGATCAGACAGGACCACATTAAACAGAACAGTACCTGGCACACAGGCTTCTGCCCATAGTGGATCAGACAGGACCACATTAAACAGAACAGTACCTGGCACACAGGCTTCTGCCCATAGTGGATCAGACAGGACCACATTAAACAGAACAGTACCTGGCACACAGGAGCATTCGTAGGTGGTGTCTCCCTTCTGGACGCAGGTGCCGCCGTTGTGGCAGGGGGAGGGGTTGCAGGGTAGGTAGCGGGTATCACAGTGCTTGCCTGTGTACTCCTGGGGACACTGGCAGCGGTAGGTGCCCACTTCGTTCACACACACCCCTCCGTTCTTGCATGGCGAGGGGCTCTGGGCACACTCATTGACGTCCTGCTTGCAGGTCTGTCCGTAGAAGAAGGGGGTGCAGGAACAGATGTAGTGGGACTCGAAGGGGGTGCACTGTCCGCCGTTGGCACAGGGGTTAGAGGCACAGGGGTCTGCCTGCTGGCACTGCTTGCCTGGAGGAGACACACTCATCTTGTAAATAAAGGATGAAACATTTAATAAATCCCCCAAAACATTCACAGTTTTAACTTTATTTACATTAGGGCTGGGAATTGCCAGGGACCTCACGATACGATATTATCACGATAATTAGGTGCCGATACAATATGTATTGAAATTCTCACAATTCTATATGTATTGCGATTTGATACTGTGATTTTATTGCGATTCAATGTTTCGATAATGCTCACCATATGTCTGCTGCAGAGAGACAAGAGAGAGCCATGAGAAAACAAGTTTTGATCAGTCATTGGAAATAAAAGTGCTGAAAACAAATAGGCTCCCTATTTAAAAAGATGGAGAACAAGCTATGAAGGAAAAATACTGGAGTTTTGGTGCAGGTACAGCCAACTAGCACAAAAATTATATTGCGATATTGTCAAAACAATGCAATATATCGTCAAAAATAATATCCCGACATGTAACTGTATCGATTTTTCTGTCCCCCATCACTACTTTACATACATAGCTGCTTGTATTTTAAGGAAAATAATGCACTACAGTAAGTTGTAACCATGGTCAGTTTACATTTTTCAATGAACAGAAGGCCAGTTAGTAATGCTATTTGTTACTACTAGAGTATGCAGCTTTTCCCTCCAGTATTCTGACTACAGTGTGAGTATTAAATATGTTTACCTGACCAGCCAGGGGGACATCTACACTTGTACTCTCGGAGGTTGACCAGATCGCAGGTGCCACCGTTCCGGCAGGGAGAGCTGAGACAGGCGTTGTCGATTGGCGTCAGACACAGGCGGTCCGTGAAGCCCGGTCGGCAGAAACACGTGGATTCCACTGAGCTCCCATTGGGCACCACGTGACACGAGCCGCCATTTTTACACGGAGAGTAGGTGCAGGGGTCCCGGTGCTGACACCTGTTTCCTACGAATCCATCCCGACACCTGGAGAGAGAGAGAAATAGAGAGAGAGAGAGAGAGAGAGAGAGAGAGGCAGGATGTGTCAGCATTAAGGGTTTAGGGGAAGTTGTATTCAACAGGTGAGGACCGACAACAACAAAACACATAGTGAAATGTCTTTTTTTTTGTTAACACGAGTCAAGCATGTGTGGGCATTGCAATGCCACCTGTCTTCGTCTGTTTTAGTAGATATAAGATGTGGGAAAGCAGGAAGGGTGAAAGCAAATACCTAGTTGGCATCCACTTTATTGCTTTCACCTGTTTTCAGAGGTCAGCGCAAACAAGGACAGAAAGCCACTTTAGGCAATTGAGATTTCCCTACTGTGTGCTCATCAATATAAATCTCCAGCAGCCTGCGAAACAGCCTCAGCCTGATACTAACTAACTAACTAACTAACGAACTAACTAACTAACTAACTAACTAACTAGTCCCTGCTCACTGTGAAAGATACCCAGATGGCTCAGTCAGGATGCTGTCTCTCTCTCTGTCCTGCCTACTATTCTTACAACACGGCAACATAGCCATGAGAAACTATGCAGCAAAACCACACATTTGCCTTTTCACTGTTGTCCTCTCAGACAATGTGTTAGGCCATAAACCACAGCGACTCCAGGACAATAATGGTAATCCAGTCTCATTTTTGACATAAAAAGTAGCCACCATGGTGCCTATCAACAGCTCTTAGCGAGAAATATGCTCCACTCCACTCCTTTTTTTCAGTGCTCATTCATTCAAAGGACAAGGCAGTGTCTATACCAGTCTTTAAACTCAGCGTTAACATCATGGATACTCTCTCTCTCTCTCTCTCTCTCTCTCTCTCTCTCTGAGACAAGGGATATAGAGAGAGCACTGTAAACTTTTTTATCAAGAGCCACACAGACACTTTTGATATCAGTCATCCTCCCAGCAAAGCTTTCACTAATTCCTTGTTAATTCCCCCAAGGCAAAACATTAAGACATGAAAAAAACATGAAGAGTCCTTACTATTGGAGGTTGTTGCGTTTTTGTTCTGTAGTTGCAACTAGTATTGCATTTATTTAAATCTCTAATAGCTGTTGATTACAGCTACTTTGTGTCATTGATTACATAGTGTTACGTCTCAGCAACATTTTAATAACGTTAAAAGTTCTGTCACTCCAAAATACCATAACAGAGTTGTCTATTACTATTAGCCCTGGGGGGCTGGCTAAATCACGTCCCCAAACATTCCCAGGGGGCCGTTGGTTGTGTGAGCGAGGAGACTGGGGGCCTGGGGCAAAGCAGAGACCCCTATGGGGACAGACGTGTTTAGACAGGGTCCCTCTCTCACAGGATTAGGGTGACCAGGGAAAGAAAACATCACATGCTAGGCTGGGCGCTAGCTACACAAACATTAAGGATGCGATGGCATGTCACTATGCTTTAATGCTAGGCTAGGCAACCTTTCCACTCACTGGGATATACCATGGAATCACCCCTTTTTGGTTACAGTGAGCATGTTTGTTAGGATGTTTTTTTCTACAGAGATATAGAGTGCAAAGGAGGAGAAAAGGCCATCTACCAAAGTCCCATCCTTGCCATCCTTGCTATTTTAGGACTATTCTAAATCACTCATCTAATCATGGTCCCATTTATTTTGCTGTGGTGAGAATAATTCATCCTCAGTTCATCCTTGTTCTCTCTAGTTTTACTACAAGCCCTTTCATTTTTCAGATAATTCACATAAGTCGCTATCTTTTTAAATTATGACAGATGTATAAGTATGTAGAAGCATTCCGCCAGGCAGCATTCATAGCAATGCAGTTCTGAAATAGGGGGAGTCTATAAGCCAACCCAGGTCTCCCATAGAGGGGGACACTGCAAACACAGCGGGTGCCTGGTACTGGGGTTGTGAGGCTGGGCATGCGTTGCTTTCTGGGCCATCGTTCCCAAAAGGCTGCAGCCAGGGAGCAGGTGCGCATGTTAATGAGGAGACGGCAGCTGCTGCCTAGCCACCGCTCACTCACCCCTCCCTCCAGCCCTCCATCCTGCGCCCTCCGTGCCCATCTTCTTCCCTCCGTCCCACCATCCCCCGTCCCCAGGAGAATAGCTAGGGCCTGGGCTGCGGGTGTCTGAATGGCCCCCCTACCCCCCAGCCCTGGAGGGGGATAGGATGAGAGGCCCCATTGTTTCTCCTCCCCATTCAGACCTGACCACAGGCAGGCCAGGCCAGGCCGGGCCAGGAGCCTCCAAGCTGAGAGTGCATTCAGCTGTTAAACCTTCTCCTCTCTGTTCCTTCTTCCCTCCGTCCACAAACAACTTTTTCTGCTCTCCTTTCTATCTGGCTCATCCCTGGTCTTCTCTCACTCCCTTTTTTTGGTCCTTCGTTCAGTCTTCTTTTAATTTCCTTACTAGCGACTGTCCTTTCACTCACCCCTCCTCCATGAACCTTCTTTCGCTCTCTTTCCCTCCAACTGTTTTCGCCCACTCTCTCTTTTCATGGCATCCATAGGGTTGACTGGTTTTGTTAGCCACCATATTAGGATTTATGAGTCTCTCTCGACTGGGTCTTCGCTCCAAACACCTTCTGAGTCTGTTTGTTACTTTTCAATGGTCAACCATGGGGGGGTGGGGGGAGGGGTGTTTTGACGACAAGTGAAAGAGGATCCTATAAGTGGAATTTTAAAAACAAACCCCAAACACACTTGAAAGATGCAGAGAGACACAAACAAAAGCTGTCTGAATGAAAGGAAATTTGAAATGGTTTTGGGGGGGGGGGGCAGTGGGAAGCCAGTGAGGACTGAGGAGGTTGCTGTTTTGGAAGGAATGTTAGTGTTTACTCTAAAAAAGCTTTCCCCCGTCTCCTGAACCTCTGGACTGCAGTCCTCAATGGAGGCTTCTGGCAGCCTCACTTTACGGGGCTCCGCAAAAACTCACACCAGTTTTGAAACGGGGCCCAGACCTGCGTGTCCACACAAACAGAGCAACGTCTCTCACAAATGCACCCATACACACACACACACATGTACACACAAGCACATACACAGAGGCCTAGAGAGCTGCCGTTCCTTACAACACAGCCCACTCTCTCACACTGGGGCTTCAAAGACAAATACATAAAGCACCCTCTCCTCTGCCTCGGTCCACGTGGCACCGCTGCTCAAATACACTCTGGCGCTGGCGTTTGCACAGAGTCAACCTCAACACGCGCTAGCCAAGAATGCTAACAGTTTGCTCTTTAACTTGGCGAGAGGTCGACAAATACGCTGTCAGCACAAAATAAGTTTTACAGGACACACACGGCTAACCGTCTTAATGCCTCACAAAGACTATAAAAGGGCAAAACAAAAGACACTCAGCTAACTCTTTTATGGAGTCTTTAGTTTGCCCCATTCAGAACAAACAGCGAAAGGCAGCTTCTGCTACAACAGACTCCTGGCTGCGTCATCTAGAGCTCGCTAATCTCGGCAGCAGGTAAACTTTCTGCTTGAAAGTTAAATAAAGAAGAGCTGAAAAGAGGAGAGGAATCAGAAGCTGTTCAAATATCAGGTGTGTGGCGGGCCAGAGTGGTGTCGCATAACAGGAGAACAGGAGGATCTCTAGTAAGGCTGATGCTGTTGTTGTTATCCTTTCACTGTCGTGCCTTCCTCCCTCCCTGCCCCAGTAGCCTCCATTGTCCTGCTGGGATATATTTTCTTCCTGGCCACCAGTAACTCGTGGCAACAGATCTCTCCCTCTGTGTGTGTGTGTGTGTGTGTGTGTATGTGTTTGCTCATGTGTGTGTGTGTCATTGATGCAGTGTGCATCAGGCGGCTCAGGATCAGCCCAGGCCGGGAGCAGATGTTGTCATGACACCTGACCTCAGGAGCAGACACCACTCTGGGGGTTTCCATACTGTTGGGCCAATCTGCCATCTGTCACTCTCTGAGGTCGCCATGCACAGAAAGGCACTGTGGCTTTGAAGACAGACGGGCACGCAGGCGTACACATGCACACACAGAGGCATACAGGCTCCAGTCTCCCACTTGCCTGCTGTTGTGGCCTACCTCTGGACCTAACAGGGCTGTGCTTTGTTTCAATAGATCCTATCACAGCCATGAAGCCCCTCTATGTTTACCATTGACCTACAGTATCGTACTGTAGTTTCTCTAGAGAGGAAAACAGACCAAGCAGACAAACGGTAATTAGCAGGGAGTGGCTGTCCTATCGCATCTGACCACCGAACATCGGCCGTCATTTTCTATTAATTTCCGACAATTCTACATGTTGAATGCTTGAATCGCCAACTTCGTCGACACCCAACAGGTGATGTACTGCGCAGGGCGGATGTTTTGGTTGGTCTGTCAGTGGTGTAAGAGAAAAATAACACTTGAACTGTTCTAATTTAATTTAATAACAACACCACATATTACTTTGAGAATTGAACCTCTTCTTTTTCAGATTTCAACACAGTGTATCCAAGTAAGTGACAAACTGTTCCATTTTGGGCCTCGAGCTAATCAAGTGTTTTTTTACAAACTGTCTCTCCTTTACATGCCTCCTCCACTTCTTTCTCTTTATGGCACTAAACTGCCTTCAGCCTGGAGTCAAACTGTGCTAGGAACACTATATTCCCCTGCATCACTTCTCTCCACTCTCTTTTCCAGGCTGTTTGGTGTCTGTGCCTTTGCTAAAGTATCCTTTACTCTTGTCTGATCTGTTTAAAAGCACTCCCCCAGGGCCTGCTTTGGTACTGTGCCTCAGCCTCTCTCTCTCTAATCGTATACATGAGAGCTGACCTTCCCAACCCAAATCTGTTAGTGTTCATTAGAGGCCTGTTTATTTGGCCATATTACTGACAGAGCCCATGGGAAAGGAACCGCTCCCCCAGGGACAGGGATACAACACAGAGCAGAGGCAGGAGGACGACAAGGGAGGCAGAAGGAGGACAGGGGAGGCAGGAGGAGGACAGGGGAGGCTGGAGGAGGACAGGGGAGGCTGGGGGAGGACAGAGGTGGCAGGGGGAGGACAGGGGAGGTAGGAGGAGGACAGGGGAGGCAGGAGGAGGACAGGGGAGGCAGGGGAGGACAGGGGTGGCAGGGGAAGGACAGGGGAGGTAGGAGGAGGACAGGGGAGGCATAAGGAGGACAGGGAGGCAGAAGGAGGACAGGGGAGGCAGAAGGAGGACAGGGGAGGCAGGAGGATGACAGGGGAGGCAGAAGGAGCGGCAGGGGAGGCAGAAGGAGAGGCAGGAGGAGACATGGGAGGTAGAAGTTGGGGAGGCAGCAGGATGACAGGGGGGACAGGTGGAGGACAGAGGATACAGGAGGATCCCAGGGAGCCAAGGGGGAGGACAGAGGAGGCAAGAGAAGGACAGTAGAGGCAGGAGAGGAGGGGCAGGTCAGGGGAGGCAGGGGTTGGGGAGGCAGGAGGAGAGGCAGGGTAGGCAGGAGGGTAAGGGGAGGCAGGGCTGGAGGGCAGTAGAGATATGGGGAGAGACAGGAACAGGGACAGGGGTGGGAGGCTGCCTGGGGGACTTCTGACTCATAGCTGCCTTTTCCTAAGACTGGTGGCGCTCACGAGCCAAAAGAAGTCCCCGGAAATTGCGTACTACGTTATAGATGTGCAGATATGTGCACCACGTCATTGCCCTCTCTCTCTAGCTTTACTGTGGATGCATCATGTGCATCTTGCCAGCTGTCACCCATAAGGCGAGGGGCTGAAGCTCATTGGTTGAATCCGAATCACTAGGGGGCTGGCCCACGTGGGGGAAAATTTGGGGAATGGCGCAGCACAGCTTCCAGAAAAGTAATTGCTTTCAAACTAGAGATTTCGTGGCTAATTGGGGGTAAGACAGTAATTTTGCTCATAGATTATGCATGTATGAACTACACATTGATACATCCAGCCCAAAGTGGGAGGTTTAAAAAATACTTAGTAGTCAACAAAGTTTTAGAGCATGTCTTTAAGTGCTTAAAGGTGGCTGAAGGTGTGTGACATGGAAGCAGACCCTGAGGTAGTTACTGTACAGAGTACACTGAGCTAAGTGTTGTTTGATTGAGATCTACCTCTGAGAAAATGAAGTAATCCTAATGTATTTTATGAAGTTTAGGTGATTAAAAAAACAGATGCCCTTGGCGTCAGAATGTTTGTTGCTGTTTTTAAAACTTTAAAAGAACCTCATCACTCCATCCAGAAGAAAGGCATTAGCTTACATTTCATGTTCTCTTTGTTGAGAGTATCCTGTGTGAGTATGTGTGTGTGAAAGATCATAGAACACCTGCCACTGTGAGGCAGAAGTCTTCTGTTTAGAGTTGAATGGCAAAACCACAAGTAATCATGGGTATTATGGAGCGTGCTGCCTTGTGGGTAATGTAAGTACCTTTCAGTTGTTCTGTTATGATCCACAGACAGACAGGTGGTTGGGTTCAAATACACCAATTGAGGAAATGTTCCTCTAAAATTGTATTTCCTGCCCCGCTTCACACGCAAGACTGCGTGGCTGTCAGTCATATTAGCCGGTGATCAAAGTTTATGTGATTTTTCTTGGCATGTGTCACCCCTCCGGTACAAATATCTCTAATCCGACGTTGAAGTTCCCCAACATCAAGTCACTACAATCAGTCAGAACAGAACAGAATAGAACAGTTAGCGGCTCAGCTCAGCCTCTCTTTCTCTCCACTGAGGTTTGTGCCAAAGGGAAGCTATCACCGGCCCCGGCAGCTCATGAAAGCACAGGGTAAAAACATTTGAATTAAATCACTTTTTGACAGCACCCCTTTCGATCTGAATGAAACCTTCCATACATACAGTATTTGCCCATTGTAGAAGTGGTCAGAAAGTGACTTTTTGGACCTGAATGGCAAAACTTTCAAGAGATGAAGGTGATCAAAGTTGACCCATTTTGCATACCCCACCATACCATGAGACGACATCCATGTCTTCATCACTGGAAAAGATAAACGGTTGAGATTGATACTTAAAAGCTTCCAAACAGGGTTTTGTAACTATTTTATCATTTCTGGGGGAAAAAAAAAAGACTATTTCTTTACACCACTTTTTTCAAGAAATAAACAAATATTTTCCAGTGATGGTATGGTGGGGAATGCAAAATGGATCAACTTTGAGCACCTTTATCTCCTGAATGTTTTGGCATTCAGGTCCAAAAGGTCACTTTCTGACCACTTTCTGACCACTCTTCCATGGGCAAAAACATCTATGGAAAGTTTTGTTTAAATCAAAAGGGATGCTGTCAAAAAGTGATTAAATTAAAAATGGATTTACCCCACAGGGCCCTGTGTGATGATATGATTACAAGCAATACAGCACCTTTTCTTTTCCCAGTCCTTCGAGGCTGTTTCCTGTTTTCTGAATGAAAGGATGGGTTGTGGTGGTGGTGGTGGTGGGAGGGGGGGGGGGGGTATGGGCCTCATCTGCCCGTAGCAAACAGAGGTTGTATTGAAGCATCCCTGGCCAGAGACAATGGCCGCTTTCATTCATGATGATACTGTAGTCAGTCACCACCACACCACACAATTAATGGGCCTGCTTCTTATTTAACTTCAGTCAGAGAGTTTTAACACACACGTAGCTACGCAGCTAGGCAATCTAGCTAGCTATCCTGAAGGGAATTCAATAAAGCCTGGACAGAAACCTGAGAGATTGATTATCTGAGGTTATCTCAGTTCCAGCTCTTTGAATACAGTGCCTGTAGATTAGAACATGTCATAGAAGCCTCTGCCTCAGGCGCTAACTGGGCTATTTCTGTCTGTCTGAAGGAAGGGTGACTGGCTGTTACTAAAGAATACTTATTTTACCAGCCAGGCTCATAGACAGGCAGCGCAGGGGACATCTATGCTAGTGTGTGACGTACCAATTACTGATGCCTCAATTTAGCAGACATCCTCACATCAACAGCAAGCTGGAGACGCTGCAGTGACATATTGGAGTGGCCGGAGGGAGACAGGCTGTTACTGCAGATGACTTATCTCATCAGGCAAAGTAGTGCTCTACATAGGAAATAGGGTCCATGGGCCCTGGTCAAAAGTAGTGCCTACATAGGGATTAGGGTCCCATTGTGATTAGGTCTATCTACAGTACATGACAGGTTGGTGAGTGACAGGCAGCCAAGCCAGCCATATTGCCCAATATGCACTGGCCCAGTCTCATCCATACCACATCACCTCCAAATCTTCCCTCTCCAGTGACGGACTAAGCCCTCCTTTGAAGTATAAGAGGTCACGTGACTCACTGTAGTTTTGAGGAGTAGTTTTGAGGAGTCTCTTCTGTTTGCCTGCCGACTGACTGAGGTATGTGAACTCTGGGCATGGCAGCCCTCTCCGGACCATCGATCTCTCATCTCTCTGTCTGAGGCTTGGAGGCTAAGCCCCTTGATTCTAGCCATCCCAGATAGGGTTGAATATTCCGGTATTTTACAAATGTTCCATCCCGAGATTAAATCACTTTTCTCCCAGGTAACCCGGTATTTCTCGCCCAAACCGGAAATGTCATTCTTACGCATATAAATATTTGGCCCTGATGAGCCCTACATTAAATATATTTTATGAGCCCTACATTAAAGATATGTTATGAGCCCAAGCCCAAAAAAGCCCAAATGATTGTGCTGTTATCCAATACATAGCCTATGATATATAGACTAGCGCATATTATGCACAACAGAAAAACTTTAAAGCCCATAGATGTAGCTATGCTCTCCTGGGTAAATGAATGAAACAAGCTCCAGTAAGCTAATATTGTTGAGTGTGGACTGTATTACTGTACTGTATTGTATCATACTGTATTATATGGAATAGAATTACGCACCTCGTTCAAACCATGAAGCTGGGAGAGAACATGTGATCCTGGTGCAGGATATGCGGCCTACAAAGTAACAATTATTGAATAGCATTTTTTTTTTTTTCACACTACCAGTCAAAAGTTTGGACACACCTACTCATTCAAGGCTTTTCTTTGTTTTGACAATTTTTTACATTGTAGAATAATAGTGAAGACATCAAAACTATGAAATAACACATATGGAATCATGTAGTAACCAAAAAAAGTGTTAAACAAATCAAAATATATGTTATATTTGAGATTCTTCAAATAGCCACCCTTTGCCTTAATGACAGCTTTGCACACTCTTGGCATTCTCTCAACCAGCTTCATGATATAGTCACCTGGAATGCATTTCAATTAACAGGTGTGCCTTCTTAAAAGTTAATTTGTGGAATTTATTTCCTTCTTAATTCGTTTGAGCCAATCAGTTGTGTTGTGACAATAATAATAATAAGCCATTTAGCAGACGATTTTATCCAAAGCGACTTACAGTCATGTGTGCATACATTTTTACGTATGGGTGGTCCCGGGGATCGAACCCACTACCCTGGCTTTACAAGCACCATGCTCTACCAATTGAGCTACAGAGGACCACAAGGTGGGGGGTGGGGGGTGGGGGGGGGGTATACAGAAGATAGCCCTATTTGGTAAAAGAACAAGTCCATATTATGGCAAGAACAGCTCAAATAAGCAAAGAGAAACGACAGTCCATCATTACTTTAAGACATGAAGGTCAGTCAATACGGAACATTTCAAGAACTTTTAAAGTTTCTTCAAGTGCAGTCGCAAAAACCATCAAGCACTATGATGAAACTGGCTCTCATGAGGACCGCCACAGGAATGGAAGAGCCAGAGTTACCTCTGCTGCAGAGGATAAGTTCATTAGCGTTAACAGCCTCAGAAATTGCAGCCCAAATAAATGCTTCACAGAGTTCAAGTAACAGACACATCTCAACATCAACTGTTCAGAGGAGACTGCTGCAAAGAAACCACTACTAAAGGACACCAATAAGAAGAAGAGACTTGCTTGGGCCAAGAAACAGGAGCAATGGACACCAGACATTTACATTTACATTTACGTCATTTAGCAGACGCTCTTATCCAGAGCGACTTACAAATTGGTGCATTCAACTTATGATAGCCAGTGGGACAACCACTTTTTTTTTATGGGGGGTTGGGGGAGGGATTACTTTTATACTATTCCAGGTATTCCTTAAAGAGGTAGGGTTTCAAGTGTCTCCGGAAGGTGGTCAGTGACTCCGCTGTCCTGGCGTCGTGGGGGAGCTTGTTCCACCATTGGGGTGCCAGAGCAGCGAATAGCTTTCACTGGGCTGAACGGGAACTGTGCTTCCGTAGAGGTAGGGGGGCTAGCAGGCCAGAGGTGGATGAACGTAGTGCCCTCGTTTGGGTGTAGGGTCTGATCAGAGCCTGAAGGTAAGGAGGTGCCGTTCCCCTCACAGCTCCGTAGGCAAGCACCATGGTCTTGTAGTAGATGCGAGCCTCAACTGGAAGCCAGTGGAGTGTGCGGAGGAGCGGGGTGACATGAGAGAACTTGGGAAGGTTGAACACCAGATGGGCTGCAGCGTTCTGGATAAGTTGTAGGGGTTCAATGGCACAGGCAGGGAGCCCAGCCAACAGCGAGTTGCAGTAATCCAGACGGGAGATGACAAGTGCCTGGATTAGGACCCGTGCCGCTTTCTGTGTAGAAAATGTCGGTGGAAATTTGTCCTTAGGTCTTGAGTCCAAATTAGAGATTTTTGGTTCCAACCACCGTGTCTTTGTGAGATGCGGTGTGGGTGAACGGATGATCTCCGAATGTGTATTTCCCACCGTAAAGCATGGAGAAAGAGGTGTTATGATGTGGAGGTGCTTTGCTGGTGGCACTGTCTGTGATTTATTTAGAATTCAAGGCACACTTAACCAGCATGGCTACCACAGCATTCTGTTGCGATACGCCATCCCATCTGGTTTGGGCTTAGCGAGACTATCATTTGTTTTTCAACAGGACAATGACCCAACACACCTCCAGGCTGTGTAAGGGCTATTTTACCAAGAAGGAGAGTGATGGAGTGCTGCATCACATGACCTGGCCTCCACAATCCCCCGACCTCAACCCAATTGAGATGGTTTGGGATGAGTCGGACTGCAGAGTGAAGGAAAAGCAGCCAACAAGTGCTCAGCATATGTGGGAACTCCTTCAAGACGGTTGGAAAAGCATTCCAGGTGAAGCTGGTTGAGAGAATGCCAAGAGTGTGCAAAGCTGTCATCAAGGCAAAGGGTGATGAGATGATACATGCATTGTGAACTGCGCTCCATACTGAGATGCGCTGTCTGTCCCCACCCTGAGCATTGATGATTGATCATACAGATAGCCGAAAGAAGGCCATAGAGAAGACAGATTTAGACATCGCATATAGTTTAACAGTTCCATTTCACGTCATACTGTTCATAGAAATTATGTATTAGAATTTACTGGTTTCTCGCAGTTATTTATACCGGTTAACCCGGTTCCCGCTACTCAACCCTAATCCCAGAGCCTCGCCAGGAGCATGGATCATATCTATCTCTCTCCTGGCTCTGCTGGGCTCAGCTTGGCCCTACACTGCACTGCTTTCTATTACTGTCATGTCATCCTGCTAGATGAAAGGCCTCCTTCAAGGCCTCAGAGATAAACTACCCTGATCCTGGTGGCTCTCATTCGCCAGTCCAGATATGAGGTGGGGCCGCGGTATTCATGGCATGGAATGTAAAGTAGGCATCCCTGCAGTACTATATAAAACTGAAGCATTGGATGGCACTTGACCTGGGAAAACCACTTGTCTTGACTTCAGATCAGCATGGTTTTATTTGAGGTGAAAGAACGTCGTAATCCTGTTACAAATGGAAACATGGCAGTGGAAAGACACTTTCTGTCTGCTCAGGGAAGGAGTTTCATGGAGACCATCAAACATAGTATGTAGCCCATATCATTCAGTGGGTTAGACAGGCTGTAACACAGAGAGACACCACCACACCTCACCACACCCCACTCTCTCTCTGTGAGCATCTCATAAAAATTCCAACATAAGGCCTTTGGTATACATAGAGCTGGGCGATATGGAAAAAAATCCATATCTCGATAAATTGCTTGAATTGATGCGATAATGATAACTAGAACGTTAAGTTTATAACATTAATGTGCACCACAGTTATCCTTTAAACTACTACAACTAGTTTGATGGTTGTAGCCATCAACTGTCCCATTAACAATCCCCCATATTAGAAACTTATTTCATTTCAAACTTTCTCTAGCATAGAATACTTATTGTATTGAACGATATCAGCAAAATGCCTACGATAAGTGATCAGTATGATCGGTGTCGATGATTTTCGGCTTATCGTCCCAGCTCTACTCTACAGTACCTTGTGGGTTGATTGGTAATTCATTAGGCCTAACTTACAACATGAAAAGGCACAGTGGTGACCCGTCATTCAGGGCAGGTGTTTTGAGCCCCACATTTTTAGCTAAAAAAAAGGCTTGCCTGTTTTGCATGTTGTTTTGGCATTAATGCGTGTCGCATATCAGTTTGCAAACAATGTAAAAAAAATATAAATAATATTTGACTTAATACAGCCGCATACAAACATGGTCTCTTATTTGCTTTCTTGAGTAAGGCAGCTCCAAAATGCAGGTGTTTCAGCCTAGCTCAGTGCTTTCTGTGGTGGTGGGGCAGCCAGCGGAAAATACGAAGCGTAGGTGTTGGTAATGTTTTCTAGTTGCTCCGTGATTGGCTCAGTGTTCTGTCACTCATGGGCACACTTTGTCACCGCCAAGTCTAAGGGTAGAGCTCGAAATTTCAAGCCCCTTGGGTGCTGCCATAGAGTTACATTAGAAGTGCCCATCCAAGAAGGCTTAAGGTCATTGGTCACAGATAAAATGACGTCAAATCACGTTGTAGCCTATAACCTGTTTTAGAGAAATGTAATCATTGAATATTGTAAGAGCTTTCATTGTCTGCTTATATGCCTCCTTTATTTATCCTACGGTTCTGACTTGGTGTACAGGGAGAACACTGTAAGAACGGCCCATGTTCTGAATTCTGTCGCTGTACATTTAAAAAGTGCTGAACAAATAGTTATATTGACTACGTCCGTCCTAGCTCGCTCATTAATGTCTTAATCGAAATTACAGATTGCCTCTTATCCACTTGTCGTCCCCTTATGCCATAGTTTGTACATCTCAATTGTCAGTAGAAACTTGTTGAAGCAAGTCAGCCATATCAGCAATGTTTTTTTTAAAGGCAGTAAATGAGGCTGAATTAACTGTTTCTCTGCCAGACAAGGCTCCGCTGATAGCCAGGTGTAGCGGTGGTAAGGTGTTGGGACTGCTGTTGGGACTCTGCTGTTGGGACAGCTTTATGTAGGCCCTAACAGTTTGTGGGCACCGTTTGTCACCGTTATAGTGCAATTGTTTAGTGTTGTGTTGTGTAGTGGCTATGCTGGCATGCATCCCACATACATTTATTTTTTTGCCCCACCAAGATTTACATGCTAAAATCACCACTGAAAAGGCACCATGTTAATTATCTGCAGAAATAATAATAATAATAATAATATGCCATTTAGCAGACACTTTTATCCAAAGCGACTTACAGTCATGCGTGCATACATTTTTGTGTATGGAGAACCCACCTGGAAGCAATTAGACCATCCAGGCATTCACTTATATTGGAGGCCTTACTGTATTATTTTCCCACAATGCTCACAACATTTAGCAACAATTCAGTAGGATCTGCCACACAATTCTTCCATTTTGAAAAGACACTGGTGAGAAATGCTTGTTGAAGATTCAATTGTTATGGAAAGAAACTAGCAGCATTGTTAACATTAGGCCACAGTATTAGTATTAGATCAATCTGATAGGGTGCACTTAGCTTGCTCCGCCAAATGTTCCCATTTCAGGCACTTTTTCACATCACTGCACTGTTTAAAGTTTGTCAAAACACTGTTTAAAGGCCCAGTGCAGTCAAAATTCAGTTTTCCTGTGTTTTATATCATATTGTACAACAGCTGAAACTAACACTGTAAAAGTGTGAAAAGATTTGAACAGTGTTATTTCCTGATAGTTGCTGGTTGAAAATACAATATACACAGGACCTTCTAATCAGCAGGTTTGCATGGGCAGGAGTTTTGGCTTTCCATGGTGACATCACCATGCGGTAAATTGGTTAATAGACCAATAAGAAAGAATTTCAAACCTCTCTGCCAATAACAGCTAGTTTTCCGTTTTCCCCTCCCCACTCAGACCACTCCCAGACAGTCCTAGCAAGATTCTTGGTTGAGGAATAGTTTTTTGCTAAAAAGCTATTTGTGCTCATTTTAATGGAAATCTATTACAGCAAGGCACTTAATTGTGGCCCAGAAATTATTTGACATTGATATAAAAATGGCTGCATTGGGCCTTTAAAGTTTGTCCAAACATACTGTATATCCATAAACAAACAGCATTTCCTGCAATTAACACTAGAGAAGACACAACCTCTGACCTCTGCCTGTACATTTCAGGCACATTGTGTGATTGTCAACTCTTGCTACTGCGTAATAATAATAAAATAATAAGCATAGTAAAAGATACACAAAATTAGGCCTAGTGAAAAACTCCACCCCTCTCCAAGAAACATGGTGCTCCAGTCTAGCAGGCCGCTCATCACAATCTCCATGTTTAATTAGAAGAGTCTGAGGACAGTGAGAGGCACAATGATGGCTTTGTGGCCCAACAAGGGGGTTCTGCCAGACAGAATTAAGATGTGGCCAAGAGCCAAAATGGCTGCCTGGGCATGCAGGAGCCAAGAGCAGACCCGGCCTGATTGAGCTGCTCCGCCAGCCCAGCTTCACCACACTCCACTGCAGCTCAGTAAGACGACACTGGCACTTCAATGCCACGCTGGAAACAGAGCCAATGTTCAGGTAGCCTTAATGGAACAGGGGGTAAGAGGGTTCAGGGGACAATAGAAGTTCTATGTGTCGGTGATGTAGAAGAGCTACTCAACACTTTGTACAGAACTGCTCCTTTCACTTTCAAAAACAGTGAATAACAACAACATCAAAAACAACCTGAGATATGCATTACAACTTGTTTACTAACTTCCAGTTTCCTTGCATATCGGCTCCCAATTATGAAACCATCCAGTCTAATTACCCTCTACCGCCATCTGTCCTACTGATTGAATTCTCTCAGAGAGAGAGAAAGCCCATTCAACATTCAACAGGGGGACAAAACCCTTGAGCAGGGAGAGCAGGGGTAGGACAGAGGGAGTAGGGGGTAGGACGGGGCAGTAGGGGGTAGGACGGGGGGAGTAGGGGGTAGAGGGTAGGACGGGGGGAGTAGGGGTAGGACGGGGGAGTAGGGGGTAGGACGGGGCAGTAGGGGGTAGGACGGGGGAGAGGCAGTAGGTCAGGGGGGAGTAGGGGGTAGGACGAGGGAGTAGGGGGTAAGACGGGGGGAGTAGGGGGGTAGGACGGGGGGAGTAGGGGGGTAGGACGGGGGAGTAGGGGGTAGGACGGGGGAGTAGGGGGTAGGACGGGGGAGTAGGGGGTAGGACGGGGGGAGTAGGGGGTAGGACGGGGGAGTAGGGGGTAGGACGGGGGAGTAGGGGGTAGGACGGGGAGTAGGGGGTAGGACGGGGGGAGTAGGTGTAGGACGGGGGAGTAGGGGGTAGGACGGGGGGAGTAGGGGGTAGGACGGGGGGAGTAGGGGGGTAGGACGGGGGGAGTAGGGGGGTAGGATGGAGGGAATAGGGGTAGGACAGAGAGAGTAGGGAGTAGTAGGGGTAGGACGGGGGAGTAGGGGGTAGGACGGGGGGAGTAGGTGTAGGACGGGGGAGTAGGGGGTAGGACGGGGGAGTAGGTGTAGGGACGGGGGAGTAGGGGGTAGGACGGGGGAGTAGGGGGTAGGACGGGGGAGTAGGGGGTAGGACGGGGGGAGTAGGGGGTAGGACGGGGGGAGTAGGGGGTAGGACGGGGGGAGTAGGGGGTAGGACGGGGGAGTAGGTGTAGGACGGGGGGAGTAGGGGGTAGGACGGGGGGAGTAGGTGTAGGACGGGGGGAGTAGGGGGGTAGGATGGAGGGAATAGGGGTAGGACAGAGAGAGTAGGGAGTAGTAGGGGTAGGACGGGGGGAGTAGGGGGTAGGACGGGGGAGTAGGGGGTAGGACAGAGGCCACAGCCAGCACTCTGGGAAGCCTCACACAGATTAGTCACACAGAATTAATCTGACTGGAGAACAATGGCCGCCGAGCTTCTGGCAAAGTCCAGCTGTCGCTCCGTGAAAGAAAAGAGAAAGAAGATTTAGGGCCCAGAGTGACTGTCTCGAACGTAGACTTCTGCTGGAGAGAGGGAGCCTGCATTCAGTAGCAGTGGGCAAGGCTGGGCAGGCCACGAAACACACAGACACAGCGACCCCCGGTGCAGTCCTCATCAATAAGCCTGGGTTGTGTTTGCCTTCCAAGAATAGGCATGTGCTGCTCTCTGTGAGAACTGAAAATGCCTTCAGAGGCCTCAGCTCAACATGATAAAATTAAACAACTTTTTGGGATATGTCATTTACTAAATGATCTCTGGAATGTATAATATGTGTTTTATAAACAGGCTGCAGGTGTTTGCTGTGCATTTTTGCCTCTAGTCAAATAATGGGATTTGAAACTTACTTGCACTCTCCATTTCCATCAGCTGTGGCCTCACACCTCCCCAGGTTCAAACACAACTCGGTGGACATAGAGCATCTTAAGCCTGCAAACAGAATGTGTCAATACAACAACAACAACAACACATTCCAAGTACAAATACTCTTGTCTTCTTTCCATTTTCACAATTGAGGAGAAGATTTTCATATACACAGTCATCACCATTTTCATCAATGGATGATTTTGGAAAAGCAGCAAGACATGAACAAAATAACACCCAAATGCTTTGTTAACTAAACCACGAGTAGTAAATGACAGAACTGTCCCTAATGACGATGATTGTAAGGCCTAGGTGTGACTACAGCCATCTTGAAGTGCAGTTTGAGGTGAAAGGGACTTCACACCACACTGGTAGGTGCATTCTTCTTCCGTTTGCAGCTGTCCCATAGAATGTACTATACTTGGGGAGTAACATGGCGCTGCGAAAACGGTTCTGTGTAACTCGACTCAAAACTACCCCAATGGCCGATGCTTGAGTTTTCATATTCCTGTGAAAAGTTATAGACTGAACGGTGAACTTTCTGGCAAACAATTCATGCACAGCGAACCGTCTGTTGCAGCGTGTCTGGCACCAGGTTGGTCTGGCGCGAGCTGCGTCTGCGAGCGGAGAGTGCAACAGCTGTCTAGCGAGAGGCGCACGCACAAAGAATACATCCACATGAAATTTATTGAGGAAATAGAAACAATATCCAATAAAACCTACATAGAAAGTATACGTTGGAATGAGAATTAGTTATAACGCCGTACAGAGCAGTTATACATACATCTTAATTGGTTATCAGTGCGTTGTGGGGGCTCAAATCACTGTAAATGAAAAAACTTTCTCACCACAATTGTGGGAATCATGCATGAGACTACAACCACTATCAATATGTCTGATGTTGACAATGTAATGCCTGGCTATCTGTGAATACAAAATAAACTTTAGATAGAAACAAAACTGAAGCTGACGAAAAATGAAGCACAACTAAAGAGGCACTTTTGCCAAGTAATTCCCATATGTCAAGCCATCATCAAAGAGAGAAGCTGCCTTTGAAAAAACGCTTGGAGATCGAATGCAACAAGTGCAACGTTCTGAGATCGTTCTACAATCAAGTTTGCGACTTCTTCCTATTTGTTGTTGCCTGCACATCATAATTTACTTTGCACTAATACGAGTGTATGTAAATTAATTCATGGAAAACATCTCCGTAATAGGCTAAATGTATAATTTCACCTTTTTTAATTAATATTTAGCCACTGTGTATCGAACCAAACATGGTGTAATATTATTATTGCACATACCTCGTGTTAGAACAATCAGCGACAACAGGAAAGTTAGTTTCACAAAGAAAGGATGCATTCCTTTTTTTCTGATTTAAAATTGATATATAATTCCACCTGGAGTTATCATAGATCCTATTTTATTTTCCTCTTCGACAATTAAAAAAACGTCGAATTCATAATTTCATAGATCCAAAAAAGTAACAGTTTGCAGCGCGTCTCTGTGAACTCCGTAGCCTACATGCAATGTTGCCACTCCAGTTTCCGAGTTGTAAATGACTTGAGGGAGTCAATTCTCCATTCGCATGTCCACATCTAGGGGCGTTATTCTTCCGTACTACAAAAGGCTTGTTCACATTGGCAGTTTGAAGTGACTCAATTATTATTATTTTTTTCGAATCTGTTCTTTTTCCTACAGTTTGAACAGCGAAAAGCACATGGAATCAGATATTTCAAGCCACATTTCAAACCACTTTCGTAGGTGGTTTGAAGTCAGATACAACTCTGATTCCTGGCCATGGGACTTGTGTCTGAATGGTCAAATCTGATTTATTTGCCCTCAAGTGGTTTTTAGACCGTTATTTGGCACATCTTGTTGCTTGCTAGCTACTCTGTTGACAGTTTGCCAAGAACATGTGGTACAGTCCCTTGTGGCGCAGTTGGTAGCGCATGGCACTTACAATGCTAGGATTGTGGGTTCGATTCCCATGGGGGACCAGTACGAAAACATATTCACTCGCTACTGTAAGTCGCTCTGGATAAGAGTGTCTGCTAAAATGTAAAAATAATAATGTATCTAGCTTGTTGATTGTTCACAAACAAGTAGCTAGGTAGTTGACTGCTGTGGCTAGCCAAAAATGATCTTGTTTTGAAAGTTGGATCATCTTATCCTTTGAGGCTTTAAAGTGTTCTTAACAGTATGACTTTGAACATTCAAAGCAACTGGGACGTCCATGGCAGGCATTGTTGTCACCTTAGCTTGCTACATAACATCTGAGTGGTCAAGTTCTTTTTGCATGCCCTGGGTGAGTGGAGTTTGCTCATTTTAGATCATTCCATTGGTCCTTAAGTGAAATCTACACCCACCCGGGGCACCAGGCCATGCAAAACAAACTCCTCGAGGGATTATAGCCATTTCAGCAAATGACTGATGTCTGAACACACACAAATCCGATTTGGTCACTTGTAACTTGCTGTTTGGACAGTCAGTATTCCAAAATGGATTTGAAAAACAACTGTATTGAGCATTAAGGCCTACAGTGTGAACAAGTAATAGGCCTACTTCAACCATGACAACTATTCATTGTATCCAGAAAACTTTCTGAAGAGCAGTGGGAAAATATACCCACTCTATGTAAAGGCATCAAAGTAGCACATTTAAAAACATTTCTCAAATCAAATCAAATTGTATTGGTCACATGCACAAGTTTAGCAGATGTTATTGCTTGTGTTTCTAGCTCCAACAGTAATATCTAACAAGTAATATCTAACAATTTCACAACAATACACACACATCTAAAGTAAAGGAATGGAATTAAGAATATATAAATATTTGGACGAGCAATGTCAGAGCGGCATAGACTAAGATACAGTAGAATAGTATAGAATACAGTATATACATATTAGATGAGTAATGCAAAATATGTGACTATATTAAAGTGACTAGTGTTCCATTATTAAAGTGGCCAGTGATTTCAAGTCTTAGAGGCAGCAAGTGGCCAGTGATTTCACCTTAGAGGCAGCAGCCTCTAAGGTGCTAGAGGTGGCTATTTAACAGTCTGATGGCCTTGAGATAGAAGCTGTTTTTCAGTCTCTCGGTCCCAGCTTTGATGTACCTGTACTGACCTCGCCTTCTGGATGATAGCGGGTTGAACAGGCAGTGGCTCGGGTGGTTGTTGTCCTTGATTATCTTTTTGGCCTTCCTGTGACATCAGGTGCTCTAGGTGTCCTGGAGGGCAGGTAATTTGCCAAAGGTGATGCGTTGGGCAGACCACACCACCCTCTGGAGAGCCCTGCGGTTGCGGGTGGTGCAGTTGCCATACCAGGCGGGGATACAGCCCGACAGGATGCTCTCAATTGTGCATCTGTAAAAGTTTGTGAGGGTTTTAGGTGCCAAGCCAAATTTCTTCAGCCTCCTTCACCACACTGTCTGTGTGGATGGATCATTTCAGTTTGTCAGTGATGTGTATGCCGAGGAACTTGAAGCTCTCTGCCGTTTCCTGTTAAATGGTAGGCTAGTGCAATCACTGACAAAACAACACATACATTAAAGCCACAGTATGTAGAATTCCCAGTAAGCCTAGGCTAATTTCTATTAATGAAAACCTAAATATAACAAAATGAATTATCAATTAAAACAGGTAAATTAAACCAATTAACCCTTAGTTTGGAAGAATATGTATTTTGTTTTATGCATTGTATGTCTTATGTCATAACCAAATGATGTAAGGGATAATCAAGAAGGGGCTATGCGTTCGCAGGAAATAATGCATGACGTGGAAGGTGTGTTCCACGGCGCATTAGCGCATAGAGCCCTGAGTTGATTATCCCTTTTATAACACGACTATAAATTAACATATTTGCCGCTAGAAATGTATTTATTTGCCAATAGAAATGTGAAAACATCCACTGAAGTAGCTAGCACGTTTACTAGCTAGCCGGATAGCTACTGGTAGCCAAACAAACAGACTTGCTAGCTTAGCTAACCAAACCATCATCTTACCTTGCTATTATGAAAATCGAATTCAACAATGCCAATAATGTTTTCGAATAGACTTTTGCTTTCAAAAGCAGCTCAAAAATAGAACATGTAAGAATGAACTTCATAGGCATTGAATTATACTGTGCAATTATACCCTGTATTATAGTGAAATAATGCACGCTCTAGAATGCCCTTCAAATATTCAACAATGCCATGGTATAATTAAGCAATAAGGCCAGAGGGGGCGTGGTATATGGCCAATATACCACGTCTAAGGGCTATTCTTAGGCACTACGCAACGCCATATACCACAAACCCCTGAGGTGCCTTATTGCTATTATAAATTAGTTACCAGGGCCTCCCAAGTGGCGTAGAGGTCTTAGGCACTGCATCGCAGTGATAGAGGTGTCACTACAGAGCTGGGTTTGATCCCGGGCTGTATCACAACCTCGTGATCGGGTGTCCCATAGGGTGGCGCACAATTGGCCCAGCGTCGTCTGGGTTAGGGGAGGGTTTGGCCGGAGGGCTTTACTTGGCTCATCGTGCTCTAGCGACTCCTTGTGGTGGGCCGTGCAACTGCAGGCTGACTTTGGTCGTCAGTTGAACAGTGTTTCCTCTGACACATTGGTGCAGCTGGCTTCCGGGTTAAGCGGGCGGGTGTTAAGAAGCGCAGTTCGGTGGGTCATGTTTCAGAGGACACATGACTTGACCTTTGCCTCCCGAGCCCTTTGTGGAGTTGCAGCGATGAGACAAGATCGAAAAAGGGTGTAAAATAAAAAGTTAATTGGTTTCCGTAATTAGAAGAGTAAAAATAAATGTTTTGTCATACCTGTCGTATACAGTCTGATATACCATGGCTTTCAGCCAATTAGCATTCAGGGCTCAAACCACCCAGTTTATAAAACCAAATAAAGGATTTATTCCTACATTGTTTATGTTTTTGTTGGTGGCCCACACTTTGATTGTATGCACATCTTACAGAGTGTGGCTTTCACATCAGTAAAATACAAATGTAAGCCTACAAGAGCTCTTTAAGCAGCCCAAGTGAAGATGTACTGTAAATTCACACAAGACACAACTAAAGTGTTCTCTGGTTACTATCATCTTCACGTACTCAACATACAGACAAAATCGTTCTGTCTTGCAAACACTTGTGGGAAAATGTTCTAATCTACTCATCCCCATATGTTATATGCATTCCAATTCCTTGGAACAGCTTCTAATGTAGAGCATCACAACCTTTTCTCAGAATGTAGGCCGATGCATGATTCAAATCTGTCATCTACCATGACAACAGATCTAATCCTCCATAGCTGATAAGTAAATGCTGACAGTAGGCCTGGAACTCAGGTAAGTACTTTCTGGTTGTGCTGAACCACCAAAAACAGAGCAGGTCAGATTTCAAGTCAAATCTCATCAAATTGTATTTGTCTTGGCGCTCTGGTACCGCTTGCCGTGCGGTAGCAGAGAGAACAGTCTATGACTAGGGTGGCTGGAGTCTTTGACAATTTTTAGGGCCTTCCTCTGGTATAGAGGTCCTGGATGGCAGGAAGCTTACCAAGCAGTTGCCATACCAGGCAGTGATGCAACCAGTCAGGATGCTCTCGATGGTGCAGCTGTAGAACCTTTTGAGGATCTGAGGACCCATGCCAAATCTTTTCAGTCTCCTTAGGGGGAATAGGTTTTGTCGTGCCCTCTTCACGACTGTCTTGGTGTGCTTGGACCATGTTAGTTTTTTGGTGATGTGGACACCAAGGAACTTGAAGCTCTCAACCTGCTCCACTACAGCCCCGTCAATGAGAATGGGGGCGTGCTCGGTCCTCTTTTTTTTCCTGTAGTCCACAATCATCTCCTTTGCCTTGATCACGTTGAGGGAGAGGTTGTTGTCCTGGCACCACACGGCCAGGTCTCTGACCTCCTCCCTATAGGCTGTCTCGTCGTTGTCAGTGATCAGGCCTACCACTGTTGTGTCATCGGCAAACTTAATGATGGTGTTGGAGTCGTCCTGGCCATGCAGTCATGAGTGAACAGGGAGTACAGGAGGGGACTGAGCAGGCATCCCTGAGGGGCCCCGTGTTGAGGATCAGCGTGGCAGATGTGTTGTTACCTACCCTTACCAACTGGTGGCGGCCGTCAGGAAGTCCAGGATCCAGTTGCAGAGGGAGGTGTTTAGTCCCAGGGTCCTTAGATTAGTGATGAGCTTTGAGGGCACTATGGTGTTGAATGCTGAGCTGTAGTCAATGAATAGCATTCTCACATAGGTGTTCCTTTTGTCCAGGTGTGAAAGGGCAGTGTGGAGCGCAATAGAGATTGCATCATCTGTTGGGGCGATATGCAAATTGGAGTGGGTCTAGGGTTTCTGAGATAATGGTGTTGATGTAAGCCATGACCAGCCTTTCAAAGCACTTCATGGCTACAGACGTGAGTGCTACGGGTCGGTAGTCATTTAGGCAGGTTACCTTAGGGTTCTTGGGCACAGGGACTATGGTGGTCTGCTTGAAACATGTTTGGTATTTCAGACTCAGACAGGGAGAGGTTGAAAATGTCAGTGAAGACACTTGCCAGTTGGTCAGCGCATGCTCAGAGTACACGTCCTGGTAATCCATCAGGCCCTGCGGCCTTGTGAATGTTGACCTGTTTAAAGGTCTTACTCACATTGGCTACGGAGAGCGTGATCACACAGTCGTCCGGAACAGCTGATGTTCTCATGCATGTTTCAGTGTTACTTGCCTCGAAGCGAATATAGAAGTAATTTAGCTCGTCTGGTAGGCTCGTGTCACTGGGCAACTCGCGGCTGTGCTTCCCTTTGTAGTCTGTAATAGTTTGCAAGCCCTGCCACATCCGACGAGCATCGGAGCCGGTGTACTACGATTCGATCTTAGTCCTGTACTGACGCTTTTCCTGTTTGATGGTTCGTCGGAGGGCATAGCGGGATTTCTTATAAGCTTCCAGGTTAGAATCCCACTCCTTGAAAGCGGCAGCTCTACCCTTTAGCTCAGTGCGGATGTTGCCTGTAATCCATGGCTTCTGGTTGGGGTATGTACGTACAGTCACTGTGGGGACGACGTCATCGATGCACTTATTGATGAAGCCAGTGACTGATGTGATGTACTCCTCAATGCCATCGGAAGAATCCCGGAACATATTCCAGTCTGTGCTAGCAAAACAGTCCTGTATCTTAGCATCTGCTTCATCTGACCACTTTTTTATTGACCGAGTCACTGGTGCTTCCTGCTTTAGTTTTTGCTTGTAAGCAGGAATTAGGAGGATATAATTATGGTCAAATTTTCCAAATGGAGGGCGAGGGAGAGCTTTGTACGCGTCTCTGTGTGTGGAGTAAAGGTAGCCTAGAGTTTTTTTTCCCTCTGGTTGCACATTTAACATGCTGGTAAAAATGAGGTAAAACGGATTTAAGTTTCCCTGCATTAAAGTTCCCGGCCACTAGGCGCACCGTCTCTGGATGAGCGTTTTCCTGTTTGCTTATGACAGTTCATTGAGTGCGGTCTTAGTGCCAGCATAGGTTTGTGTTGGTAAATAGACAGCTACGAATAATTATCTTGGTAGATAGTGTGGTCTACAGTTTATTATGAGATACTCTACCTCAGGTGAGCAAAACCTCGAGACTTCTTCAGATATCGTGCACCAGCTGTTGTTTACAAATACATAGACCGCCACCCCTTGTCTTACCAGAGGCTGCTGTTCTATCCTGCCGATACAGTGTATAACCCGCCAGCTGTATGTTATTCATGTCATCGTTCAGCCACGACTCAGTGAAACATAAGATATTACAGTTTTTAATGTCCCGTTGGTAGGAGATTCATGCCTGTAGTTCGTCGACTTTATTATCAAACGATTGTAAGTTGGCCAATAGTATCAATGGCAAAGGCAGATTAGCCACTCGTCGCCGGCTCCTTACCAAGCACCCCGATCTCCTTCTGCGATATTCTACTACGAATGACTGGAATGAGGGCCCTGTCGGGTGTCTGGAGCAAATCCCTCTCGTCCGACTCATAAAATAAAAATTATTTGTCCAGTTAATCGCTGTTCTGATGTCCAGAAGCTATTTTCAGTCATAAGAGACGGTAGCAGCAACATTATGTACAAAATAAGTTACAAACAATGCGAAAAAACACACAAAATAGCACGGTTGGTTAAGAGTCCATAAAACGGCAGCCATCCCCTCCGGCACCATCAAGTGTGGGAAATAGCACGTTGACACAAATTATTCTTTAAAATAAATCCTTAGGTACAAGCTTTGCAATACTTAAATATCCTGGGTAAAAACTGGATTTTGTAGGTGGTGCCAGTGGAGGTTTACCCAAAATTGGTTAATTTTTACTGATCATTTTACAAATGCTAATCATCAAGTATGCCCTTCATGAGAATGTTTTAGTAGTTAACGATGACTTTTAACATTGTTTCTCAGGCTGGGACATGTATCCTAAGGTTTCAGAGCACAGAATCAGATAGTCAGTGCAAATGTCAACTCCCACTCACAAATACCATTCATTCATTTCAAAATTGTGCAATAATTAATTTGGGACTGGTACAAACATTTTCCAAGTATCACTAATCGTAACAAAACAGAAGGGAACCGTTTTGCATTTGGTGGTTTCTATGCCTGCAGGGCAGGGCCTCATTTTTTCAGTGGTGAATCCATTTCTGTGTGACATTTAAAGGAGCTGCGTACACGCCAACAGGACCTCCAGGTAGAACAAAAGCCTGGAGTGTGGAAAGAGGAAGACTGAAGCAAACGTTGTGGCCCTGGGGCCTGAGAATATAGAGAAGGGTTAGAGGAGTAGATAATGGAGAGAATGGTAAAGGAGTGAAAGGTTGGGGGAGAAAATGATGAAGAGAAGGTTAAAGTGGTTGAGGAAGTGGCAATGTTAAAGTCGCACTCCAGTCTCCTTTTCACCTCATTTATCACCCAATTTATTTAACAAAAGGCACATCGCAATAGGTGGTCCAGGTATCCTCATGACATGACACAAGTGTGTGTGTGGGGGGGGGTCAAAACAAATTGATTTTTTACCTTTAAGTGTGTTTACATTACTGTATTTATATGTGGGAAATTGTTTTTCAACAGGATAAGTAAAACAAATAGGTAGCTGGAGTTACAAAAAAAAAGCAGTAACAATCGTATCTGTTTTTCTAACTTTTTCAGAAAAACATAGACAAAAGTAATGTAAATTATATAATCAGCTATTGTTTTATGCCCAATGTAATAAGAGGAACATTTGTATTGTGTTACATCCCAAGGCTGAGTGTAAACAGGATTTGAGTTGCCTTCCTTCTCATTGTGTTGATCTGGGCCATTTCAATGCCCCCCATCCTGGTAGCCATTACGGAGGAGCATACAGATGTAGGATCTTAATTTGAGCCAGTTTGCTACAGCAGGAAAATAATCCTGCAGCAACAGGAAATGTGAATTATTATGTGGATTATAATTCATGGACATTTTTTGTAGGGGTTGATATCTTTTTTGTTAGGGCAAATCAAGTCTGACATTATAAAGTGGAAATTACAAACTTTAGAAGCCTTTTTAAATGTCAAATACACTACAAGTTTGCATTCCTTGCTGTGCAGGAAAATTCTCAGCAACAAAAGAGTGATGAAATTAAGATCCTACATCTGTAATATGACACTTAGCAAATGGTTTTATCCAAAGCAATTTACAGTTCAGTGAGTGCACACATTTTTATTTAAGTATATTACCCCTACAGGGATTGAACCCACAACCTTGGCATTGCTAGAGTCCCTCTCTCTTACCAACGGAGCCACACAGGACTAGCCTCACTGTATCAGCTCAAGCCACTGAAAACAGACTACTGTACATGGTACAATTTCACTATTTTGATCACTCCCTGGAAAATAATTGTGTTGTCTACCTGTTAGTGCCTGTCCTGGTAAAATGGTCTCTGTTAGCACTCCAATGTGAGTTTATCACAGTTGGGAGGGGCTCTAGTTTCACTTTGTTTTAGGTTGAGATTTAGTACTGCTGAGTTACTGCCTGAGTTATCACTGCATGCCCAAACATTGACATGGCAGAGTCACAGATCAGAGCTTCTTACTGGCCACTTGTCTAAACGCACTTATTACAATGGAAATATTAGACTGCTACAATATACAGTGGTACAGTAGGTATATCAGATAAACCATAGACTTATTTGAATTCCTCCCAAAGATGTCGTTCAAGTGTCTGTCTCTCTCTCTCTCTCTCTCTCTCTCTCTCTCTCTCTCTCTCTCTCTCTCTCTCTCTCTCTCTCTCTCTCTCTCTCTCTCTCTCTCTCTCTCTCTCTCTCTCTCTCTCTCTCTCTCTCTCTCTCTCTCTCTCTCTCTCTCTCTCTCTCTCTCTCTCTCTCTCTCTCTCTCTCTCTCTCTCTCTCTCTCTCTCGCTCTCTCTCTCTCTCTCTCTCTCTCTCTCTCTGTATGGGAGACGTATTTTAACATTGCTAAAGCAAGTGAAGTAAACAATACAAATTAACAGTAAACATTACACTCAGAAGTTCAAAAAGAATAAAGACATTTCAAATGTCATATTATGTACAGTGGGGAGAACAAGTATTTGATACACTGCCGATTTTGCAGGTTTTCCTACTTACAAAGCATGTAGAGGTCTGTAATTTTTATCATAGGTACACTTCAACTGTGAGAGACGGAATCTAAAACAAAAATCCAGAAAATCACATTGTATGATTTTTAAGTAATTAATTTGCATTTTATTGCATGACATAACTATTTGATCACCTACCAACCAGTAAGAATTACGGCTTTTACAGACCTGTTAGTTTTTCTTTAAGAAGCCCTCCTGTTCTCCACTCATTACCTGTATTAACTGCACCTGTTTGAACTCGTTACCTGTATAAAAGACACTTGTCCACACACTCAATCAAACAGACTCCAACCCCTCCACAATGGCCAAGACCAGAGAGCTGTGTAAGGACATCAGGGATAAAATTGTAGACCTGCACAAGGCTGGGATGGGCTACAGGACAATAGGCAAGCAGCTTGGTGAGAAGGCAACAACTGTTGGCGCAATTATTAGAAAATGGAAGAAGTTCAAGATGACGGTCAATCACCCTCGGTCTGGGGCTCCATGCAAGATCTCACCTCGTGGGGCATCAATGATCATGAGGAAGGTGAGGGATGAGCCCAGAACTACACGGCAGGACCTGGTCAATGACCTGAAGAGAGCTGGGACCACAGTCTCAAAGAAAACCATTAGTAACACACTAAGCCGTCATGGATTAAAATCCTGCAGCGCACGCAAGGTCCCCCTGCTCAAGCCAGCGCATGTCCAGGCCCATGTGAAGTTTGCCAATGACCATCTGGGTGATCCAGAGGAGGAATGGGAGAAGGTCATGTGGTCTAAACTCCACTCGCCGTGTTTGGAGGAAGAAGAAGGATGAGTACAACCCCAAGAACACCATCCCAACCGTGAAGCATGGAGGTGGAAACATCATTCTTTGGGGATGCTTTTCTGCAAAGGGGACAGGACGACTGCACCGTATTGAGGGGAGGATGGATGGGGCCATGTATCGCGAGATCTTGGCCAACAACTTCCTTCCCTCAGTAAGAGCATTGATTATGGGTCGTGGCTGGGTCTTCCAGCATGACAACGACCCGAAAACACACAGCCAGGGCAACTAAGGAGTGGCTCCATAAGAAGCATCTCAAGGTCCTGGAGTGGCCTAGCCTGTCTCCAGACCTGAACCCAATAGAAAACCTTTGGAGGGAGCTGATTGCCCAGCGTCCGTATTGCCCAGCGACAGCCCCGAAACAGCCCCGAAACCTGAAGGATCTGGAGAAGGTCTGTATGGAGGAGTGGGCCAAAATCCCTGCTGCAGTGTGTGCAAACCTGGTCAAGACCTACAGGAAATGTATGATCTCTGTAATTGCAAACAAAGGTTTCTGTACCAAATATTAAGTTCTGCTTTTCTGATGTATCAAATACTTATGTCATGCAATAAAATGCAAATTAATTACTTAAAAATCATACAATGTGATTTTCTGGATTTTTGGACCTCTACATGCTTTGTAAGTAGGAAAACCTGCAAAATCGGCAGTGTATCAAATACTTGTTCTCCCCACTGTATATATACAGTGTTGTAACAATGTGCAAATAGTTAAAGTACAAATGGGAAAATAAATAAACATAAATATGGGTTGTATTTAAAATGGTGTTTGTTCTTCACTGGTTGCCCTTTTCTTGTGGCAACAGGTCACAAATCTTGCTGCTTTGATGGCACACTGTGGTATTTCACCCAGTAGATAAGGGAGTTTATCAAAATTGGGTTTGTTTTTTCGAATTCTTTGTGGATCTGTGTAATCTGAGGGAAATATGTGTCTCTAATATGGTCATACATTTGGCAGGAGGTTAGGAAGTGCAGCTCAGTTTCTACCTCATTTTGTGGGCAGTGTGCACATAGCCTGTCTTCTCTTGAGAGCCAGGTCTGTCTACGGCGGCCTTTCTCAATAGCAAGGCTATGTTCACTGAGTCTGTACATAGTCAAAGTTTTCCTTAATTTTGGGTCAGTCACAGTGGTCAGGTATTCTGCCACTGTGTACTCTCTGTTTAGGGCCAAATATCATTCTAGTTTGCTCTGTTTTTTTTGTTAATTCTTTCCAATGTGTCAAGTAATTCTCCTTTTGTTTTCTCATGATTTGGTTGGGTCTAATTGTGTTGTTGTCCTGGGGCTCTGTGGGGTCTGTTTGTGTTTGTGAACAGAGCCCCAGGACCAGCTTGCTTAGGGGACTCTTCTCCAAGTTCATCTCTCTGTAGGTAATGGCTTTGTTATGGATGGTTTGGAAATCGCTTCCTTATAAGTGGTTATAGAATTTAACGTCTCTTCTCTGGATTTTGATAATTAGCGGGGAGCGGCCTAATTCTGCTCTGCATGCATTATTTTGTGTTTTTCGTTGTACACAGAGGATATTTTTGCAGAATTCTGCATGCAGAGACTCAATATGGTATTTGTCCCATTTTGTAAATTCTTGGTTGGTGAGCGGACCCCAGACCTCACAACCATAAAGGGCAATGGGTTCTATAACTGATTCAAGTATTTTTAGCCAGATCCTAACTGGTATGTCAAATTTTATGTTCCTTTTGATGGCATAGAAGGCCCTTCTTGCCTTGTCTCTCAGATTGTTCACAGCTTTGTGGAAGTTACCTGTGGCGCTGATGTTAAGGCCGAGGTATGTATTGTTTTTTGTGTGCTCTAGGGCAACGTTGTCTAGATGGAATTTATATTTGTGGTCCTGGCAACCTGACCTTTTTTGGAACACCATTATTTTTGTCTTACTGAGATTTACTGTCAGGGCCCAGGTCTGACAGAATATGTGCAGAGGATCTAGGTGCTGCTGTAGGCCCTCCTTGGTTGGTGACAGAAGCACCAGTGTCACGGTTTACTAAGCCAGAACCCAGAAGCAGACCAGGACAAGGTAAATTGAAACAAAGGTGAGTGTTTATTTAATAGATCCACGAGTGAGGCTGAATAATCCAGGGAACAGAGCGGGTGGCGTGGATGGGTTGTTGAGGGTGCAGTGGTAGGTCCAGTAATGGCTCGGCAGCCGCCGACCATCAGGCAGAGGTTGGGTGAAGGTTCCGGGTGAGTGACTGCAGATAGAACAAAACTGAGGTAAGTATACAGCAAGTCAAAAAGGTGCAAAACAACAAAACTAACGCTAGAAGTTCCAAGGCTGATACACGGACAAACATACTGTTCATGGCTAACGATCTGGCAGGGAATGGATGTCAGGTCAGAGCTTATGAAGGTGATGATCAGGGCCAGGTGTGCAGATTGCTGATGGAATGCAGGTGTGGAAATCAGGAGAGCTCCCGCCTAGCAACGTAGCCCGGCAACCAGGCAGGGAGCGTTCCAGAACCCTCGGGAAACTGGAGATCCCGAGCAGAAAAACTAATACACAGACAGGAACCGACTCAGACTGCCGGAATCGTTACAACCAGATCATCAGCAAAACAGTAGATATTTGACTTCAGATTCTAGTAGGTTGAGGCCGGGTGCTGCAGACTGTTCTAGTGCACTCGCCAATTAGTTGATGTATATGTTGAAGAGGGTGGGGCTTAAACTGTATCCCTGTCTCACCCCATGGCCCTGTGGAAAGGAATCTGTGTGTTTTTTGCCAATTTTAACCGCACAGTTGTTGTTTGTGTACATGGATTTTATAATGTCGTATGTTTTCCCCCCAACACCACTTTCCATCAATTTGTATAGCAGACCCTCATGTCAAATTGAGTCAAAAGCTTTTTTGAAATCAACAAAGCATGAGAAGACTTTGCCTTTGTTTTGGTTTGTTTGTCAATTAGGGTGTGCAGGGTGAATATGTGGTCTGTCGTACGGTAATTTGGTAGAAAGCCAATTTGACATTTGCTCAGTATATTGTTTTCACTGAAGAAATGAACTAGTCTGCTGTTAATGATAATGCAGACGATTTTCAAAAGGTTGCTGTTGACGCATATCCCACGGTAGTTATTGGGGTCAAATTTGTCTCCACTTTTGTGGATTGGGGTAATCAGTCCTTGGTTCCAAATATTGGGGAAGATGCCAGAGCTAAGGATGATGTTAAAGAGTTTAAGTATAGCCAATTGGAATTTGTGGTCTGTATATAAAGGGGGGGGGGGGTAGAAGGATTACTTTATCCTATCCCAGGTATTCCTTAAAGAGGTGGGGTTTCAAATGTCTCCGGAAGGTGGTGAGTGACTCCGCTGTCCTGGCGTCGTGAGGGAGCTTGTTCCACCATTGGGGTGCCAGAGCAGCGAACAGTTTTGACTGGGCTGAGTGGGAACTATGCTTCCGCAGAGGTAGGGGAGCCAGCAGGCCAGAGGTGGATGAACGCAGTGCCCTCGTTTGGGTGTAGGGACTGATCAGAGCCTGAAGGTACGGAGGTGCCGTTCCCCTCACAGCTCCGTAGGCAAGCACCATGGTCTTGTAGCAGATGCGAGCTTCAACTGGAAGCCAGTGGAGTGTGCGGAGGAGCGGGGTGACGTGAGAGAACTTGGGAAGGTTGAACACCAGACGGGCTGCGGCATTCTGGATGAGTTGTAGGGGTTTAATGGCACAGGCAGGGAGCCCAGCCAACAGCGAGTTGCAGTAATCCAGACGGGAGATGACAAGTGCCTGGATTAGGACCTGTGCCGCTTCCTGTGTAAGGCAGAGTCGTACTCTCCGAATGTTGTAGAGCATGAACCTACAGGATCGGGTCACCGCCTTGATGTTAGCGGAGAACGACAGGGTGTTGTCCAGGGTCACGCCAAGGCTCTTCGCACTCTGGGAGGAGGACACAACGGAGTTGTCAACCGTGATGGCGAGATCATGGAACGGGCAGTCCTTCCCCGGGAGGAAGAGCAGCTCCGTCTTGCCGAGGTTCAGCTTGAGGTGGTGGTCCGTCATCCATACTGATATGTCTGCCAGACATGCAGAGATGCGATTCGCCACCTGGTTATCAGAAGGGGGAAAGGAGAAGATGAGTTGTGTGTCGTCAGCGTAGCAATGATAGGAGAGGCCATGTGAGGATATGACAGAGCCAAGTGACTTGGTGTATAGCGAGAATAGGAGAGGGCCTAGAACTGAGCCCTGGGGGACACCAGTGGTGAGAGCACGTGGTGCGGAGACAGCTTCTCGCCACGCCACTTGGTAGGAGCGACCGGTCAGGTAGGACGCAATCCAAGAGTGAGCCGCGCCGGAGATGCCCAGCTCGGATAGGGTGGAGAGGAGGATCTGATGGTTCACAGTATCAAAGGCAGCAGACAGGTCTAGAAGGACAAGAGCAGAGGAGAGAGAGTTAGCTTTAGCAGTGCGGAGAGCCTCTGTGACACAGAGAAGAGCAGTTTCAGTTGAATGACCAGTCTTGAAACCTGACTGGTTTGGATCAAGAAGGTCATTCTGAGAGAGATAGCAAGAGAGTTGGCTAAAGACGGCACGCTCAATAGTTTTGGAGAGAAAAGAAAGAAGGGATACTGGTCTGTAGTTGTTGACATCAGAGGGATCGAGTGTTGGTTTTTTGAGAAGGGGTGCAACTCTCGCTCTCTTGAAGACGGAAGGGACATAGCCAGCGGTCAAGGATGAGTTGATCAGCGAGGTGAGGTAAGGGAGAAGGTCACCGGAGATGGTCTGGAGAAGAGAGGAGGTGATAGGGTCAAGCGGGCAGGTTGTTGGGCGGCCTGCTGTCACAAGTCGCAAGATTTTATCTGGAGAGAGAGGGGAGAAAGAAGTCAAAGCATAGGGTAGGGCAGTGTGAGCAGGACCAGCAGTGTCATTTGACTTAACAAACGAGGATCGGATGTCGTCAACCTTCTTTTCAAAATGGTTGACGAAGTCATCCACAGAGAGGGAGGGGGGATTCAGCAGGGAGGAGAAGGTGGCAAAGAGCTTCCCTAGGGTTAGAGGCAGATGCTTGGAATTTAGAGTGGTAGAAAGTGGCTTTAGCAGCAGAAACAGATGAAGAAAATGTAGAGAGGAGGGAGTGAAAAGATGCCAGGTCTGCAGGGAGTCTAGTTTTCTTCCATTTCCGCTCAGCTGCCCGGAGCTCTGTTCTGTGAGCTCGCAATGAGTCATCAAGCCACGGAGCTGGAGGGGAGGACCGAGCCGGCCGGGAGGATAGGGGACATAGAGAGTCAAAGGATGCAGAAAGGGAGGAGAGGAGGGTTGAGGAGGCAGAATCAGGAGATTGGAGGGATAAAATGATACAACCCCCCCCAAAATCAATTTTAATTCCAGGTTGTAAGGCAACAAAATAGGAAAAATGCCAAGGGGGATGAATACTTTCACAAGCCTCTGTATGTATTACCACCCTGTACCATGGAATTTAGGGTGTTTTGTCATCAGAAGATAGAATCTCAGCACTGAAGTGGCACCTCACCGCCATATCATGTTTTAAGTATTTTTAAGTTGATAACATCTTAGCTCAATGTCTCAGTTCAAGGCAGTCCAAACATATGTTAAAATGCGTAAATTCCTTCAACAACATGTTGCTTAGGTTTGTAAATCAGCAGGAACACACTGACTGGGCATTATCTCATCTCCAACACACTTCCAGTAAGGGTTTTAATTGTTGACTCATGGCACTCCACTGGATTATATAGCAGGTTGCTGACATGTGAACAACAGAGTAACCAACAAAGTTTGCTGAAGTGTGAACAAAGAACTTTCTTTCTCTCCTGCTTCTCTCCTCACCTTCATCCACCTTCACCCATCACATATGCAAACAGGTGTGAGTATTCATTTAACATTCTTTGTTGAAACATGTTTCCCATTGAAAGTAAAACAACCCTGAAAAGCAACTGATCTATCTAATCCTTTGAACAATCAAGTGATCAGTTTCCTCTTGTGACCATGGGCACTGATATCCACACTAGCCCTGTTGTGTCAACTTCTCTCACCTCTATTTTCCCTGAGCTGCCCTGTCACACCAAGAAGAAACACTTAAGTCTGTGGGGGCAGGAAGGCCAGGAGACCCTGTCTCCTCGTTAACACCACACAAAGTGTAACACCCCACACCCCAAACACTCAAATCCCCACAGAGCACCTCAAAGGTTTCCAAATGGTTCCAACAAGGCTGTTTCATGGGTTATTTGGCGGTTCCTACCTAATGGGACACTGATGGTTAGGTTAGCCTGGTAATTACCATGTTGAGTGCATACGAACCTCCTGTAAGAGGCTCTGGGAGCTCCCCTCCTAATCACTTTAACATATGACTGTTATGTCGCCTCCAGGCCACTGAGTTTATTTTAAACATCCAATCGGAGAAAAGCAGAAAGTCTAATTGATCATCTTTCTTATAATAAAACAGGGAGTTACAGGCCAGGGACAGCGGAATCAGTATAAGGGAGATAATCATTATGATTAATATCACATTAATTAATTTGGGAGCTATATCAGCACATGTATGATGGACCCTAGGCGGTCTTGTCAAAGTAATCAGTCTTGACAAAAGTGATCTGCTGAATGCGGCCAATGGGCAAGTTCGAGCAGATCAATTTTGTCTAGTCGATGGTCACCGGCAATGTTCCCTCTAATTTTTTTAATCACTAAGCAAATTTCAGGTCCGCTGAGTGCAAACTTGAACGTTGTGAAAATTCTGTGCAACTTTTGGCGCGCATTTACTGTGAACACTGAGGCTATACCCGCTTTAAGTTAGTTTGAACAGTGGTCAAGTAGGCTGCTGTGGCTATTTGATCAATCATGTAGGCCTAACACAGTGGTCTACCGTAAAAAACAATGGAGAAGATGCATCCAATAACATTTTAACATGGAAATAACTGTTCTATCGTTCAGCCTACTGTAGCAGCCAATGTGTGGTGTTCAATGTAGGCCTACATTCCATGAGATTTTGAAAAAAACATGTAGAGCTTGACATTAATCTGTTTATCGACTTGTCCTTCAGACAAGGAGGTGACTGAAAATGTTGTTGAGTTGTTTGATGCAGGGGGAGTTGTTTGATGCACAAAATCAAATGCATCATTATTCCCATACCACAATGAAAGTGATATTTGAAACCTCTCTCTAACCAATTCCGTTTGTGAGTGTGTGATATGGGGTATAGAAAAGTTTAATTCGATATTTATAAAAAAAAAAAAACTTTATAAACAATAGCAGCTATGTTGACAGTGCACTGTTGATCTGAGCCTTGCTGTTGGACAACCACTACAGTGTCCGGCTTTCGGCTGTCACAGATGCACCTCCCCCGACTTCACTCATCTACTTTCATCTACAGTCGGATTTGTTAGCCTTACTACTGGAACACACCCAAAGGTAGTGTTCCAGTGCTCAGACGTTACATACATCAACCAATGGTTGCGTGCTACGTCATCAACTGTGCCGTCGGGCACCAGATTGCTTCAACATATGATGTGGTTAGCTGATACGTAAAATACCTATCCAGGCGTTGTAAGATCTGGCAACACGACCGTTGTCACTATCAGTGGAGGCTGATGAGGGGAGGACGGCACCTAATAATGGCTGGAATTGAGTCAATGGAGTGGTATCAAACAAACGGAAACCACGTCTTTGATGTGTTTGATACCATTCCATTGACTCCATTCCAGAGTATAATTTTCCCACAATAGAGGAAGTGTCCATCACATCTAAAACCCCCCACACTGAGCCAATACTTGAAGCAGTCTATAACTGGGGATATGAAGCCTATTTGATCATAGGACAAATACACCATTGTATTGCAGTCTCATTATTTCCTGAGTGTATCAACCACAGATTAATGTATCCTACTCCTCTAGTATTGTTCTTATAAATGGCTGCAGGAGATGGTTTACAAACGGTATTGTTGGATTTCAGGTTATGCTGTCAAATGGCAGGAAATGCTGGCCTGGGTCCTTGGCTGCCGCTCTCCTGATTAGGTTGTGTTGGGAGGGGGTGACATGTCTGGAAAATAAGAAGGTTGATATGGGGTACGTAGCTACCAACTGTTGATATTAGGAAAGCGATCCCAAACGTTTGACACAATGATCCATCTGAAGCAATGACAGTATTTCCAACAAATGTATGTCTAACCAACCCAGTCCGGATCGACTGCCACCCACCAACACTCACAATACTGTAAGGGAACGAACAAGAAACTTAAAGTGGTGACTAAAATCTCCAACACATAATCACAACTAATTAGGTTAATAGCTGGTTAACATGTAATTGGATGCATAAACACACATTTGGCACTTTTATGTTGGCCGTTGCAGCTGTTTCCCAGTAATGTGCCCTGGGCGCTCCAGCTACTGTAGGGAGACACAATGTACGGACAGGCCCACCGTGGGTCAACAGTAGTAGCCTACCCCAGTGCTGTGGAACCGTGGGAGGTCCAGACCCCTCTCTTGCTGCTCTGGTTCTGTTTTTGGCTGCGTAATCACAAACAGGAAGCACGTAATCACAAACAGGAAGCCAGTGGGAGCCAGTTGCATAGGACCTCTTCCTTCTTTTGTTTACTGGGGGATTGTATAAATCTCTGTGGCCCCTGGATGCTGTCATGTCGCACCATGCCTGCTGCGTCATATTATGCCCCTGCTTTTCTCTATCCATCGCCACGCTCTGTCTCTCTCCCTAAGCTCTCTGAAGACTCCTCTCCCTTCTCACTGAACTTGTGGCCCCAGCACTTCTCCACTTCAAAGCTAATTAATTAATATTTTCAGTTGCTCATGTCTGACAGGTTATAAAATATAAGGTTGGTTGAGGTTGAGGTTTAAGTTAGTATATGGCTGTTTCGTCATGAACAATATGAACAGTAGAATGTGTTGTCCAAGATAGACACTACTCAGTGAGAAAGATGATTTGTCTTTCATCATAGGAATGTTCCATAGAGTAAGCCTCTATAGCACTAATAAGTAGAAGAGTGCCATTCCCCCTGACCATCGTTGCCAGGCAGTGAGAGCCCTATTCCCTTTGTTACCTCAACAGTCAATAAATACTGGCACTTTATTCTCACAGTTCTCACCTCAGGATAGCAGGATTTTACCACAGTGTTCTTTCTACTGTAAGTTACAGCATCAAACCATAGCAATATGCCAAGTAAAAAATAAATTAAAAAAGGTTCAACCATATTGCTTACTGTCTCTATATAAAATCAGATTATATATTATGTATTTCAATATACATATTTCAGATTCAGGTTTATTTAACATTCAATGTACATATACAATGTCTGCCGAGGAAGGATTATGTGCCTGCTGAAGGAGTGTTCTCAAGGTTTTGACTTTCCCTGTGTTGGTCGGATCCACTCTTTCCAAGACTCTGAAACCCCTCCCTTGAGACCGAGCTGACAGATATACTGTATTTCATTGAGTAAATGTTAGCTTCCCAACATCACATTAAAGCCACTGTGTGAGGTGCAGCCAGGAAAAAGTAGCGAGTTTAGTGAGTTTGGGAACTATGTGGCCTTTCATCATGAGGGCTGCTTCTCCCGAGTCTATCTTTCCCTCGCTCTTTTCCTCTCACACTCTCTCCCTTTTATTATCTCTCTAGTTCTCTCTCTCCTCTGTCCTCCTCTGCTGTAGGTCTACAATATCATGCAGGCATTTTATGTCCCACACACCCATTGCCTGGGCCATGAGTGAAGAGGTCCTGAGCTTTTTCAATTCCCAGGGTGGTTCTGCCAGAATGTTCTTTTTTTACTACTTAACTTCCCATTAAATGTATTAATAGATTGAGCACACATCCATCTCAGAATATGTCTAGTTTCTCAACACTATACTCTGCACTGGTGACACTGGAGGAACTTTCTCTCAAACATAACTCATCTCCCTGAAGATTACCCAAGGATCTCCCATAAGATTACCCAAATTAGAAAATGAGTGCACCATTTTCACATTATGGCCCCTGTGGAATTGTTCACCAGCCAATGAGCAAAGAGAACTGGTGATCCAGGATATGGCACAACAAAAGGCATGGCAGTATGTGTCTGCCCATGCAGCTCAGTATTCTGTGTCATGATGAGGTAATTTACCAAACTAACAACATTCTGACCTATTGCATCACCTCCAGAGTCGGCCAATCTGAATTCCTGTTAATGGCTTACTAATCAAACATTTATCCTATCATTACTTCAGAGTAAAATCTTGCATATATTGTCAACATCAACTTCTGCATTTACATACTACAGTAGATGATGAGAGATCTTGAATTTGATATTCCTTCACATCACCACCAGTCTGAGAGAGAGGGACCTGCGTTGCTCCCCAATAGGGTAGGCTGATCTAGTCACGATAAGAGAGATGTGAGAGGCTAAGGATCACTGAACAGCATGACAGACTGGCTCCATGCCCTCTGAAATTCTGTGTAAATATCTGAGGCCCAGTCATGGGAATGAAATCCATGTCAAGTCTCAGAGTGCTGTTTGTGACACTGGCTCCAACACAGCAAGGTCACCAATGTGCCTCAGTGTGTGTGAGGGACTTTCTTTCTTTCTTTCTTTCTTTCTTTCTTTCTTTCTTTCTTTCTTTCTTTCTTTCTTTCTTTCTTTCTTTCTTTCTTTCTTTCTTTCTTTCTTTCTTTCTTTCTTTCTTTCTTTCTTTCTTTCTTTCTCTCTCAATGTCTTTCATGTTAATGTAAATATTAGCTGCAAAAGAATCTACTTAAGACTGATGCACTCTGTGTTACTCTAAGTGTGTTTTTACAAGAATAGTTGTGTATTCCTCAATAGAGATAGATAGAGAGACAGTGTGTGTGTGTGTGTGTGTGTGTGTGTGTGTGCGCGCGCGTGCGTATGCGTATGTGTTTGTGTGTGTGTGTTTGTAACAATCTAATGATTGTTTGGGGAGAAGGAAGGTAGAGTATGAAAAAAAAAATTATATATGTATGCACTCACTAACTGTAAGTCGCTCTGGATAAGAGCGTCTGCTAAATGACTAAAATGTAAATGTAAATGTAGGGTGAGGAGGTTTAGTACTCTCATATGAGTGCTGTGTAATGTCAGTATGTGAGCACTATGGTAGCATGTGACACCCTGGTTTAGAAAGAGACTGGGAGATCAGTGTTGTGCTAGACAATGGACTACCAGAGGGGTTTCACTACACATTGAAGACAGCATGTACATAACTTCCTGTCTTCCTGCAACACCACAAGAGACTAATAATCTCACCTTAGTCAGGACAGATGAGATGATTGATAACCGCTCCAAAAACCTGGACACAACATGATATGACTGTTTCATAACAATAGTCCTCCTGAAAGACAAAGGCCCAGAAGAGGTGCATGTTGGGAAACCAGCCTCATCCCCTCCTGGACCACATTTCCCAGCAGAATGTCATGTCCCAGTACAGTATACAGGAAGTTAGTGTTTTGATTTCCATAGCCTGGTTCCTTCACTTCTTGAGCTAAAAGTGCCTGTTATCATGCGATCCTATTCTGTAGCTCACATAGAGGGACCGACCGGATCAACAATATTCATGTCTGACTTCATGAATGTTTGTTTTACTGTCCAATCTCTCTCTCTCTCCCCTTCCTCTCTCTCTCTAAACAAGATTGTCCATGAAATAATATGGTACCATCAACACTAAGTCACCTTAAACATTCTCCCCTCACGAACTTCAGCTATGTTCCTTGTGTTTTCCCTCTCATTTGTCCTGAGTGCTTAAAATGTGAAAACCAAAACAGTTATTTAAGGCAAGCTGCAGCTTTATCCCATGCTGTTCACAGGGTGCTCAGATGTCCACCCCCTACTCTCTCCAAACAATGCCAAATTTAGGAGTCAACACATTTCAGACCTGCTTTGTTTGTGTCTGGCAGAGAGTGTTGTTATAAAAGTCCTATTCATGATATAACTACTTTTACACAGTGGGAAACACACAGAGCAACTGGGTGGAACTAATACTGCAACGACACCTGTGAGAAAGATGTAGAGAAACAGAAGGTTGATTGCACCTTGAACATTATACCATGATTACACTCAAATGGGACTATTGTCAAATCTAATCAATAGCCTGATAAGTACACATAGGATAAGTGAAGTTTAAGTGAAATGCAGTTCTTCAGTCCTAATTAAAATACTTTATTTTGACTTGCTTTGGATATCCGCATGCTCCGATTTATTACATGCATTCGCGACAGTCCCATGTCAAGCTTTGAATAAGGAGTTGACTAAGCAGTTCACTATGTTCCCTATGAATCCATAATAAACAAATTATTCACATTTTCCAAAGCTTTAAATCAAAGAATGTTGATTGATGTGTGATAAATGTTTGTCTGATATATGACTAAGATCTCATATGTGGCTCCCTGCAGTATGGGGGTTTTCTCATCTCTTCCTTAAAACTTAATTATGGCACGCTGCCATTTTAAGCTAATCCCATCCCTGGTCTCCCGCTGTCTCTCTGTCTCTCTGTCTCTCTCTCTGTCTCTCTGTCTCTCTCTCTGTCTCTCTGTCTCTCTCTCTGTCTCTCTGTCTCTCTCTCTGTCTCTCTCTCTGTCTCTCTCTCTGTCTCTCTGTCTGTCTCTCTGTCTCTCTCTGCTCTCTCAATTCAATTCAATTCAATTTAAGGGCTTTATTGGCATGGGACACATATGTTTACATTGCCAAAGCATGTGAAATAGATAATAAACAAAAGTGAAATATACAATAAAAAAAATTAACAGTAAACATTACACTCACGAAAGTTCCAAAATAATAAAGTATCTCTCTCTCTCTCTCTCTCTCTCTCTGCTGTCTTGTTTAGTCTTTGTAGGGGCTTACTGTCTCCATGTAGAGCAGTGATTGTGGTGCACCGCGGCCCAAAAGACAGTGAGCGTCTAAGGACATATGACTTTGTTTAGCTAACATCAGCAGTGCTCTGAGGATGCTCCCCCTTCTGATATGTAGTTGTGTTTAACTGTACTGTACTGTGGGTATTTAATGTATGCAATATGTAGTAGGCTGCCCTGGGGTGAAGATTATTGTCACAGTATTACTGTAGTGTATGCCTCCCCAAGAGGTTTATTAGAACAACAATGATATCATCTATTTGTACCAAACTCCTTTTGGGGAGGAAGGACTTCCTTTGCATATGCACAAGATGCTGCTTTGTATCATGGCATCTCCGTCCACTGTCCACTATAGTCTTTTATGTATCTGTCATTTATGGCCAACAGAATATTTAATTTGGTACTGCTGTTTTATTCAGTCATCATGAACCCTTTTAAAGCCCTTTTGTTTATGGACCTTAAACAATGATCATTGTGTTCTGTGTTGGTTTGTTAGTCACACCTGAACTGACTTATTCTAGCTTGATATAACTCTGGTCAGAACATGGCATGTTCACACACACACACAGACGTTGCCTCCTCCCAGTCGTGTTCCATTCACAACAGTTTCCCATCAGGCCAGAGGTGGAAATCACTTGTCCCAGTGCAAAAGGAAATGGCCTCAGATTCCCAGGCCAGGCGTGGGGCGGAGAATCAGTGTCGCCACAGAATGTTACCATCACTGTAGTACACTTTGATGCAGTAAAGGGATATTAGTAAGACCTGTTAGCTTTGGTTCCTAGGGTGGGAATGGGCTATAATGGGGAGAGTGATGACAAGTCTTTCCTAAAACATTATGTGCTAATTTGGTTCTTGATTAAATGATAATAAACAATAAATACTGTACCTCACGTTCTCTGACGACACTGTATGTAGTGCAAGCTGAGCAGAAAAGAGATTCACGTCTCTCCCTACTGGGCTCGGACGTCAGTTCAACGTCTAGTTTTGATTTACATTTGGTTTAGTTATCAACAACGTAAATTCAACGTGAAATCAACAAAAAATTACACCCTGTCATTGGATTTAGGTTAAAAGTTGGGTGAAAAAAATACAAAATTCCCTTACTTTTTGCAAATCCAATCAGTTTTCCACATTGATTCAACATCATCACATTGATTTAGTTTTGGGGGGTTTTGCCCAGTGGGTCACTCGTAAATTAAAAGTCCATTGATTATTTGAACCAAAAACCTTGATGTTTTGGCCGTTTACAGTTGAAGCCATTTACTCCTTAGCCAAATACATTTAAACTCAGTTTTTCACAATTCCTGACATTTAATCCTATTATTTTAAGAATGTGAAATGTCAGAATAATAGTAGAGAGAATTATTTCTTTCAGCTTTTATTTCTTTCATCACATTCCCAGTGGGTCAGAAGTTTACATACACTCAATTTCTATTTGGTAGCATTGCCTTTAAATTGTTTACCTTGGGTCAAACGTTTCGGGTAGCCTTCCACAAGCTTCCCACAATAAGTTGGGTGAATTTTGGCCCATTCCTCCTGACAGAGCTGGTGTAACTGATTCAGGTTTGTAGGCCTCCTTGCTCGCACACGCCTTTTCAGTTCTGCCCTCAAATGTTCTATAGGATTGAGGTCAGGGCTTTGTGATGGCCACTCCAATACCTTGACTTTGTTGTCCTTAAGCCATTTTGCCACAACTTTGGAAGTATGCTTGGGGTCATTGTCCATTTGGAAGACCCATTTGCGACCAAGCTTTAACTTCCTGACTGATGTCTTGAGATGTTGCTTCAATATATCCACATAATTCATCGGCTTGCAAGCAGCCCTCTTTTTCCTCCAAATATAACGATGGTCATTATGGCCAAACAGTTCTATTTTTGTTTCATCAGACCAGAGGACATTTCTCCAAATAGGACGATCTTTGTCCCCATGTGCAGTTGCAAACCGTAGTCTGGCTTTTTTATGGCAGTTTTGGAGCAGTGGCTTCTTCCTTGCCGAGCGGCCTTTCAGGTTATGTCGATTATAGAACCCGTTTTACTGTGGATATAGATACTTTTGTACCTGTTTTCTCGAGTATCTTCACATGGTCCTTTGCTGTTGTTCTGGGATTGATTTGCAAAGTACGATCATCTCTAGGAGACAGAACGCATCTCCTTCCTGAGCAGTATGACGGCTGCGTGGTCCCATGGTGTTTATACTTGCGTACTATTGTTTGTACAGATGAACGTGGTACCTTCAGACCTTTGGAAATTGCTCCCAAGGATGAACCAGACTTGTGGAGGTCTATCATTTTTTTCTGAGGTCTTGGCTGATTTCTTTTGATTTTCCCATGATGTCAAGCAAAGAGGCACTGAGGTTGAAGGTAGGCCTTGAAATACATCCACAGGTACACCTCCAATTGACCCAAATGATGTCAATTAGCCTATCAGAAGCTTCTAAAGCCATGACATCATTTTCTGGAATTTTCCAAGCTGTTTAAAGGCACAGTCAACTTAGTGTATGTAAACTTCTGACCCACTGGAATTGTGATACAGTGAATTATAAGTGAAATAATCTGTCTGTAAACAATTGTTGGAAAAATTACTTGTGTCATGCATTTTTTACATTTTAGTCATTTAGCAGACGCTCTTATCCAGAGCGACTTACAGTTAGTGAGTGCAAACATTTTCATACTGGCCCCTCATGGGAAATGAACCCACAACCCTGGCGTTGCAAGTGCCATGCTCTACCAACTGAGCTACACGGGGCCTATGCACAAAGTAGATGTCCTAACTGACTTGCCAAAACTATAGTTTGTTAACAAGTAATGTGTGTAGTGGTTGAAAAACATGTTTTAATGACTCCAACCTAATTGTATGTAAACTTCCGACTTCAACTGTATGTCTTACCCCTAATGCGTCACTTTTTGCTTTCATTATTTATTTTTCTCGCACATTGACACAATGTCAGTTGAAACACTGTCCTTTGAACCTCACTGTACCTAAAGCTCCCACGCTACAGTGTGAATGATCAGAGTGTTGACGATAGTGTGTAGATTTACCTGTAGGTAGATATACCTTTGTGTTTCCCTGAGATCTGCGTTCTCCTCTCCCCCAGGACAGGTAACTGCTGACTTTACCTTTCTTTCTCTCTCTGAGAGGATCAGACAGACTCTAATTTCTCTCACCTGCCACCTGCCATCCTGTGTCATCTCAGCAAACGGTTTTCTCCTTACTGCCCCATCACAAAGGGAAAGGGCTGGAGGGCACTAGGACTTTGTTTACTATCTTTTTTTCTCTCTCTATCGGCACAGTTCCACTGGTTCAGCAAAACGACCACATTCCACATGCAGTCAGAAGCCTGGGAAAAAGTTCCAGTGGAGAAAATAATATTTACATTTCTATTTACAGTTTTGTCTTCCCACAAACACGATGGTTTGCTGTCAGCTCGTACAAAGAGTTATTGGTTACCCTATTTTATGAGGCTATGCCAAAATGTGTGTTTTGTTTTTTATTGCTGGGTGTGCCATGTTGCAGTAGACCAGATTGAAGCCTTCACACTGTTTTGATATACTTTCATTTGACAGGTATAATTGAAGAAGATGGTGAACACAGATGTTATATGTGAGGTGAAAGAAAATAAATAATGCTTTTGTCAAAATCTCGCTGATCCCACGCAGCTGGGATCATTTTGAATGAACATGTTTATCCTTTAAACTATAAACACTGAACTAGGATAAACTTTGCATAAAACACATATAAGAAAAATTGTGGCAGTTATTCTTTGAATATTTACTCAACAAATCCATGTTGGGAGTTGATTAAGTCTGCAACTTCAAAGTTTCCTACAGTTACTTTACTCTATGTTCAGCAGTAAAGATTGGCATATACACTTACCCTATTTTTGTTTAGAAGATACAGGTGCAGCTCAATAAATTAGAATATTGTGGAAAAGTTAAGTAATTTCAATAATTCAATTGACAAAGTGAAACTCATATATATCGTGGATTAATTACACAAAAGGTGAAATAGTTCAAGCCTGTATTTGTTTTAATCTTGATGATTATGGCTTACAGCTCATGAAAACCCCAAATTCAGCATCTCAGAAAATTAGAATATTGTGAAAAAGTTCAATATTGTAGACTCAAGATGTCACACTCTAATCAGCTAACTAACTCAAAACACCTGCAAAGGTTTCCTGATCCTTTAAATGGTCTCTCAGTCCAGTTCAGTAGGCTTCACAATCATGGGGAAGACTGCTGACTTGACAGTTGTGCAGAAGACAGTCATCAACACCCTCCACAAGGAGGGAAAGCCTCAAAAGATCATTGCTAAAGAAGTGCTGTATCCAAGCATATTCATGGAGTGTCGAGTGGAAGGAAGAAGTGTGGTAGGAAAAGGTGCACAAGCAACAAGGTTAACTGGAGCCTTGAGAGGATTGTCAAACAAAGGCCATTCAAATAGATTGATGTAATTACAAATAATTTGTAGACTGCAAATTAACCGCAAGAAGCACAAAGAGATAGGTTTGACTAAAACATAATCATTTCGAACCTTGCTTACATTTGTATACGATCACGTGTCTATCTATTATGTGTGGGAATACTTGGGAACAGATTTCTTAAATTATTATCACTTGGAGCTGATTTCCTGGTGTTTTTACAGTCTTTTAAGTAAAAAAAAACAAAAAAAAACAATTGTTTCTATTGTATTTTTTTGCTACGAAAACTTTAGGGGCCAACTAAAACCACCCGCATGTCACGTTCGTTTAAGGACGGGTCAGACCAAGGCGCAGCGTGAAATGCGTACATGTTTATTTTACTGATAAACACACGACAAAACAACAAACCAACGAAACGTGAAGTCCTAAGGCTACACACAAAACAAGCCTCCACACAGAACAAGATCCCACAACTAAACAGTGCCAATAGGCTGCCTAAGTATGGTCCCCAATCAGAGACAACGAGCGACAGCTGCCTCTGATTGGGAACCACACCGGCCAACATAAATCTATACATACTAGATAAACCACATAGACTATACACAACATAGAAATATACACACCCTGACTCAACATATACGAGTCCCCTGAGTCAGGGCGTGACACCGCAAGCCAAAATCGGCCCGTGGGCCATCAGTTGGGGAACCCTGCTGTAGACCACACTATTTACCAAGAGAGTTTTCATCTATATTTTTCGTAGCTGTCTATTTACCATCACAAATCGATGCTGGCACAAAGACCGCACTCAACAAGCTGTGTATGGCCATTAGCAAACAAGAAAATGCTCACCTAGAGGCGACGCTCCTAGTGGCCGGTGATTTTAATGCAGGAAAACTGAAATACGTCTTACCTCATTTCTACCAGCATGTCACCTGTGCAACTAAAGGCGAAAAAACTCTAGATCACCTTTTCGCCACACACCGAGATGCATACAAAGCTTTCCCTCACCATCCACCTACTCATTCAAGGATTGATCTTTATTTTTTATTTTATTTTCTACATTGTAGAATAATAGTGAAGACATCAAAACTATGAAATAACACATAGTAGTAACCAAAAAAGTGATAAACAAATCAAAATATATTTTATATTTGAGATTCTTCAAATAGCCACCCATTTCCTTGATGACAGCTTTGCACACTCTTGGCATTCTCTCAGCCATCTTCATGAGGTAGTCACCTGGAATGCATTTCAATTAACAGGTGTGCCTTCTTAAAAGTTAATTTGTGGAATTTATTTCCTTCTTAATGCATTTGAGCCAATCAGTTGTGTTTTGACAAGGTAGCGGGGGTATACAGACGATAACCCTATTTGGTAAAAGACCAAGTCCATATTATGGCAAGAACAGCTCAATTAAGCAAAGAGAAACAATAGTCCATCACTACTTTAAGACATGAAGGTCAGTCAATACGGAACATTTCAAGAACTTTGAAAGTTTCTTCAAGTGCAGTCACAAAAACCATCAAGCGCTATGATGAAACTGGCTCTAATGAGGACCTCCACAGGAATGGAAGACCCAGAGTTACCTCTGCTGCAGAGGATAAGTTCATTAGAGTTACCAGCCTCAGAAATTGCAGTCCAAATAAATGCTTCACTGAGTTCAAGTAACAGACACATCTCAAAATCAACTTTTCAGAGGAGACTGTGTGAATCAGGCCTTCTTAGTCGAATTGCTGCAAAGAAACCACTACTAAAGGACACCAATAATAGGAATAGACTTGCTTGGGCCAAGAAACACGAGCAATGGACATTAGACCGGTGGAATTGTGTCCAAATTTAAGATTTTTGGTTCCAACCGCCATGTCTTTGTGAGATGCGGTGAGGTGAACGGATGATCTCTGCATGTGTATTTCCCCCCTTGGCATTTTTCCTATTTTGTTGCCTTACAACCTGGAACTAAAATTGATTTTTGTATCATTTGATTTACACAACATGCCTACCGCTTTGAAGATGCGAAATATTTTCTATTCCGAAACAACCAAGAAATAAGACAAAAAAACAGAAAAATTGAGCGGGCATAACTATTCACCCCCCCAAAGTCAATACTTTGTAGAGCCACCTTTTGCAGCAATTACAGCTTTAAGTCTCTTGGGGTATGTCTCTATAAGCTTGGCACATCTAGCCACTGGGATTTTTGCCCATTCTTCAAGGCAAAACTGCTCCAGCTCCTTCGTTGGATGGGTTCCGCTGGTGTACAGCAATCTTTAAGTCATACCACAGATTCTCAATTGGATTGAGGTCTGGGCTTTGACTAGGCCATTCCAATACATTTAAATGTTTCCCCTTAAACAATTTGAGTGTTGCTTTAGCAGTATGCTTAGGGTGATTGTCCTGCTGGAAGGTGAACCTCCGTCCCAGTCTCAAATCTCTGGAAGACTGAAACAGGTTTCCCTCAATAATTTCCCTGTATTTAGCGCCATCCATCATTCCTTCAATTCTGACCAGTTTCTCAGTCCCTGCCGATGAAAAACATCCCCACAGCATGATGCTGCCACCACCATACTTCACTGTGGGGATGGTTCACTGTGGGAATGGTGTTCTCGGGGTGATGAGAAGGGTTTGCGCCAGACATAGCGTTTTCCTTGATGGCCAAAAAGCTCAATTTCAGTCTCATCTGACCAGAGTACCTTCTTCCATATGTTTGGGGAGTGTCCCACATGGCTTTTGGCGAACACCAAATGTGTTTGCTTATTTCTTTCTTTAAGCATTGGCTTTTTTCTGGCCACTCCTCCATAAAGCTCAGCTCTGTGGAGTGTATGGCTTAAAGTGGTCCTATGGACAGATACTCCAATCTCCGCTGTGGAGCTTTGCAGCTCCTTCAGGGTTATCTTTGTTCTCTTTGTTGCCTCTCTGATTAATGCCCTCCTTGCCTGATTCGTGAGTTTTGGTGGGCGGCCCTCTCTTGGCAGGTTTGTTGTGGTGCCATATTCTTTCCATTTTTTTATAATGGATTTAATGGTGCTCCTGGGATGTTCAAAGTTTCGGATATTTTTTTATAACCCAACCCTGATCTGTACTTCTCCACAACTTTGCCCCTGACCTGTTTGGAGAGCTCCTTGGTCTTCATGGTGCCGCTTGCTTGGTGGTGCCCCTTGCTTAGTGGTGTTGCAGACTCTGGGGCCTTTCAGAACAGGTGTATATATACTGAGATCATGTGACAGATTATGTGACACTTAGATTGCACACAGGTGGACTTTAGTTAACTAATTATGTGACTTCTGAAGGTAATTGGTTTCACCAGATCTTATTTAGGGGCTTCATAGCAACTGGGGTGAATACATATGCACGCACCACTTACATTTACATTTTAGTCATTTAGCAGACGCTCTTATCCAGAGCGACTTACAGTTAGTGAGTGCATTTATTTTCATACTTTTTTTTCATACTGGCCCCCCGTGGGAAATAAACCCACAATCCTGGCGTTGCAAGCGCCATGCTCTACCAACTGAGCTACACGGGGCACTTCTCCGTTATTTATTTTTGAGAATTTTTTGAAACAAGTTATTTTTTTCATTTCACTTCACCAATTTGGACTATTCTGTGTATGTCCATTACATGAAATCCAAATAAAAATCCATTTAAATTACAGGTTGTAATGCAACAAAATAGGAAAAATGCCAAGGGGGATGAATACTTTTGCAAGGCACTGTATTACCTCAATTACCTCGACTAACCTGTGCCCCCGCACATTGACTCTGTACCGGTACCCAGCCTCGCTACTGTTATTTTACTGCTGCTCTTTAATTATTATTATTTTTTGTTTCTACTTATCTATTTTTTACTTTTTCTTAAAACTGCATTGTTGGTTAAGGGCTCGTAAGTAAGCATTTCACGGGAAAGTCTACACCTGTCGTATTCGGCACGTGACAAATAAAATTATTATTTATTTCCTGAGCATGTGATCAGACCAGGAAAAACTCTGGGCCCTCTTTATGTGGAGCTTTCCTCTTCAATACTCCTCCTATCCTTACCTCCTCCATTACGGTTCTTTATCATCTCAGTGTCATGCAGTGTTAATTTCGGCAACTAAAATAATGACAAATATTCACACCTACTGTAGTGTAGTGGCAATTGAAGAGACGATAACTAACTAAATAGACTCAGAAAAGGACTATGACTAAACAAAAATATATATATTTTTCGGTTGACGAAAACGAGACGAGACTAAATTGTCTATGTGACTAAAACCTTCCTAGTAAGTGGACTGGACAAGCATATTTGGAGAGATTGAGAACTTTTCAGTGTTATTTGTTTGGTCCAATCAAAAGCATGCATGACATTAGCAGAATTGTAAGGCTTTCTCATTGCAATGTTGCAATGCGGTGGAAAAATAAATACCAATGCCCAGGTCACCTTTCTGCCCCGCAACCGTTCTCCAATCTGGCGGCACAAATCATTGATGCAAATAAGGCACACGCCGTGGCTACTCTCCCAATGGTACAAACTCATGGGTTGACGTTTAGAGCCACTTTACTTATCCTGTTGATTCGAACAACTCCTAATGCAACGTTTCTACGGGAGAAGACAGCATTTGCACCCACAAGTTGAAGGGGAAAAATACTACCAGCCTCAAGAGACATCTGAAATTCCAATGTATTGGTAATGCTAGCTAGTTAGCTTGCAGCAAGCTATCAGACCACTACTTATGACAGAACTTTGATTACAATATAGCTACATTTTGTCAAGGGGAAGGGTGCCAGACTGCGACCATTTAGTCGCATTTTGCAATCCTTTGACTTGTCAAACATTTTTGGAATGGGTTTTATAGTAAAGACGCAATTTAACTGTAAAAATGTATTAACTTTTTTCAAATCAAATCAAATTTTATTTGACACATGCGCCGAATACAACAGGTGTAGACATTACAGTGAAATGCTTACTTACAAGCCCTTAACCAACAATGCAGTTTTCTTTTAAAATAAAAAATTAAACAAATAAAAAAGTGTTAAGTAAAGAAATAAAAGCAAATAACTAAAGAGCAGCAGTAAAATAAATAACAGTAGGGAGGCTATATACAGGGGGGTACTGGTACAGAGTCAATGTGTGGGGGCACCAGCTAGTCGAGTTAATTGAGGTAATATGTACATGTGGGTAGAGTTTTAATGTGCCATGAACACAACCAGTCATGATGTTTTCATCAGATTGTCAAACAAACTCAACTTCCTTCGCACGCTCATAAAAAATCATTCCAGCATCGGAACAGTGCACTGTGTACCCGCCAACTTTCATTCAATTTGCAAGTGGCTGAAAATGTATCATCGGAGAAAGCATCCGAACGAGCGAAACAGCGCCTCTCTGTCTTACTATATGTAGCCCATGTATCTGATTCTGTCTGGCCATACTCTTTTTGGCCAGACAGCATCAGATACATGGGCTACACATACAGTGCATTCGGAAAGTATTCAGACCCCTTCATTTTTTCCACATTTTATTATGTTACAGCGTTATTCTAAAATGAATTAAATTGTTATTTTTTCCTCATCAATCATTTTTTTACATTTACATTTTAGTCATTTAGCAGACGCTCTTATCCAGAGCGACTTACAGTTAGTGAATGCATACATTAGTATTTTTTCCTACCCCCTGTGGGAATCGAACCCACAACCCTGGCGTTGCAAACGCCATGCTCTATCAACTGAGCTACTTCCCTGTAAGCCACACTAAGCCATAATGACAAAACCCCCCGGAAATATCACATTTACATAAGTATTCAGACCCTTTACCCAGTACTTCGTTGAAGCACCTTTGGCAGCAATTACAGCCTCGAGTCTTCTTGGGTGTGACGCTACAAGCTTGGCACACCTGTATTTGGGGAGTTTCTCCCATTCTTCTCTGCAGATCCTCTCAAGCTCTGTCAGGTTGGATGGGGAGCGTCGCTGCACAGCTATTTTCAGGTCTCTCGATCGGGTTCAAGTCCAGGCTCTGGCTGGGACACTCAAGGACATTCAGAGACTTGTCCCGAAGCCACTCCTGCGTTGTCTTGGCTGTGTCCTTCGTGTCGTTTTATTACAAATACAAAACAGAAATACCTTATTTACATACAGTTGAAGTCGGAAGTTTGCATACACCTTATCCAAATACATTTAAAACTCTGTTTTTTTACAATTCCTGACATTTAATCCTAGTAAAAATTCCCTGTCTTAGGTCAGTTAGGATCACCACTTTATTTTAAGAATGTGAAATGTCAGAATAATAGTAGAGAGAATGATTTATTTAAGCTTTTATTTCTTTAATCACATTCCCAGTGGGTCAGAAGTTGACATACAGTCAATTAGTATTTGGTAGCATTGCCTTTAAATTGTTTAACTTGGGTCAAACGTTTCGGGCAGCCTTCCACATGCTTCCCACAATAAGTTGGGTGAATGAGTCAGGTTTACACCAGCTCCTGACAGAGCTGGTGTAAATGAGTCAGGTTCGTAGGCCTCCTTGCTCGCACATGCTTTTTCAGTTCTGCCCACACATTTTCTATAGAATTGAGGTCAGGGCTTTGTGATGGCCACTCCAATACCTTCACTTTGTTGTCCTTAATCCATTTTGCCACAACTTTGGAAGTATGCTTGGGGTCATTGTCCATTTGGAAGACTCATTTGCGACCAAGCTTTAACTTCCTGACTGATGTCTTGAGATGTTGCTTCAATATATCCACATAATTTTCCTTCCTCATGATGCCATCTATTTTGTGAAGTGCACCAGTCCCTCCTGCAGCAAAGCACTCCCACCGCATGATGCTGCCACCCCCGTGCTTCAAGGTTGGGATGGTGTTCTTCGGCTTGCAAGCTACCACCTTTTTCCTCCAAACATAACAATGGTCATTATGGCCAAACAGTTATATTTTTGTTTCATCAGACCAGAGGATATTTCTCCAAAAAGTACGATCTTTGTCCCCATGTGCAGTTGCAAATCATAGTCTGGCTTTTTTATGGCGGTTTTGGAGCAGTGGCTTCCTCCTTGCTGAGCGGCCTTTCAGGTTATGACGATATAGGACTCGTTTTACTGTGGATATAGATACTTTTGTACCTGTTTCCTCCAGCATCTTCACAAGGACCTTTGCTGTTGTTCAGGATTGATTTGCACTTTTCGCACCAAAGTATGTTCATCTCTAGGAGACAGAAAACATCTCCTTCCTGAGCGGTATGACGGCTGCGTGGTCCCATGGTGCTTATACTTGTGTACTATTGTTTGTACAGATGAACGTGGTACCTTCAGGTATTTGGAAATTGCTCCCAAGGATGAACCAGACTTGTGGAGGTCTACATTTGTTTTTCTGAGGTCTTGGCTTATTTCTTTTGATTTTCCCATGATGTCAAGCAAAGAGGCACTGAGTTTGAAGGTAGGCCTTGAAATACATCCACAGGTACACCTCCAATTGACTCATATGATGTCAATTAGCCTATCAGAAGCTTCTAAAGCCATGACTTCATTTTCTGGAATTTTCCAAGCTGTTTAAAGGCACAGTCAATTTATTGTATGTAAACTTCTGACCCACTGGAATTGTGATACAGTGAATTATAAGTTAAATAATCTGTCTGTAAACAATTGTTGGAAAAATTACTTGTGTCATGCACAAAGTAGATGTCCTAACTGACTTGCCAAAACTATAGTTTGTTAACAAGACATTTGTGGAGTGTTTGAAAAACGAGTCTTAATGACTCCAAACTAAGTGTATGTAAACTTCCGACTTCAACTGTAAGTATTCTGACTCTTTGCTATGAGACTCGAAATTATACACTGCAGTTGCTTACCAAGACGACAGTGAATGTCCCAGAGTGGCCGATTTACAGTTTTTACATTTACATTTTAGTCATTTAGCAGACGCTCTTATCCAGATCGACTTACAGTTTTAGTGAGTGCATACATTTTTCATATTTTCCATAAGTTTGGCCTTAAATCGGTTCAGAAATCTGTGGCAGGACTTGAAAATGGCTGTCTAGCAATGATCAACAACCAACCTGACAGAGCTTGAAGAATTTTGTAAAGAAAAATTTGCTAATATTGTACAATCCAGGTGTGCAAAGCTCTTAGAGACTCACCCAGAAAGACTCAAAGCTGTAATCACTGCCGAAGTTGATTGTAACATGTATTGACTCAGGGATGTGCATACTTATGTAAATGAGATATTTCTGTATTTATTTTGCAAAAATGTCTAAAAACATGTTTTCACTTTGTCATTATAGGGTATTTTGTGTAGATGGGTGAGGAAAAATAATAAATTGAATACATTTTGAATTCAGGCTGTAATACAACAACATGTGGAATACAGTGCATACAGAAAGTATTCAGACCCCTTGATTTTTCCCCCACATTTTGTTACAATACAGCCTTATTTTAAAATTGATTAAATAAATGTTTTTCCTCATCAATCTACACACAATACCCCATAATGACAAAGTGATAACAGGTTTTCAGAAATTCTAGCACATTTATTACAAATAAAAATGGAAATACCTTATTTACATAAGTATTCAGACCCTTTGCTATGAGACTCAAAATTGAGCTCAGGTGCATCCTGTTTCCATTGATCATCCTTGAGATGTTTCTACAACTTGATTGGAGTCCACCTGTGGTAAATTCAATTCATTGAACATGATTTGGAAAGGCACACACCTGTCTATATAAGGTCCTACAGTTGACAGTGCATGTCAGAGCAAAAACCAAGCCATGAGGTCGAACGAATTGTCCTTAGAGCTCCGAGACAGGATTGTGTCGAGGCACAGATCTGGGGAAGGGTACCAAAAATGTCTGCAGCATTGAAGGTCCCCAAGAAGACAGTGGCCTCCATCATTCTTAAATGGAAGAAGTTTGGAACCACCAAGACTCTTCCTAGAGCTGGCCGCCCGGCCAAACTGAGCAATCGGGGGAGAAGGGCCTTGGTCAGGGAGGTGACCAAGAACCCGATGGTCACTCTGACAGAGCTCCAGAGTTAATTTGTGGAGATGGGAGAACCTTCCAGAAGGACAACCATCCCTGCAGAACTCCACCAATCAGGCCTTTCTGGTAGAGTGGCCAGACGGAAGCCACTCCTCAGTCAAAGGCCCGCTTGGAGTTTGCCAAAAGGCACAAAAATACTCTCAGACTATGTGAAACAAGATTCTCTGGTCTGATGAAACTTTGGCCTGAATGCGAAGCGTCACGTCTGGAGGAAACCTGGCACCATCCCTACGGTGAAGCATGGTGATGGCAGCATCATGCTGTGGGGATGTTTTTCAACGGCAGGGGCTGGGAGACTAGTCAGGATCGAGGGAAAGATGAACGGCGCAAAGTACAGAGAGATCCTTGATGAAAACCTGCTCCAGAGCACTCAGGACCTCAGACTGGGGCGAAGGTTCACCTTCCAACGGGCAACGACCCTAAGCACACAGCCAAACCAATGCAGGAGTGGCTTCGGGACAAGTCTCTAAATGTCCTTGAGTGGCCCAGCCAGAGCCCGGACTTGAACCCAATCAAACATCTCGGGAGAGACCTGAAAATAGCTGTGCAGCGATGCTCCCCATCCAACCTGACAGAGCTTGAGAGGATCTGCAGAGAAGAATGGGAGAAACTCCCCAAATACAGGTGTGCCAAGCGTCATACCCAAGAAGACTCGAGGCTGTAATCGCTGCCAAAGGTGCTTCAACAAAGTATTGAATAAACTGTTATTTTTTTTAAGTAAAACATTTTCAAATTATGTTCTTGCTTCGTCATTATGGGGTATTGTGTGTATATTTTGATGGGGTTTTAATCTGCAATTTCCGGACTATCCTCACCATAGACCAGGGTTCTTCAATTCCGGTCCTGGAGGGCCGAAACACTTCTGTTTTTTATTTCTACCTGGTAGTTAATTGCACTCACCTGGTGTCCCAGGTCTGAATTAGCCCCTGATTAGAAGGAGAGGATGAAAAACAGAGGTGTTTCGGCCCTCCAGGACCGAAATAGAAGAACCCTGCCATAGACTGTAAAAAGAATCGTACCGCACTGTTGCACCTACGATACTAATCTAGTGAGCACTATTGGATCTCCACCCAAGCAAGGCATTTCATTGGTTTGACGTGTAGCGAGATTTCACTGATTTTACACCGGGTCTCCACCCCTATTTAGCAAAAAAATATGTTTGTAGGACAAGGCTATGTATGTTTGTGCACATGGAAGTCAGTGATTTATGTTTACTATAGGTTAATTAATGAGGCATTAAAAATGTGATGTGACTAAAATGAAAGGGCGTTTAGTTCACTAAAATGGCCCACTGTTTTCATCATTTTGACAATAACTAGACAAAATCATTATTCATATGACATAAATGTGGCTAAGACTTAATTATATTTTAGTCAAAATGACTAAGACTTGACTAAATCTAAAAAAGAGTGCCAAAATGAATACTGGTGTCAGGGAGCCATACTGCTAGGGCCGCTAGACAGTAATGGCTAGCAGGACAAGTCAGGGGCCCCATGTGTCTGTCCCCCAGGCACCAGTGCTCCTGTATTGGGCCTGCCATCCGGGCAAGTGCTCCCGACAGTGAGCCCCCTACACTGGGAAGAATTCACCCGTGTGTCTCCCTATCTGGTCCTTGGGAAACAAAGACCCCTTTGTACTTGTGGACTAACGGACTATTTGCCACACCGCAATGCAACAACGCAGTCGGCTCTTCCAAAGCCAACCTCCAGCCTTGCCGGCCACCAAGACCTGTGTGTGTGTGTGTGTGTGTGTGTGTGTGTCCATTCATTCATTGCCACCACATTCAGCTCCTCTCCTAATTAGTGATTTGTGTTTTTAATGGATGGAGGGGTCAGGGAGGCAGAGAGAGGCAGAGACAGGCCAGGGATATGGTCCCTCATTAGGGACTGAATGGTTGCCAATCTCCCAGCTGCCTCTGCTCAACTGGAGGATTACAAAGGAGAGACTCACACACTCCTCCTCCTTCTGGTCCCACTGTTTCTAGATATACTCTATCAATTAGCCTCCCTGGTTGTGTATGTGTGTCTGTGTGTGGTTTTACTATCCTTGTGGTTACTAGAAAACAAGGAAAATTCAGACAAGTGGGGACATTACGCCAGTCCCAAAAAGGAAAAAGGCTATTATGGGCTTAGGGTTACAATTAGGGTTAGGAGTTAGGTTTAGGGTTAGGGGTTTGGGGTTAAGGTTAGGTTTAGGTTTAGGTTAGCCTCTGCCGAGTCCCCAACAACCGGATGTTCCGGTTTTCAGGAGAAATGGAAAGAGAGCCTGTGATACGACTTCCGCTTTTGGACGTTAACAAGACGACACACCGTCATAGAGTTTCTAAACCCAGAGGCGCAACATCGCGAGACTTTGGGGTTTGAGAAGTCAATGAGAGAAGTGAAAAATCCTTCCTTAGTTGTTAATTTTCTCGAAATCTAAAAGGCACAACCTAGATTTGAGCCAATGTCTTTACTCCAACCCTGTGAAAGTGACAAACTGATAAGTTTTCATTTTCGTCAAAATAACTTTATATCGAAGGAGTGCCTTTTGTTTTGACGGCCTGCATATGTGCAGTGCGGTACGAGATGACCGTTAGACCCGATGATGTGTTTCTGCGCATGAGTTTAGCCAGCCAACGTCGCCATGACATCGCCTACAAGTGTGATCGGGGATTTCTATTGGAGTAGCAGTTTCTGCCTATCTTCATACTGTACTGTCTTTGACTCCATATTAACTCCTCCTCCACATTTACTAGATTGGTTGAACAGTGCAGAAGAGAACCTCCCCTGACAGTTTTTTTTCTTCAGACAAGACCAGTATGTAGGGGATCTAGTTTCAGGAGTTTATTTTACACCTGCTATGTTAGGTTAGGGCTAGGGTTAGGTTAAGGGTTAGAGTTAGGTTTAGGGTTAGGGGTTAGGGAAAACAGGATTTTGAATGGGAATCAATTGTTTGGTCCCCACAAGGATAGTAAAACAAACGTGTGTGTGTGTGGATATGCGTGACAGTAGCAGGTCACTCAGCCTTGCTCACCTGTTCCTCATGCATGAGAGGGTAACAACTGGTTACTGACTCCCCGGCCTTCCTCCCTCCCAACTGCCCCCGTCTGTCTGTCAAAGCCTCTACCCTGGGGATATGTGGTGTAGTTTATCTCACCACACTCTGTGTAACACACCTTAATTTATCAAAGAGCCTACTATTAAAGTCTAGTGTGCAGAAAATAGCTGTACAATAATGCATGATGATGAATTAAATCCTACAATAAAGCTCAGTATGAAAAATGAACCCATGGGAAAACAGCAAAAGTATTCTTACTGAATCTGTCAATCCAATATGTAACATCCTCCTCAAGTGAATCTCACTCATATCTTTATTTTCACACATGGAAAGTGCTCTCTCAGTCCCTATCAGGTGAGTTGTGGATCTCGTGAGGCATTTTTGTCCTTGAGTAGTGGAGCTTCTGGACACATTCCCTGCATGCTGTGAGTTCTTTCTCAATGAACACATTGTTCTCTATGTGATAAGGTGTAATTGCCCTTACAAAAAAATCACATGTGAAATCACATGAAAACCTGTATTTGGAAACTTCACATGTGATCATGTGAAATTCATGTGGTCTTTCTGTAAGGGTGTCTCTGGCCCACAAAAGTTATAAAATGAAAGTTAATTTTTTTTGTTACCAGTTAATCTGACTATTCTCTCAGTGATTTAATTGACTTATTTCAGCAATTTGAGTTTTTTTGTGTGTAGTTTTCTAATGATGGTGAGGCATATTAAGACTGTTTTAATGTTACTCCAGAATCACTATGATAAATATAATAGGTTTTCTTGAGTGTATTTTTAACAAAGCTGATGTTTACTTTGAACTCCAAAGTGTAGGAATACAGGTGAAATCAGTTATTGACAGAGACATAGCCGGAAGATCGGAATGCCGTGAATCAAAAGGTTGAGACTTCATATCCTAGGTGAGGGATATGATGAATAAGAATTACTGTATAAACATAAACAATGTAATCATGTATGTCAAAGTGTGGACATCCTAGCAACTAATTTATGTTTGCAGGGCATCACCTGTGAAATCTCATATGAAAAATATCCACATGTTCCAAAACCACATGTGAAAATCCACGTAAAACGTCCTGTAAAATATATTCACGTGAAGTGTTCCAAAACCACACGGTTTCACATGATTTGCAAAACAAGCACATTAAATAAAAAAATGGAAAAAATGGAAATCTCACATACTGTATGAAATCATGTGATTTTCCACGTGAAATCATGTGATTTTCCACATGTGAAATCATGTGGTTTTTCCTTAAGGAATAGCTTTTGGTAGAGACACAAGCTATATGGACATACTTCGGAGGTGACTTTCGCTTGTTCACGCGTCCCTCAAAAACAAAGCCTGCCTTTTGAAATTGACCCCAATGGGTCTTCAGCAGTTCAGTCAGACCAGAATCAAACTGATTTAGCCTACACATTTATTTAAATGAAATGATCCTGACCTTGCACATGTTTGTTTAAGAAATGGATAAAATACAAAAAACTAAGCTACATTTTAACCCATAAACATGCCTTTTTTCTTCCTGTCAAATTTTTTTTTAATAACCTTTATTTGTCATTGTGGTTCTAATTTCTATGTACAGTTGAAGTCGGAAGTTTACATACACCTTAGCCAAATACATTTAAACTCAGTTTTTCACAATTCCTGACATTTAATCCTAGTAAAAATTCCCTGTCTTAGGTCAGTTAGGATCACCACTTTATTTGAAGAATGTGAAATGTCAGAATAATAGTAGATAGAATGATTAATTTTAAGCTTTTATTTCTTTCATCACATTCCCAGTGGGTAAGATGTTTACATACACTCAATTCGTATTTGGTAGCATTGCCTTTAAATTGTTTAACTTTTGTAGCCTTCCACAAGCTTCCCACAATAAGTTGGGTGAATTTTGGCCCATTCCGCCTGACAGAGCTGGTGTAACTGAGTCAGGTTTGTAGGCCTCCTTGCTCGCACACGCTTTTTCAGTTCTGCCCACAAATGTTCTATAGGATTGAGGTCAGGGCTTTGTGATGGCCACTCCGATACCTTGACTTTGTTGTCCTTAAGCCATTTTGCCACAACTTTGGAAGTATGCTTGGGGTCATTGTCCATTTGGAAGACCCATTTGCGACCAAGCTTTAACTTCCTGACTGATGTCTTGAGATGTTGCTTCAATATATCCACATAATTTTCCTTCCTCATGATGCCATCTATTTTGTGAAGTGCACCAGTCCCTCCTGCACCAAAGCACCCCCACAGCATGATGCTGCCACCCCCGTGCTTCACGTTGGGATGGTGTTCTTTGGCTTGCAAGCCTCCCCTTTTTCCTCCAAACATAACAATGGTCATTATGGCCAAACAGTTCTATTTTTGTTTCATCAGACCAGAGGACATTTCTCCAAAAAGTACGATCTTTGTCCCCATGTGCAGTTGCAAACCGTAGTCTGGCTTTTTTTATGGCGGTTTTGGAGCAGTGGCTTCTTCCTTGCTGAGCGGCCTTTCAGGTTATGTCGATATAGTACTTGTTTTACTGTGGATATAGATACTTTTGTACCCGTTTCCTCCAGCATCTTCACAAGGTCCTTTGCTGTTGTTCTGGGATTGATTTGACTTTTCGCACCAAAGTATGTTAATCTCTAGGAGACAGAACGCGTCTCCTTCTTGAGTGGTATGACGGCTGCGTGGTCCCATGGTGTTTATACTTGCGTACTATTGTTTGTACAGATGAACGTGGTACCTTCAGGCATTTGGAAATTGCTCCGAAGGATGAACCAGACTTGTGGAGGTCTACAATATTTTTTCTGAGGTCTTGGCTGATTTCTTTAGATTTTCCCATGATGTCAAGCAAAGAGGCACTGAGCTTGAAGGTAGGTCTTGAAATACATCCACAGGTACACCTCCAATTGACTCAAATGATGTCAATTAGCCTATCAGAAGCTTCTAAAGCCATGACATCATTTTCTGGAATTTTCCAAGCTGTTTAAAGGCACAGTCAACTTAGTGTATGTAAACTTCTGACCCACTGGAATTGTGATACAGTGAATTATAAGTGAAATAATCTGTCTGTAAACAATTGTTGGAAAAATTACTTGTGTCATGCACAAAGTAGATGTCCTAACCGACTTGCCAAAACTATAGTTTGTTAACAAGAAATGTGTGGAGTGGTTGAAAACCGAGTTTTAATGACTCCAACCTAAGTGTATGTAAACTTCCGACTTCAACTGTAATTCTTCTCGGGAAAAAATTAGAAACTCTTAGAAAATCAGACCTGTAGTATTTCGACTTCATTGGCTGTGAGGTTATAGGTGATGGAACCAACAGCATGTAATGCAACACAGTAAATAACAAAGAAACAGGACTGACTAAGAAAGGGGAGTAGTGGAATATGGAGGAGCTGGATGATGGCTATGAAAGTGTGGGCTTTAGGAGCAGCGGGCCGGCCGGTGTAGATCATCTCTGGCCAGTGTCTGGTAACACACACATGCTGCAGACAGCTGAAGCTCACACATACAGATCTCTGCCAGTCACACCTCTACTGCGTTTGTGTGGTAGATAGAATAGCCAACAGCTGCACCAGAAGCTGAACTGCTGTATTGAAGTTATGTGTGACAGCCAATGATACAGTAACCAACGATGTGTGTGTGTGTGTGGTGCGTGTGTGTGTTTAGTCTGTGTGTGTGTGTGTGGTGCGCGTGTGTGTGGTGCGTGTATGTGTGCATAACCTTGATTGAAACAAATCAGAGTGTGGATGTAACAATGCCACACAGAATCCATTTTCCTCATAACATATGGAGACAGAATTGATTCTTATTTAGCTAGAGAGAGATAGAGAAAATAAAGAGTAAAGTGTTAGAATCAAGGTTTCTCATGTTGTCTGTGTATGTTACTGTAAGTAGCATAGTTGTGTTACATACTGTCAGTATGTTGTCTATTTTAAGTAGCATCCCACTGGGCACAGACGTCAGTTCAACATCTAGTTTTGATTTACATTTGGTTGAGTTGTCAACTAACCGTGAATTCAACAACAAATGTCACCATGTCATTGGATTTAGGTTAAACGTTGGTTGAAATAAAGACAAAATGCCCTTACGTTGATGACGTTTTGCAAATCCAATCAGTTTTCCATGTTGATTCAACATCATCACAGATTTTTTGGGTTGAAATGACGTGGAAACAACGCAGATTCAACCCATTTTCGCCCAGTGGGATGGATGTGTTATAAGCTTCCCCAGTACTTGATCACTAGGGGAATGAATGAGTCAGTGGGAAGCAGCAGTCTGTCCCACCAGGTGTTCTGCTGAGATCAATAGGAGATGAAAGGGATCTCCAACTTCACAATTATCACCTACAACCACTGGGGACTATCAGGAGAAATTACCCATATGCTCCTCTCAGCCTCTCACAGAGCTGCTATCAGGCCTCTGGTACTCCCCCATGACATCATTTTCCAATGACATCCTCACATAGTGAGGTGAGAAAAGAGGAGCCACAGAGAGAACGAGCGAGAGAAAGAGAGAGAGATGGATGACGGAGAGAGAGAGAGGGTGAAAATAGAGAACGGGAGAGACAGCGGAAGTGAGTGCTGTGAGAACAAATTAATAAGTCAACGAGGAAGGGAGGGAGGGACGGAGGGAAGGAGGGAGAGAAACCAGGGTCCCAGCTCCTAGGCCAGGGACAGGAATGGGGAATGGGGTGGGGGAGGCAGCAAGGTTCCCATGCCCCGGGGGCCCCAGGGGAGTAGCAGTGGCAGATGTGACGTCTGGGGCCCAGCTCAGGTCACTTGCTCTGGGGATGACAGTCTGCAGTCTGGGCTGAGACCAGAGGCTCTCATCCATCACCCTCAGACGACCAAGGGCCTTTCTGTATAAATAGATACACAGAAGACCCAGAACAGCCTCTTATTGGACTCCACTTAGGGCTAGCCTTGGGCCTCCTCCAATCGCAGTTGGGCAAAAAAGAACAAAATATCTCAGTCTTGCCTAAAAACTCTAGTGTCTTATCATGAAAATAACTTATAGAGTAAAGGCGTCCGCATGCTTTCCAGCCAAAACAGTTCGGAAAGGTTTGTGCATATACATTATATATACAAAAGTATGTGGACACCCCTTCAAATTTGTGGATTCAGCTATTTCAGCCACACCCGTTGCTGACAGGTGTATAAAATCGAGCACACAGCCATGCAATCTCCATAGACAAACATTGGCAGTAGAATGGCCTTACTGAAGAGCTCAGTGACTTTCAACGTGGCACTGTCGTAGGATGCCAATTTTCCAACAAGTCAGTTCGTCAAATTTCTGCCATGCTAGAGCTGCCCCGGTCAACTGTAAGTGCTGTTATTGTGAAGTGGAAACGTCTAGGAGCAACAACGGCTGAGCTACGAAGTGATAGGCCACACAAGCTCACAGAACGGGACCGGCAGGTGCTGAAGCGCGCAGCGCGTAAAAATCGTCTGTCCTCGGTTGCAACAAACTGCCTCTGGAAGCAACGTCAGCACAATAACTGTTCGTCGGGAGCTTCATGAAATGGGTTTCCATGGCCGAGCAGCCGCACACAAGCCTAAGATCACCATGCGTAATGCCAAGCAATGCCCATGATTTTGGAATGAGATGTTCGATGAGCAGGTGTCACATACTTTTGGTTATGTAGTGTATTATGATGACATTTTGTGACGCGTTTGTTCGTTTTGGACTTCGGTTAGTTTTTTTTCGGCTGTCCGGGCACACAAAAAAATTTCTGGAGGCAAGCCAAAGTTCTGAGCCGAAGTATATGCCCCGCCATCAGTGATTGGTCAACAGTAGGGATTCTTCAATAAAGTCTTTGTTGTCATTCTACGATAGACAACTAGTTTTGCAAATTTTTTCATTGAGAAATACTGCACCAAACGTCTTAGTTAGATGTCAAATTGCGCGACTTTGCAAAAACGTAAAAATTAATCACAGATTTCTTGAGTTATTCAGACTATTTTTACCAAAGGTCTTTTAAGGAAATATGGGGGTAACACTCGTTCGGTTCGGCTAGTCGAGTTCGGCTAGGCGCCAGCTCAACTGAAGCATGCTGACACCTTAAAACCAACTCAATGGACAGTAGGAAGCCAGGAGTCAGAGCTGAGGGATGGAAGAAGGGAGAGAGAGAAGAGGAAGGAGCCTACCAGAGCCTCCCAGAGCCAGTTTTCCAGGAGGCTGTCAGCGTGAGACAGCTGTGAGGAGAGGCCTTTATCTCCTAATGCACTGTATTACAGAGTCCTTGGAAAAAGCCTTGTCTCTATGAGGGTGGATGAAAAAGATCTGGATCGGATCCCGACTTTAAATAGATCAGGACTGCAAGCAGTCACACATCTGCAGCTGCCATTATCCCCCTTTGAAGCCCCATGAGTGGCTATCAACACCCATCAAACATGGCGAGGGGTGCAGCCGGGCCGGCTGCCGCTGTGCCAGGGGAATCATGGGGGTTTGTCTTTAAGGTCTCTTCTCAAGCTCCTGATGATTTTAAATAAACATCTGTAAGCCCTGATAAGTACAAATCTTGGTATCTTCCTTGAGAATGACAAACAAAGGAGGTGAGGAAAACATAACAAATTAAGCAAGGACTTCCTGAATGAATCTGAGTAGATGGAAAACAACTGTGGGTTATTCAATGACGATAGGATCAGGAATAGCACCACAGGAAAGGACTTCAGAGGCCTAGAATAATGTCTGGAGAATTCAGTAGAATTAAATTCAGAGAATCTATTTATGTGGTTTATGTTATCTGTAGAAATCTAGATGTGTCTACAAGGGCCAGAGTTTATCCGGATTGTGTGATCTGACCAGGAGTGCTTCACAGCCTATTGATATAATGTGTATTATTACAACTTCACCATCTGCCCCATTGACTCTGAACTTTATTAACTGAATTATGTTTTGACCCACCTGTAAGGATGAAAGTGAAAGTGAAAGAGTGAGGTCTTACCTATTGGCCCTCTTCTTAGAGGAGACTGTGCCTCATTCACACTACTAGGATACAGGTTAATATGTATCTCTGAGGGAGGACAACAAACCTGTTGGGAATTAATTATTAACTCTGAGATTAGATTAATCAGACTGAATAAGTATTTATTTTTCCACTCCACTGGTCTTCTCAATGAGCTGTGAAATAGTCAGATACAGTAAATGGGTGCTTAGACTAGGAGGATGATTGCATTATTAACATTATGACACTTAGCGGCACATATTTACTTGGCTGTAAAGAACCAGAGCTGGCATAAGCTTATGAAGTCAATCTGTACTAGTGTCTTATTAACAAAACCAATCCCTCAGGAGACATTTTAGAAGTCAGATGATTTTGGGTGTGTGTTGTTAATGTATCTATTGTGTTTCTGCTGCTATTTAAAGGCAAGACATTAAACCCTGCACCGTTCAGTAGAACTTCCATCCCTATGGATCCTTGGGGAGGACACATCCCTAAAGCACCTGTGACGAGAGAGAGAGAGAGCCGAGAGAGAGAGAGACGTTAAATTCTACAACCACCTAAAAGGAAGCGATTCCCAAACCTTTCATAACAAAGCCATCACCTACAGATAAATTAACCTGGAGAAGAGCCCCCTAAGCAAGCTGGTCCTGGGGCTCTGTTCACAAACACAAACAGACCCCACAGAGCCCCAGGACCCAACCAAATCATGAGAAAACAAAAAGATAATTACTTGACACATTGGAAAGAATTTACAAAAAACAGAGCAAACTAGAATGCTATTTGGCCCTAAACAGAGAGTACACAGTGGCAGAGTACCTAACCACTGTGACTGACACAAAATTAAGGAAATCTTTGACTATGTACAGACTCAGTGAGCATAGCCTTACTATTGAGAAAGGCCGCCGAAGGCAGACCTGGCTCTCAAGAGAAGACAGGCTATGTGCACACTGCCCACAAAATGAGGTGGAAAATGAGCTGCACTTCCTAACCTCCTGCCAAATGTATGACCATATTAGAGACACATATTTCCCTCAGATTACACAGAACCATAAAGAATTCGAAAACAAATCCAATTTTGATAAACTCACATATCTATTGGGTGAAATACCACAGTGTGCAATCACAGCAGCAAGATTTGTGACCTGTTGCCACAAGAAAAGGGCAACCAGTGAAGAACAAATACCATTGTAAATACAACCTATATTTATGTTTATTTATTTTCCCTTTTGTACTTTAACTATTTGCACATCATTACAACACTGTATATATACATAAATGACATTTGAAATGTATTTTTTCTTTTGGAACTTTTGTGAGTGTAATGTTACCTGTTCATTTTTTATTGTTTATTTCACTTTTGTTTATTATCTATTTCACTTGCTTTGGCAATGTAAACATATGTTTCCCATGCCAATAAAGCCCCTTAAATTGAAATTGAATTGAGAGAGAGAGAGAGAGCGAGAGAGAGAGAGAATCCTCCCTCCAACTAACCAACTGTCCACATAACATAACACAATACATTTACAATACAGGGACACAAGTAAAAGCATTAACAAGCCACACATCGAGCTGCAGATTTCCAACCCCATCTATCTCCCAGTGGACTAACCAATCTGATACCATTGTTGATACCTTTTATTATTTATTATTGTTGTTGCATTGTCGAGAAGGAGCCTGCAAGTAAGCATTTTGTTGGACAGTGTATACCATGGGTATCCTGTACATATGACTAATAAACTTGAAACTTGTTAGGTTGGGTGTGGTGTGGTAACGTACCCTCCACACCCACTCCCACACAAAGCTATGCAAGCACGATCTCCAGGCACAGCTGGAGGACAGGGCACTGACTGATACAAAGGGCATCTTTCCACCACTGTTTGGCTTCCTTTCAGTCTGCTCTGCTGGCAGACTAGCCTGAATAGAGAAGCTATACTGGCAGCGTTTTAAAACCATGATCTGGACTATTGTCGGGAAGTATCACTTTTTTGTTTGCTTGATATTTTTTGTTGCATATGTTTGCTTCGTAAGGGTGATATCGTGCTACTGGAGTATGTCAATTGGCTCCACATACATCATGCTGCCTGCGGGTCAATAGCGTAGGAAAGGCACCCTCAGTAATAGCACCACTGCCCCCTACTGGGAGAATAGCACATATTAGGACTGCCTCAAGCAGGTAAACAACAGTACATGTAGACTGAAGCAGATAGACTGAATAACTGTAGTTGGACCAAGGAGCATATTAGCTCTGGTAGCAGTGCATAAGCTGAATGTAACAGGGGAAGGTCACAGCACAACATTCTTATTGGTTCATTATTCTTGTGACAAAGTCAGTTTCCATCCCCAACTAACAAGTTTAACATGATCTGGGTTCTCAGTTATTATAGAATGGTGGTTTAGTTTTTAAGGGTGCTGGCTACAATTATTAATCAATGCCTGATACACTCTAAACATACATTTTTCTATTTTTAAAATGTAACTCAGAAATAAAACAGTGGCATGTCCAAGAGGGTTGTTTGCTTTTAGTGCCCTGGCCTACAAAGTATTCCCATCTCTCTCACATTTGAGCTAACTATCAAAACATCAAATCAAATCAAATTATATTGGCCACATGTGCCGAATACAACAGGTGCAGACATTACAGTGAAATGCTTACTTACAGCCCTTAAGCAACAGTGCATTTATTTTTAATAAAAAAGTAAAATAAAACAACAACAAAAAAGTGTTGAGAAAAAAGAGCAGAAGTAAAATAAAATAACAGTAGGGAGGCTATATATACAGGGGGGTACCGGTGCAGAGTCAATGTGCGGGGGCACCGGCTAGTTGAGGTAGTTGAAGTAATATGTACATGTGGGTAGAGTTAAAGTGACTATGCATAAATAATTATTAGAGTAGCAGCAGCGTAAAAAGATGGGGTGGGGGGGTAGTGCAAATAGTCTCCTGAGGGGGAATAGGCTTTGTCGTGCCCTCTTCACGACTGTCTTGGTGTGTTTGGACCATGATAGTTTGTTGGTGATGTGGACACCAAGGAACTTGAAGCTCTCAACCTGTTCCACTACAGCCCCGTCGATGAGAATGGGGGCGTGCTCAGTCCTCTTTTTTTTCCCTGTAGTCCACAATCATCTCCTTTGTCTTGGTCACGTTGAGGGAGAGGTTGTTATCCTGGCACCACACGGCCAGGTCTCTGACCTCCTCCCTATAGGCTGTCTCATCGTTGTCGGTGATCAGGCCTACCACTGTTGTGTCGTCGGCAAACTTAATGATGGTGTTGGAGTCGTGCCTGGCCATGCAGTCATGGGTGAACAGGGAGTACAGGAGGGGACTGAGCACGCACCCCTGAGGGACCCCCGTGTTGAGGATCAGTGTGGCAGATGTGTTGTTACCTACCCTTACCACCTGGGGGTGGCCCATCAGGAAGTCCAGGATCCAGTTGCAGAGGGAGGTGTTTAGTCCCAGGATCCTTAGCTTAGTGATGAGCTTTGAGGGCACTATGGTGTTGAATGCTGAGCTGTAGTCAATGAATAGCATTCTCACGTAGGTATTCCTCTTGTCCAGGTGGGAAAGGCCAGTGTGGAGTGCAATAGAGATTGCATCATCTGTGGATCTGTTGGGGCGTTATGCAAATTGGAGTGGGTCTAGGGTTTCTGGGGAAATGGTGTTGATGTGAGCCATGACCAGCCTTTCAAAGCACTTCATGGCTACAGACGTCAGTGCTACGGGTCAGTAGTCATTTAGGCAGGTTATCTTAGAGTCCTTGGGCATGGGGACTATGATGGTCTGCTTGAAACATGTTGGTATTACAGACTCAGTCAGGGACATGTTGAAAATGTCAGTGAAGACACTTGCCAGTTGGTCAGCACATGCTCGGAGTACACGTCCTGGTAATCCGTCTGGCCCTGCGGCCTTGTGAATGTTGACCTGCTTAAAAGTCTTACTCACATCGGCTACGGAGAGCGTGATCACATAGTCATCCGGAACAGCTGGTGCTCTCATGCATGCTTCAGTGTTGCTTGCCTCGAAGCGAGCATAGAAGTGGTTTAGCTCGTCTGGAAGTCTTGTGTCACTGGGCAGCTCGCGGCTGTGCTTCCCTTTGTAGTCTGTAATAGTTTTCAAACCCTGCCACATCCGACGAGCGTCAGAGCCGGTGTAGTACCGTTCAGGAGGTTCAGGAGGTCGTCGTCGGGTGAGATTGTGTCTCTCTCTGGCGGGAGGTAAGCTTGGCTTATATACATAGTTTGGGCTTTGTCGAGCTTTGTCGAGTAAAGCTTAAACTACACTGCTCAAAAAAATAAAGGGAACACTTAAACAACACAATGTAACTCCAAGTCAATCACACTTCTGTGAAATCAAACTGTCCACTTAGGAAGCAACACTGATTGACAATAAATGTCACATGCTGTTGTGCAAATGGAATAGACAACAGGTGGAAATGATAGGCAATTAGCAAGACACCCCCAATAAAGAAGTGGTTCTTCAGGTGGTGACCACAGACCACTTCTCAGTTCCTATGCTTCCTGGTTGATGTTTTGGTCACTTTTGAATGCTGGCGGTGCTTTCACTCTAGTGGTAGCATGAGACGGAGTCTACAACCCACACAAGTGGCTCAGGTAGTGCAGCTCATCCAGGATGGCACATCAATGCGAGCTGTGGCAAGAAGGTATGCTGTGTCTGTCAGCATAGTGTCCAGAGCATGGAGGCGCTACCAGGGAGACAGGCCAGTACATCAGGAGACGTGGAGGAGGCCGTGAGGAGGGCAACAACCCAGCAGCAGGACCGCTACCTCCGCCTTTGTGCAAGGAGGAGCAGGAGGAGCACTGCCAGAGCCCTGCAAAATGACCTCCAGCAGGCCACAAATGTGCATGTGTCTGCTCAAACAGTCAGAAACAGACTCCATGAGGGTGGTATGAGGGCCCGACGTCCACAGGTGGGGGTTGTGCTTACAGCCCAACACCGTGCAGGACGTTTGGCATTTGCCAGAGAACACCAAGATTGGCAAATTCGCCACTGGCGCCCTGTGCTCTTCACAGATGAAAGCAGGTTCACACTGAGCACGTGACAGACGTGACAGAGTCTTGAGACGCCGTGGAGAACGTTCTGCTGCCTGCAACATCCTCCAGCATGACCGGTTTGGCGGTGGGTCAGTCATGGTGTGGGGTGGCATTTCTTTGGGGGGCCGCACAGCCCTCCATGTGCTCGCCAGAGGTAGCCTAACTGCCATTAGGTACCGAGATGAGATCCTCAGACCCCTTGTGAGACCATATGCTGGTGCGGTTGGCCCTGGGTTCCTCCTAATGCAAGACAATTCTAGAACTCATGTGGCTGGAGTGTGTCAGCAGTTCCTGCAAGAGGAAGGCATTGATGCTATGGACTGTCTCGCCCATTCCCCAGACCTGAATCCAATTGAGCACATCTGGGACATCATGTCTCGCTCCATCCACCAACGCCACGTTGCTACACAGACTGTCCAGGAGTTGGCAGATGCTTTAGTCCAGGTCTGGGAAGAGATCCCTAAGGAGACCATCCGCCACCTCATCAGGAGCATGCCCAGCCGTTGTAGGGAGGTCATACAGGCACGTGGAGGCCACACACACTACTGAGCATCATTTTGACTTGTTTTAAGGACATTACATCAAAGTTGGATCAGCCTGTAGTGTGGTTTTCCACTTTAATTTTGAGGGTGACTCCAAATCCAGACCTCCATGGGTTGATACATTTGATTTCCATTGATAATTTGTCTGTGATTGTGTTGTCAGCACATTCAACTATGTAAAGAAAAAAGTATTTAATAAGATTATTTCATTCATTCAGATCTAGGATGTGTTGTTTAAGTGTTCCCTTTATTTTTTTGAGCAGTGTATATATTTAGATTGTAGTTAGGTATTGTAGGTAGTTATCGTGGGTTGTTGTATGTAATTATTGTAGGTTAGTATTGTATTCGGCTGAGCCCGGTGAAGCACGAAGCTAGCTAACCCACTACCTGGACTAGCTGGCGGGTAGCTACTGGTAACTATTTGCAACTGTGGATAGTTGTTTCACGCCTGAGAGTACCTGTAATTATGCCAGCTAGCTGCCTACAATAATTACATACAATAATGCGTACCATTCAGCTGTTTTTCTAACCTCATTGTCTGAAGCGTTAACGTTAGGTAGTAAGTGGCTACTGTGCTTGAAATTTAGCTAGCTTGTTGCTACCTTATTGCTGCTAAACAATGGCTGGAACGACCTAGCGAACAGACGCGAACTGGCTGAGTCAATTCAGTGGCTAGCTTTGCACTTGGCTAGCTAACAGTAGCTGCTAGGGGTAAGTTATAACCTACATTTGTGTTTTGTTTTTACATACTGGTAGCCAGAGTCGTTCAAGGGAATTCGGGACATGGGTGACTAGTTAACGTTAGCTTGGCTCTCTCTGTGTGTTTGTGCCGTGGGAGGGGTTTCTTCTTTGTCTGAAAGCAATGGCTAGCTAGTATGCTAACTATTCTAGCTAACTAACTGGCTGAATTAGTTGACGACGGACTCGCTCAAGCTGTCGGGACTAAACCACAACGTTAGACACGGACACGAATGATCTGCTTGGCGTGTTGACACACTGGTGGTTTGTTGTGGCCGAGTACTGGTGCTAAACCGTGTTGTTGGAGTCCGGCATGCTAGTTGGCTGTGGCGTCATATGACTAGGTGCCCTGGACGATTTTCACGGAAGAATACTGTACAAAGTTAGCTAGCTGAATAAACTAAGTTAGACTATTCCTAGAAAACATTGAACCGCTGTAGTTTACAACAATTATAGTTTCTGAGGTGGAAGTTGGGAGAGTTATATTTGGGTGTTTCAGTGAAACATAAGTGAGGGAGGCCCCGCTCTCTCCTTTCCCAGATGTTTAGTTCATTTCATTACGATCTCCTTTGCATTATTGTAGCCATTTTCTGTAGCCTCTGTCTATCCCTGTTCTCTCCTCTCCGCACAGGCCATACAAAACGCCTCACACCGCGTGGCTGCTGCCTCTCTAACCTGGTGGTCCCTGCACGCACCACCCACGTGGAGTTCCAGGTCTCAGGCAGCCTCTGGAACTGCCGTTCTGCTGCCAACAAGGCAGAGTTCATCTCAGCCTATGCTACCCTCCAGTCCCTCGACTTCTTGGCGCTGATGAAACATGGATTACCACTGAAAACACTGCTACTCCTACTGCTCTTTCCTCGTCTGACCATGTGTTCTCGCATACCCCGAGAGCATCTGGTCAGCGGGGTGGTGGCACAGGAATCCTCATCTCTCCCAAGTGGACATTCTCTCTTTTTCCCCTGACCCATCTGTCTATCTCCTCATTTGAATTCCATGCTGTCACAGTCACTAGCCCATTCAAGCTTAACATCCTTGTCATTTATCGCCCTCCAGGTTCCCTTGGAGAGTTCATCAATGAGCTTGATGCCTTGATAAGTTCCTTTCCTGAGGATGGCTCACCCCTCACAGTTCTGGGTGATTTCAACCTCCCTAAATCTATCTTTGATTCATTTCTCTCTGCCTCCTTCTTTCCACTCCTCTCCTCTTTTGACCTCACCCTCTCACCGTCCCCCCCTACTCACAAGGTAGGCAATACGCTTGACCTCATCTTTACTAGATGCTGTTCTTCTACTAATCTCACTGCAACTCCCCTCCATGTCTCCGACCACTACTTTGTATCCTTTTCTCTCTCGCTCTCCTCCAACACTACTCACTCTGCCCCTACTCAGATGGTAATTTGCCGTCTCAACCTTCGCTCTCTCTCTCCCGCTACTCTCTCCTCTTCCAGCCTATCATCTCTTCCCTCTGCTCAATCCTTCTCCCTCCAATCTCCTGATTGTGCCTCCTCAACCCTCCTCTCCTCCCTTTCTGCATCCTTTGACTCTCTATGTCCCCTATCCTCCCGGCCGGCTCGGTCCTCCCCTCCTGCTCCGTGGCTTGATGACTCATTGCGAGCTCACAGAACAGGGCTCCGGGCAGCCGAGCGGAAATGGAGGAAAACTAGACTCCCTGCGGACCTGGCATCTTTTCACTCCCTCCTCTCTACATTTTCTTCATCTGTTTCTGCTGCTAAAGCCACTTTCTACCACTCTAAATTCCAAGCATCTGCCTCTAACCCTAGGAAGCTCTTTGCCACCTTCTCCTCCCTGCTGAATCCCCCCCTCCTCCCTCTCTGTGGATGACTTCGTCAACCATTTTGAAAAGAAGGTTGACGACATCCGATCCTCTTTTGTTAAGTCAAATGACACTGCTGGTCCTGCTCACACTGCCCTACCCTATGCTTTGACTTCTTTCTCCCCTCTCTCCAGATAAAATCTTGCGACTTGTGACGGCCGGCCGCCCAACAACCTGCCCGCTTGACCCTATCCCCTCCTCTCTTCTCCAGACCATCTCCGGTGACCTTCTCCCTTACCTCACCTCGCTCATCAACTCATCCTTGACCGCTGGCTATGTCCCTTCCAGAGAGCGAGAGTTGCACCCCTTCTCAAAAAACCAACACTCGATCCCTCTGATGTCAACAACTACAGACCAGTATCCCTTCTTTCTTTTCTCTCCAAAACTCTTGAGCGTTCCGTCTTTAGCCAACTCTCTTGCTATCTCTCTCAGAATGACCTTCTTGATCCAAACCAGTCAGGTTTCAAGACTAGTCATTCAACTGAGACTGCTCTTCTCTGTGTCACGGAGGCTCTCCGCACTGCTAAAGCTAACTCTCTCTCCTCTGCTCTTGTCCTTCTAGACCTGTCTGCTGCCTTTGATACTGTGAACCATCAGATCCTCCTCTCCACCCTCTCCGAGCTGGGCATTTCCGGCGCGGCTCACTCTTGGATTGCGTCCTACCTGACCGGTCGCTCCTACCAAGTGGCGTGGCGAGAATCTGTCTCCGCACCACGTGCTCTCACCACTGGTGTCCCCCAGGGCTAAGTTCTAAGCCCTCTCCTATTCTCGCTATACACCAAGTCACTTGGCTCTGTCATATCCTCACATGGCCTCTCCTATCATTGCTACACAGACGACACACAACTAATCTTCTCCTTTCCCCCTTCTGATAACCAGGTGGTGAATCGCATCTCTGCATGTCTGGCAGACATATCAGTGTGGATGACGGATCACCACCTCAAGCTGAACCTCGGCAAGACGGAGCTGCTCTTCCTCCCGGGGAAGGACTGCCCGTTCCATGATCTCGCCATCACGGTTGACAACTCCGTTGTGTCCTCCTCCCAGAGTGCGAAGAGCCTTGGCGTGACCCTGGACAACACCCTGTCGTTCTCCGCTAACATCAAGGCGGTGACCCGATCCTGTAGGTTCATGCTCTACAACATTCGGAGAGTACGACCCTGCCTTACACAGGAAGCGGTACAGGTCCTAATCCAGGCACTTGTCATCTCCCCGTCTGGATTACTGCAACTCGCTGTTGGCTGGGCTCCCTGCCTGTGCCATTAAAACCCCTACAACTCATCCAGAATGCCGCAGCCCGTCTGGTGTTCAACCTTCCCAAGTTCTCTCACGTCACCCCGCTCCTCCGCACACTCCACTGGCTTCCAGTTGAAGCTCGCATCTGCTACAAGACCATGGTGCTTGCCTACGGAGCTGTGAGGGGAACGGCACCTCCATACCTTCAGACTCTGATCAGTCCCTACACCCAAACGAGGGCATTGCGTTCATCCACCTCTGGCCTGCTGGCCCCCCTACCTCTGCGGAAGCACAGTTCCCGCTCAGCCCAGTCAAAACTGTTCACGGCTTTGGCACCCCAATGGTGGAACAAGCTCCCTCACGACGGCAGGACAGCGGAGTCACTCACCACCTTCCGGAGACACTTGAAACCCCACCTCTTTAAGGAATACCTGGGATAGGATAAAGTAATCCTTCTACCCCCCCAAAAAAAAAATATATATATAATAATAATAATAATAATAATAAAATAAAATACATATTGTAAACTGGTTATCCCACTGGCTATAAGGTGAATGCACCAATTTGTAAGTCGCTCTGGATAAGAGCGTCTGCTAAATGATGTAAATGTAAATGATGTAAATGTAGTACGATTCAATCTGAGTCCTGTATTGAGTCTTTGCCTGTTTGATGGTTCGTCGGAGGGCATAGCGGGATTTCTTATAAGCGTCCGGGTTAGAGTCCCGCTCCTTGAAAGCGGCAGCTCTACCCTTTAGCTCAGTGCGGATGTTTCCTGTAATCCATGGCTTCTGGTTGGGGTATGTACGTACGGTCACTGTGGGGACGACATCATCCATGCACTTATTGATGAAGCCAGTGACTGATGTGGTGTACTCCTCAATGCTATCTGAAGAATCCCGGAACATGTTCCAGTCTATGCTAGCAAAACAGTCCTGTAGCTTAGCATCTGCGTCATCTGACCACATTTTTATTAACCGAGTCACTGGTGCTTCCTGCTTTTGTTTTTGCTTATAAGCAGGAATCAGGAGGATAGAGTTATGGTCAGATTTGCCAAATGGAGGGCGAGGGAGAGCTTTGTATGCGTCTCTGTGTGTGGAGCAAAGGTGGTCTAGAGTTGTTTTTCCTCTGGTTGCACATTTAACATGCTGGTAGAAATTAGGTAGAACGGATTTAAGTTTCCCTGCATTAAAGTCCCCGGCCACTAGGAGCGCTGCCTCTGGATGAGCGTTTTCCTGTTGACTTATGGCCTTATACAGCTCATTCAGTGCAATCTTAATGCCAGCATTGGTTTGTGGTGGTAAATAGACAGCTATGAAAAATATAGATGAAAACTCTCTTGGTAAATAGTGTGGTCTACAGTTTATCATAAGATACTCTACCTCAGGCGAGCAAAACCTCGAGACTTCCTTAGTATTTGATTTTGTGCACCAGCTGTTGTTTACAAATATACACAGACCGCCAACCCTTGTCTTACCGGAGTCAGCCGTTCTATCCTGCCGATGTAGCGTATAGCCCGCTAGCTGTATGTTGTCCATGTCGTTGTTCAGCCACGACTCGGTGAAACATAAGATATTACAGTTGTTAATGTCTCGTTGGTAGGATAACCGTAATCTTAGGTCATCCAATTTATTCTCCAATGATTGAAGATTGGCTAATAGGATTGATGGGAGCGGCAGTTTACTCGCTCGCCGTCGGATCCTTACAAGGCACCCCGACCTACGTCCACGATATCTCCGTCTCTTCCTCATGCGAAGGGCGGGGATTTGGGCCTTGTCGGGTGTCTGTAGGATATCCTTCGCGGCCGCCTCATTGAAGAAAAAATCTTTGTCCAATACGAGGTGAGTAATCGCTGTCCTGATATCCAGAAGCTCTTTTGGGTTATAAGAGACGATGGCAGAAACATTATGTATAAAATAAATTACAAATAACGCGGAAAAACACACATAATAGTACAATTGGTTAGATGACTGTAAAACGGCAGCCATCTTCTCCGGCGCCATTACTACCTATCATTACCTTTCGATTGTTTTCACACATTAGTTGGCTGAGATTCTTTCCACAGTGAGTGTTGTGCCCTGTGAAGCGGGCTGGCAAGCACATGGTGAATCCTTTTCTCTGGGTAAGCTACACACTCACTCTGCCTGCCTGCCTGCCTGCAGCTGTGTCAACAACACAGTGAGCTGGGTGACTCCCTGACTGCAGACAGATAACTCCTATCTATCTGCAAACGCAGTCTCAGAGAAACATTATGATTACAAACATAGTTGTAGCACATTTGTATAACCTATACCTTTTCATAAATCATAATATTAAATACCTGATTTGATTGAATGATCCCTTCTTCATTCCTGGTCATCCCAGCTCCTTTGCTCCAGTGATCAAAAAGAAGGGACTTTTAATTATGAAACAACCTGCCGGTGCGCTCCACTAAGTCCTCGCCTGTAAGTCACCATATGGAACTAATCTCTGCAGCCCTTATTAAAGCATCTGGCCACAGCAGAACAGGGGTCAAAGGTGACTGTACGTCGGCAGGGTCCCACCACGTGGCTGCAGTCGGAGCCTATAGGCTGTTAAACAAACAAACGCCGAAGGTCATCACGTCTGGTGGGACCCTGCCGTCAATGGTCTTCAAGGCCCGTGCTTTAAATGTAGCTTTGTGTGGGACTATTTTGTCCAAGCTATCCACGTTAAAGTTGACCACATTCTAAATCTCAACATTTACTCTTTTGTTGTAAATGGTAATATGAAATGACAAGATGGCCCTAATAATGTCCATAAGCGCATGCTCATATAGAAAATGACCCATTCTCTTTTTTCCACTAACATACTTGAAATGTGTTCAAAACCATGGGATTTTAACTGGCTTCGCTGTTGTATGAGTGCTTTGGGCTACTGGTGCGTAATATTTACTATTTACATGGGTCAAAGGATAGCTCAATAATAGTCGAGCTTCTTAATCTAAGGTGCCAAAAGGGTCCACTTTAACTCCCTATACTTCCCTACTCCTCTTACTTCCACTCTAAACATACGTCACCTTAGAGTCGAATGATGTGTGTGTGTGTGTGTGTGTGTGTGTGTGTGTGTGTGTGTGTGCGTGTGTATGTATGCATTAAATTAATAATCATTACAACTGATCATGAACTCACCTTCAGTTTGAATGAAAGTGGTCCTCTGTAGCTCAATTGGTAGAGCATGGCGCTTGTAACGCCAGGGTAGTGGGTTCGATCCCCGGGACCACCCATGCGTAGAAATGTATGCACACATGACTGTAAGTCGCTTTGGATAAAAGCGTCTGCTAAATGGCATATTATTATTATAATATTATTATTCATTTGATTGCTATCATTTATTCACACTTTGCAAAGCCAATATATCCTAGCTGATGATGATTGCATAAGGGTCACTTGGTTAGGCCACAGGTCTGAGGTCAAAAACGGAGCCCTCTGATTGGACCAGTGGGAGGACACAATAGACCCAGCGGTATCACACTGGTACCACATCCACTCTCCATTTACCACTTTGTGCCTGGGAATCAGGGCTTTACACACCTCACGGAATTCCACCATTTGTTTCTTTCCCAAGACTTCCAACTGCAACAAACAAAGGGAGGTAGGAGAGAGAGGACAAACACAAAGGGAAATATTCTGCAACAGACCAGAGGACACATTCCAATAGCAAGGTCATCTCCACTACTGGGGCTGAGGACAGTGGGGAGATGCAATGGACAGAAGGGCAAGAGGAGTAGAGGAAGGTATGGTTATTGGTGTTTCTAGAATACTCTCAAAGTCATGTCATTATAGCTACTCAATATAACAGTGCTATAAAAGGAACAATCCAAATGTATATAATACAAATAATAACTATTCTCGTATGGACACACGTCTGTTTGTTTTGCTTATGTCAATAGAAAGCATCGCACACGCACTGTGTAATCTGTAGATCTGAACTGTAAAATCTCTCTCTTTTTCTTTCCCCTCTCTCTCCGATAACAGACAGTGCAGGCACAGGCACCTGAAAGGCAGCAGCGGTGTGTGTGTGTGTGCGTGCATGCTGTCGTCACGGCTGCTTGTGGCAGTTCGGTCAGTTTAGTGTCCTAGGCTCTAACTTGTGCCTGCTGTCTGTCTGCTGGAGATGCTATCATGTGTGATTAGTGTACAGGGTGTTTACTGGCACATGCTCTCTCTGATTGCAGTTAAGCTGCTCCCACAGTCACACACACACACACACACACACATACAATATACCCCTAAGGAGAGAGGCCTGCACCTGCTCCTCTTTTTGCCTAGTGTAAACAGAGCAGTGGTAAAGCTAGAGGGAGGAGGGGAGTGGGAGGATGGAGAATGGGATGAAGCATTATAGGCATGCTCAAATTGAGGTTCACTAGGGGCCCCTTTGATTCCATTATCTTAGTACTAAATGCTAAATAAATACTATAGTCTTTAATTTGAGGTAGGAGTATTTACCAAGCAAAGTTTAGGTGTTGGTGAGTTTGTGTGTTGGTGAGTTTAGGTGTTGGTGAGTTTGGGTGTTGGTTTGTTGGTGAGTTTTAGTGTTGGTGAGTTTAGGTGTTGGTAGGTTTGGGTGTTGGTGAGATGAGGTGTTGGTGTTGGTGTGTTTGGGTGTTGGTGTGTTTAGGTGTTGGTGAGTTTAGGTGTTGGTGAGTTTAAGTGTTGGTGAGTTTGGGTGTTGGTGTGTTTGGGTGTTGGTGAGTTTGGGTGTTGGTAGGTTTGGGTGTTGGTGAGTTTAAGTGTTGGTGAGTTTGGGTGTTGGTGAGATTAGGTGTTGGTGTGTTTAGGTGTTGGTGAGTTTAAGTGTTGGTGAGTTTGGGTGTTGGTGGGTTTGGGTGTTGGTGAGTTTAGGTGTTGGTGAGTTTGGGTGTTGGTGAGATTAGGTGTTGGTGTGTTTGGGTGTTGGTAGGTTTGGGTGTTGGTGAGTTTAAGTGTTGGTGAGTTTGGGTGTTGGTGAGATTAGGTGTTGGTGTGTTTAGGTGTTGGTGAGTTTAAGTGTTGGTGGGTTTGGGTGTTGGTGGGTTTGGGTGTTGGTGAGTTTGGGTGTTGGGTGTTGGTGAGTTTAGGTGTTGGTGGTTTAGGTGTTGGTGGTTTAGGTGTTGGTAGGTTTAGGTGTTGAGCAGTGTTCATGCCCTTGGGACCTGTAGACCTGGAACATTCCTAATGCAAATTGAGAATGGGAGCATGGAAATGAAGCAAGCAGGGGATCCGAGTGGATTACACACAGCATGTTTGAGCAAAAACATCCCCTCTGGGGTGATATGCCACAGTGATTAAGTATAGGGATCTCTAACCTGTTCCTCCACAGCTTACAAACCATTCACTTCCCTAAAGACACCATCACATAGTACACATTGCATGAAGTTTATTTTTCCAACAAACTTCCAATAAGCAATGATGTTGTTTTTCCACTTGCTTTGACCCTCTGTTTGGTGATATAAATGAGAAACTTCCTTGCCTACTTCATATGTATGCACAGACATGGCTCAACCCTCATAAAAAACACAATAAGCAAAACAATTGCTTAATGAAAATATGATGGTTCCTGGATATGGATACAAACAAAATAAACAGGCTGGGCTGTACTTGGAATATTTTTGTTTATTTTTTTTGTTCTGGTTGGTAAGGCAGTGTTTGGTGACACAGAGCTGTAAATGAGGCATGCAGAGTTCTCACTGTTTTGAAAATGAATACCTTAGGAGTGATGAAGAGACACCTCCAGTAACTGACACTCATATCTATGCGAAGGGGACACTGGGTATTTCAACACTACAGACACATATTTGTTGTGACATCGCTACCTCTATGTCAACTGTCCCTTTGGGTTCAACAAAACAACATGTAAATACATTTCCATTCATACAGTGCTCATACAGTGCTCATATATTATACAATAAATATTTTGCAATTCATAGTTGACTACAACAATATTGGCAGTGCTGGTACATTGTAGAGATCATTTTGAATTACACCTCTTCAGTCTTTTAAAGACAGTTTTTTCAACTTATGTGCAGTGATTTTCAGGTCTCTTTGAATAGATCATTAGATGGAGAGGAAATGGAGAAGGGCTTTTGATGCTGATATTCCCCCTCAGGTCAAATTACAATGAACAGAGAATGAATGTCTCCCTCTGACCCTACCTAATCACGTCTGTGCTACATTACTGCTGTGCTATGGGGTTTTAGCAACTCTGGCCCTTAATGAGTTTTATGTGTTATGTTTTGTACAACACACTGAGTAATAGCGAGAGGTATTTATGATGTCTGGGCTTTAGCTTCATCAACCCTTCTGCACTCCTACACCAAGCTAATTATCCTCTCCCCATACATGAATCATTGCACTGCACCGCCTAAAAAAAGAAAGAGATTTATTTCTCTCTCTGAGCACATAATTTAACATTAACCTCCTTCATTAGTGTATATTTGAGTGCGTGCGTTGGTCGGCAGGAATGAATGCTCTTGATGTCGATAATCCGGTTTCCACACAGGGTTTGGCTGCTATTTTCATCCACAGGGCTCAACAATATTGTTCTAATGTTGTAGTAGAATAGTTTTTCCTGACCATGTGATGTGACCTGACCTGACTTTTTCCAGTCAGGAAGGGAATAATGTCGGAAGTAAAGATCATCAATACACACACTTCCGTTGGGACACCTGACACCTCTTTGCCCTGTGATTTGAACTGGTCACAAGGTAAATATCAACCAACAAGATCCCCTCTGGACATCGTAAGATCCTCCATTCACAAGGGTATGCCATGCAAAGGTAATTGTGGTTGGACAGGTTTGATTTCATAGGTTTGATTGATTTCAGTGGTTCTATCAATATGTGTAGTCTGCATAATGTCACATTATAGGTGTCATATTTGTTTTGAACACCATTCATGTAGGTTACTCTCAAGATGAGGTTTCTTTTGGAAAATCCTATATGTCTGACTACTAATGTCACAGTGTCCAAGGTCATACAGTAAGTATTACATGACTCCGAAGTGTCTCTTTACTTCTGATCAAAGCACAGCCAGTCTCAATACACCACCTCCATTATAACATTTCATTTCATATCTCTGATAAAACAATACGTCTGGGCCCCAGTCCCACACTGGTCCGGAGTTATTAAGCATATGTCTCATTTTCCATTTCAGTCCACTGATATTATATTTCAGCCCTGGAGCTCTTTTCTTCTAAAAGTCTAATGAGGGGATCAAATATAACTGACACTCAGAGAAGACAAAGAGAGCGTGGCCCTCTGTGAATGATGGGGAGAACAATGCAAGGGGAATGTGCCGTGGCTGCAGAGGTAGGATCACTGAATGCAGTTTGGCCTGTAATGAGGGATTAAGACGGGATTACGGGCCTTTATTAAGATGTTTCTGATCCTCATTATACTGAATCTCATATCAGCGCATTGATTCCCGCTCGCTCGCTCTGCACTCTCAAGAGAGAGAAAGAGAGAGAGAGAGATACCACTGCACTGCTTTACAGCCTGTACAATAGAGAAGTTGAATGAACAACTTTGTCCTTTTCTCGTAGAATGGAGTGTGGCAGCTAGTGTGTGTGTGTGTGTGTGTGTGTGACCACTGATGCAGTTACTGCACTGCTCTGTTATTGTTTTCATAATGAGAAACGGGCAAAAAGGAAATGTACAGTCTGGCAAAGATAGAAGAAGACATCAAGTGGCCAAAGTCAATATTTACACCGCATGGCATCTTTGAATGCTGCTGATGCTAACATCACCAATCTAAAATTTCTAATATTTATAGAAGTCAGCCCAAGTTTACTACATAACACTACAGACACAATGTTTAAAATTACAATTAGTCATTTTACAACTTTCTCTGACCCATGGTTCCTGACAAAAATATGATTCCAAAATCTATGAAATATATACAATATGATTCAAAGAATGGATCCATAGTTCCAATGTTATATCACGGACGGTGGATCAGCTGTCTCTTAGTGAGAGGAGATACTGTATATGCAGGTATACTAGAACAGAAGATTAAGACAATGGAAAACCCATTCCGTGAGCAGGCCCTGATTACTTTTTCATTGTTAAACTTGATAGGTATCCCTTAAGCTTTCAGATCCTTTTCATTCCTACACCTGACCCTCCTGGACTCCTGTTGCAACATGCAGCTGCCAGTTTTACCAAGGCTTTCTCTCTATGTGGCAGCTCTATAAAATGTGTCTGGAGCAATGGGAGAGAGAGGCAGGTCTGAACACAGTCCTGTTTGGGATTCAGAGTGGAGACCTTTGGGTCCACAGCAACAAGCTATGTGTAGGTGGTATTCTCAGATATGGCTGAACTTTGCAAAGGGGTAAATCCATTTTAATTCAATCACTTTTTGACAGCACCTCTTTTGATTAGAACAAAACCTTCCATATATATTTGCCCATTGTAGAAGTGTTCAAAAAGTGACTTTTTGGACCTGTATGCCAAAACATTCAAGAGATAAAACGTGCTCAAAGTTGTCCCATTTTGCATACCCCACCATACCATGAGACATCCATGTATTCATCACTGGAAAAGATAAACGGTTGAGATTTATATAATTTAATAGCTTTCAAAACAGGGTTGTCAAACTATTCTATAATTTCTGGAAGAAAACATACATACACTGAACAAAAATATTAACGCAACATGCAACCATTTCAAAGATTTTACTGAGTTACAGTTCACATAAGGAAATCAGTCAATTGAAATACATTTATTAGGCCCTAATCTATGGATTTCACATGACTGGGCAGGTAGCCTGGCGGATAGGAGCGTTGGACCAGTAACCGAAAGGTTGCTGGTTTGAATCCCTGATCTGACAAGGTAAAAATCTGTTGTTCTGCTCCGAGCAAGGCTGTTAACCCACTGTTCCCAAGGCTCCGAAGATGTGTACGTCGATTAAGGCAGCCTTCCGCACCTCTCTGATTCAGAAGTGTTGGGTTAAATGCGGAAGACACATTTCAGTTGAATGCATTCAGTTATACAACAGACTAGGTATTTCCCTTTAGATTTGCATCTGTTGATCACAGATAGAGACCACAATTTGCCTCATGCAGCGTGACACATCTCCTTCGCATAGAGTTGATCAGGCTGTTGATTGTGGCCTGTGGAATGTTGTCCCACTCCTCTTCAATAGCTGTGCGAAGTTGCTGGATATTGGCGGGAACTGGAGCACACTGTCATACACGTCAATCCAGAGCATCCCAAACAATTTTAATACGAAATTGTAATTATTTTGCACTATGGCCTATTTATTGCCTTACCTCCATAACTTGCTACATTTGCACACACTGTATATTTATTTTCTGTTGTATTTTTGACTTTATGTTTTGTTTTACCCCATATGTAACTCTGTGTTGTTGTTTTTATCGCAGTGCTTTGCTTTATCTTGGCCAGGTCGCAGTTGTAAATGAGAACTTGTTCTCAACTGGCTTACCTGGTTAAATAAAGGTGAAATATTTTTTTTATTTTTTAAACAAGCTCAATGGGTGACATCTGGTGAGTATGCAGGCCATGGAAGAACTGGGACATTTTCAGCTTCCAGGAATTGTGTACAGATCCTTGTGACATGGGGCCGCACATTATCATGCTGAAACATGAGGTGATGGAGGCGGATGAATGGCATGACAATGGGCCTCAGGATCTCGTCACGGTATCTCTGTGCATTCAAATGGCCATTGATAAAATGCAATTGTGTTCGTTGTCTGTAGCTTATTCCTGCCGATACCATAACCCCACCGACACCATGGGGCACTCTATTCACAACATTGACATTAGCAAACCGCTCGCCCACACAACGCTATACCCGCTGTCTGTCATCTGCCCGGTACAGTTGAAACCGGGATTCATCCGTGAAGAGCACACTTCTCCAGCGTGCCAGTGGCCATCGAAGGTGAGCATTTGCCCACTGAAGTAGGTTACAGTGCCGAACTGCGGTCAGGTCAAGACCCTGGTGAGTACGACGAGCACGCAGATGAGCTTCCCTGAGACGGTTTCTGATAGTTTGTGCAGAAATTATTTGGTTGTGCAAACCCACAGTTTCATCAGTTGTCCGGGTGACTGGTCTCAGACAATCCCGCAGGTGAAGAAGCCGGATGTGGAGGTCCTGGGCTGGCATGGCTACACGTGGTCTGCAGTTGTGAGGCCGGTTGGATGTACTGCCAAATTCTCTAAAACGACGAGGCAGCTTATGGTAGAGAAATGAACATGCCAATTGCATGCTCCCTCAAAACTTGAGACATCTGTGACATTGTGTTGTGTGACAAAAATGCACATTTTAGAGTGGCCTTTTATTGTCCCCAGCACAAGTTTCACCACTATAATGATCATGCTGTTTATTCAGCTTTTTGATATGCCACACCTGTCAGGTGGATGGATTATCTTGGCAAAGGAGAAATGCTCATAACAGGGATGTAAATAAATGTGCACAAAATTTGAGAGAAATAAGTGTTTTGTGGTATGGAATATTTCTGGGATATTTTGTTTCAGCTCATGAAACATGGGACCAACACTTTGCATGTTGAGTTTATATTTTGTTCAGTATTGATATACAGTACCAGTCAAACGTTTGGACACACCTACTCATTCAAGGGTTTTTCTTTATTTTTACATTGTAGAATAATAGTGAAGATATCAAAACTACGAAATAACACTTATGGAATCATGTAGTAACCAAAGAAGTGTTGAACAAATTCTTCAAATAGCCACCCTTTGCCTTGATGACAGCTTTGCACACTCTTGGCAAGTTATACTGTCAATCCTCCATAGGAAACCTATTGAAATATAGATAATAGACATGACCATGTAAGTTGAAATTCGACGGTGGGTGGACATGGCGGTCAACTTTGTGGTAGTAATTAGAAGTAAACATTTCAATTACATTTCAATTTCAATGGTGCACCAGCTAAATTGCAGCGGTCTGAAGGGATAGGTCCATTCTATGAATTATATTTCTATAATTGAAATGACACCCACCCTGTATTCAAGAGCGTGTTGTCTCTCAAACGATGGCAGCACAACACAAAAATCTCAGATGATATGAAATAGGGCGTAAGCTACAACATTTGCGAATATGAAAAAATCGGAGTATACGCATTTTTAGATAATTGACGTCAAAATAAATCTTTAAATCTTTAACAACACTGTTTGTAAGCTTTTAAATTATATCAAACTCAACTGTTTATATTTCCCAGTGATGAAGACATGGTGGGGTATACAAAATTGATCAACTTTGTGCACCTTTATCTCCTGAATGTATTGCCATTCAGGTCCAAAAGTGACTTTATGACCACTTCTTCCATGGGCAAACATGTATGGAAAGTTTTGTTTGAAACAAAAGGGATGTTTTCAAAAAGTTATTGAATTCAAATGGATTTACCCAAGGATCATTCTCAATAGCAGGAAGCCTGGTCCCCAGAACATTAGTGTATACTGTACATCACAGGAGGTTGGTGGCACCTTAATTGGGGAGGACAGGCTTGTGGTAATGGCTAGAGCGGAATAAGTGGATTGGTATCAAATACATCAAACACATTGTATGATGCTATTCCATTCGTTCTGCTCCAGCCATTATTATGAGCTGTCCTCCCCTCAGCAGCCTCCACTGATGTACATAATTAGCTCTGGTATAGATGCTTCAGAAGTTTATAATAATAAAGTGACATCATTGGGAGGCTTTTTAGTCTTACAGCGATGAAAGAACCATAGAATAATTTAATAAGATCTGTATGGAAAGAAAAGTGTTTACAGTGCACAGATGTCCTAGATTATGGAACCCACTATAGTCAAGATTCTCAGACCCCCTCTACCTTAGCCATCTCTCTTTCAGCTGTGAGAGGGAACCATAAAATGCAACGATACCAAATAGGAGTAGAGTTGCATGAAACCAGCTGCACCATCCATCTGCTCTTTACCAGGGTGAGACTCACTGTCAGAGAGCTTGCCCACCCACAGATAAAGCACTGTAATTCACTGGAGAACACTTCTGTGCAGCAGCATCATTGAATGAGAGCTAGTAAACATCTTAAACATGAGTGAACACAGGAACATAACAGTTATCAAACACCTCAGATAATTGTATGTGTATTTACTCTGGGTAAACAGTCTGGTTGACCATATGGTGAGAAATCATGGCCTCAACAGTCTGCAAACCTGCTCTCTTTACTTTACCCACTATTTCATTGTAATGAGATATGTGAATGTGTATAGATGTAAAAGTCAATAATTGAGTTAAATCAGATGTATTTCATATTTTATCGTGAATCAAGCAGTCACACATGATGCACTTACATAGCCCTATAAGGACACCTTCTGGTTAAAAGTGTGTGTGTGTGTGTGTGTGTGTGTGGGTCGAACAGACAGGCAAGTATATTTTGTTTTCCTTTATTGTAAATCATCACAGTTTATATGCCTAACTTACTAATAATGTAAGGAGGTACATAGAGGATGCATTACACACACTGTTTTGTGTGTGGCTGTGAGTCAGAACAGTTTCAGTATATTACACACAAAAAAAAGTACAATGTTTTTTTTTACGGCGGAATGCAGGCTTCAAGATTCTAAACAAAAATCACTGCTATATCCAGAATGTTCAAACTAAAACATGTTGAGAGCTTATCACAAGCTCTCAAAATCCAAGGCTTATACTCACTCTAACCCACTAACCTACACCTTCAAACCACCCCAAAATAGCTCACTAAACTAACGGGTAGGCCTATGATGATAGCCCTATTATTACCATAACTACCACTACTGCATTTGCAGTAGGGGGCGCTACAAGTATAATGCAAGCAGCATGTGTTTTCTCAGTAACAAAAACTGTTGTCAAGCGTTACTAAGGAAGTGGAAAGTTTGCTTAGCGTTCGGAGCTAACCAGCTAAGCTAAAGATAGCTAGCTAGCTACCTCAATAACGATGTATTCTCACAACCCTGCAATGGACGGAACTTGATTTTGCTTTCCCTCAGGTATCTAACGATAATCCTTTGATTAAATGAAGTGTCATGTCCAATACATTTGTCTTTCCCAGACTGCCACGTTCCTAGCTAGCTAGCGTTCTGCTGTCATAGGTTAGCATATTAGCTAGCACACAGCTAACGTTAGTTACGTTTCTCAAGCTAGATTGGACGCATAGTAAGTATTAGCTAGCTATCTTTGCTAGCAGAACCCATAGCATGTTAACGATGATGTAGATATCTAGTTAGTTAGCCATAAAAGTGATCAGCTGACGTTAGCTTAGCTAGCTAGTAAGTTTAGCACCCACTCAGTTAGCTAGCTGTCACTTCCAGGCAGTAACGATAATGAGCCAACCATATGTGCAGTTTACTAGCTAACTAACGTTAGTTAGTTAATCAAATCGTACCTAATGATGTAATACCTATCTTAACTTTATACCTTGTGTGAGATAAGTAACAGGGCAACATATGGAGTCTAGCTAGCTAATGTGAAGTATGAGCTATGGAATGTAATTGAGAAATCAAACATAATTAGAAATATTATCAATCAATTCTCAATAATAGGAGCTGAAGTAATTGTTTTCTAGATGATCTCCTTCTAAGCAAATGGAGTCCCCATGCACCTAGAAGGTGCAGCCTGGTATGAGGATGACTGAGAATGGGGAGGACAGCAGCCCCTCTCAGCCCTTTGGTGGAGTGTTACCTGGTGGAGCTCCTGGTGGGAAGGATCCAGGAGGAGGAAGCGGTGACGAGAGGCCAGTGAACCCCACTACAGAGGACAACAAAACCACCAAGCTCCTCAACGACACCCTGAAATTTCCTCAGGATGTACGAGACCAAAGCAGCAAGACTAGTCCCTACCAGCCCCGACCACCCCTGCTGCCAAAGCCCCCTGCACTGTTGAAGGGAGGGAACAGTGGTTCGGTGGAGGAGAAGGTGAGAAGCAGGAGGCTGAAGAACAGCCAGGAGAGTCTGACCAACCCAGCTGAGACCGGTTCCTCCACAGACTCTCTTAAGGAGGACTCGACAGTTACAGGTGTGTTCACCTTGAGCGGTGCTGCCACCTTGAGGAACGGACAGGGCACTGTCGTTGGACCCCAATCGGCTCCATCAGGGTCCCCCGTCTTCAGAGCTAGGGGCCAGAGCCTCTCAGAGTACGAGAGGGGGCCCCGCGACCACCACAGTGACCCTGCGGAGCAGCGGGTGAGGTCCTCCAAGGTACGCCTCTCTCCCTTACAGCCCTCGGGTCCACTTCCTGCTCTGGAGCAGAGCTTGGCTTCCGCATCCTTAAGGACGGCTAATCGGATTGACAGGGATTATGGCATTGTGCCGGGGAGAGCTGGGCCGGAGAGGCTGCACCTGCACAGGAACCTGAGCGACAGCCGGCTTCTAGATAACATGGTGTCAGACAATACCTCTGTCAACTCCATGAAGTCCACCTTCAGCGTGTTGAACCCCATCAGACCCAGGGATGTCAGGAACAGGTAGGGCCACAAGACTCTCATTCAGGATATCCTCTCCAGATTACTAACCAGATACATACTGCAGGAGCCTTCTCTACCTGTATTGGATAATTGACTCATACTGATATCAGAGTGCTATTAGAAGTCTTGATGGCTTTGAAACTGTATTAGATTAACACATTCTGGATGTAAATACAGTGTATATAGTATATATATATCTAAAATGAAGATAGCCAGGCTTCGGTAATATTCCATTGCCTTGATAACGTAATGCACCTCCTGTGATGTGGCACATGACATCCCATGATAAGAATTGATGTGGGCCTTGAGTTAAATAGGCCTATATTCTGCATGAAATACAGACCGCCATTTGAGCTATTGTAATCTATTGTGAACAGTCTCACAATCACCATCAGCTTTGAATCGTAACCAAGAAGACTATGCTGTAGGCTAAGGCTAATTATTACCATGGCACATCTGCAGTTAGAGCATTAGCATTGATGTGTGCTCTAGCAACACTGGCTGCAGCTCTGCTTTAATGAAGGCCTCAGAGGCTTATGCTATGTGTATGTAAGGTGAATCGGCATAGCTTTTGCCACCATTCAGGGAGCAAAGATGGGTCTCAGTACGCTACACGCGTCATGCCTCAACAAGGAGCTGTTAAAGGAATTGGGATTTATCTCAAATGTTTCAGTGTGCTATCAGCTATGGAAGAAGCTTAGCCTATGTTTCGAAATGTGATTCAGCGACCAATAATATGCAGCCTTGTTTAAATTGTGTGTGTGTGTGTGCATGGTACTGACATTTTATAATGTAGCCAACCAGACATTTTAAATGGGTTTGGTTCAAAGTAGGCAATACTATTTTTAGTTGGAGCAAGCAAGCAGGAAAAAACCTAGTGCTGCTATCTATACCTCCCGTTAATAGCCTAAGTGTTCATTTCCTCATTGTGTTCCAGGAGTTTTCTGGAGGGCAGTGTGCTGGGCAGTGGTGCCCTGCTGGGAGCTGAGGAGCTGGACCGCTACTTCCCAGAGAGAAGAGTTGGCATCTACATAGCCACATGGAACATGCAGGGAGAAAAGGTGGGGCTGCTCTTACTGTTTAACATTAGGCCTAGAGCTTGAATGTCTGTTTCTACACATATTCTACACTCACTCTTTGATAACGTGTGTCCTGGTATTCTGTAGGAAAATTACCGCTTCCGTATCCTTTTCAGGGACTTCCAAACAACCTAGACGATCTGTTGCTCCCGACGGACTCTGAATTTGCACAAGACTTTTACATCATCGGAGTCCAGGAGGGATGTCCAGACCGGTATGAGATGACTGTGTATGAGTGCATAAAAAAAATATATCAATGAAGTCTTCCGTACTTCCGTGGTCCTCTGTAGCTCAGCTGGTAGAGCACGGCGCCTGTAACGCCAAGGTAGTGGGTTCGATCCCCGGGACCACCCATACACAAAAAATGTATGCACGCATGACTGTAAGTCGCTTTGGATAAAAGCGTCTGCTAAATGGCATATTATTATTATTACTCTATGCTGATGTGTGTCTGTGTCACAGGAGGGAATGGGAGATCCGTCTTCAGGAGACTCTGGGGCCGTACTACGTCATGCTCTATGCAGCCTCCCACGGGGTTCTCTACCTCACTGTGTTTGTCAGGAGGGACCTCATTTGGTTCTGCTCAGGTCTGTCACAAGATTAATCAGTCCTTTACCATCAACAAATCTCTGAATGTTGTCTCTTATTGAAATGTTGTAAGAGAGGCAATGTTATAAGGTGATCTCTGGCTACCTACTGCATATTTTATGTGTATAGTACATTATGTGATTTGGTCCCTCTCTGTACCCTGTAATTATCGGATCTCCTCCTAACAGAAGTGGAGCACGCCACGGTCACAACACGCATCATGTCTCAGATCAAAACCAAAGGAGCCTTGGGGATCGGCTTCACCTTCTTTGGCACTTCCTTCCTCTTCATCACCTCCCATTTTACCTGTGAGTGACACCTCTGTTGTTCAGGAAGTGATGTCAATACATGACATTAATGTAAACAGGAAGTGGAAAGCCTTTGGATACAGTCTCACTACTAACTAGGGGTGTATTCATTATACCGATTCTGTTCCAAAATGTTTTGTCTGTTGCAAAATATTTTACAACAGAACCCGTTTACTCCAAATGGAAAACGTTTTGCAACTAAAACAAGTTTTTGTTGGACAAATTCGGGTAGGTCCCTCCCAGTTTCATTCTGTTTGCTCTGTTTACTTCCGTTTGGTTTTTAAAATATAAACGGTTTCCATTGTAAGACGTAATGAGTACACCCTTGGTCATTTAATACATGTCCTTATGTTCCAGCTGGAGATTCCAAAGTGTACGAGAGGATTCTGGACTACAACAAAATCATTGAAGCACTTGCTCTTCCTAATGGTCTTCCAGACACCAACCCTTACCGCTCCACATCCTGTAAGTTCTCCTAAAGACAAGAGTTGTTCATTGCAGTATTACTTTTATATTGCAGTACTGCTGTTACATCTAGAAGAGCATGCTTATTGTGTGAAGAGAAATGCTGGTATTTCCTTCATGCAACAAGTACTGAATTAAAACACCAGTGTAAATGTACTGATCATTTCTGTTTCATGTCTTTCAGCGGATGTGACAACACGGTTTGATGAGGTTTTCTGGTTTGGGGACTTTAACTTCCGTCTGAGTAAAGATCGTGTGGGGGTAGAGGCCATTCTAAACCAGAACCAGGGTGTGGACATGGGCCCTCTGCTCCACCATGACCAACTCTCCAAGGAAATGAAGGATGGTACGTCTACATGGAAGAACACAATATTAACTCTAAGAACCAGACAAGTTTAGGAGAATATTACATGTATTAGATTGGTAACAATACATTTTGAGATATCATTCACATACTCACTGTGACAGATATTTCAAAATATAATACAAATGTATTATGCTCTGTTCTAGGTTCCATCTTTAAAGGCTTTCAGGAAGCACCAATTCAGTTCCTCCCCACCTACAAATATGATGTCGGCTGTGACATGTACGACACCACCTCCAAGCAGAGAACTCCGTCATACACAGTACGTGTCAGCATCAAGTCACACCCTGTGCCATTCATACAAGCAAGCCTCTTTTTTTAAATGATGGTTTGTTTTAAACACACAAAATAAAATGTATGTTTTACTGTTCCTCTGTGTGCTATAGGACAGAATACTGTTCAGGAACAGGCAGGTAGATGACATCAAAGTGATAAAGTACACCAGCTGTTCAACGATAAAGACGTCAGACCACCGGCCTGTCATCGGCATGTTCCAGGTCAAACTGCGTCCCGGGAGAGACAAGTAAGTCCCACCCCTTCCTCTCTTAGCTGTTGCAGCAGCAAGCCTTTTGTAGCTCTCATGTACACTGTAGTAAAATTATTAGTAGTAATAGGTGTCCAAAAGTGCAGTCAACTAAAATCTGAGTTAATCTAGAACAGTTTGTTAACCCTGACTTTTATTTGTTGTTCTGTCTGTTGTGTTTCCCAGTATTCCTCTGGGTGCCGGCCATTTTGATAGGAGTCTGTACCTGGAGGGCATCAGGAGGAGGATCACCAGAGAGCTGAAGAAGAGAGAAGCCATGAAGAACCAGGGCAGCAGCACCATCTGCTCCATCTCCTGAACCTGGACCGGACTTGACCTCCCTCCAGAATCACTCTGACCCAGCCATGAGGGACCAAAGGGAACCAGTCTTTTGTTGCCACTTCCAGCCCAGTCTGTGTGAGGGTCATGGAAGTCACGTAAACTGATCTGTGAGCGCCCCCTACTGAGAGCTGTTGGAACTGTCACTCGTGGTTTATGGGGGGCTGAGGTGGTAGCTGTGGGGCTGTTCTCGAGGGCAGGGACCTTGAGTTACAGACAGACGGTTGCCAGCCTGCAGACTCAGCAGTTAACTGGTGTATTTATACAGCCCTTCCACAAACAAGACTGAGCTGGGGAACGTGCCATTGAAGATGACCTTTTAGTCAGTCAGTCACATCTCCATCCTTGTGCACTGGCTGGCTGAAGCTAATGCTTTGTGTATACTGTACCTAATCATTATTTTCTAATTGTTTTATTTTGTACATTTATTTAACAAGCCAGGTTGATATGGACTATATGTAATGTCACCTTTTTTTACTTGGTGTAACAGTATTCAAAGGCCTTGTAAATGCATTTCCATCAAACAGCTCTTACTTTCGGTTGATATACCAAAGCTCAATTCACTCAAAAACGTTTGGGTTTTTCGTGGATTTACTCCAAAAAAAACTAACCCATGTGATTTCACAGAAATTGACTTGTTATTCGTATCAACTTTAAAAGAAATGCCAGTTATTGTGGTGTTGCTTGACGCAAATGCATTCCCTGCAAGTACGGTACTTATTGAAATAACGTAATACATGGTCTCTTTTCTGGCATTGTAGAATACCAGATGTATGAATAATACCTTTCAAATATTTAACTTATTTACATATTGTATATCTCACATAATGGATACAGAATCATCTTTTGCAATGGTGATGTTGATCATGTTGGAGGGGTTTGTTAGACCATACTCTGGTTCATTGCCTTAATGTCATGTCTTGACTAAATGAAATACACTCATGTAACTTATTCAAAAATTACTTTCCGTACTGTATTGTGCTAACGAGGGGAAGATAATTCATTTTGTTCTTGCATGAAGATCAATTGTTCTGGTGTAATGGTGAATCATGAGTTGTCATTACACACTCATGGCAAGTGCCTGTGATTTCCTCAGGACTCTATATCTGTGCATCTTTTTTAACATGCTTTGTGATGTAACATCACATAAAAAGATGTTTGGAATATTTCTTATTGGTTTGTTTTATTTCAAAATGTTTGCTTTTGTCATCTGAAGTGGACATTGAATATCCCTCAAAGACAGAGTATCAACTGCAGAACTTAAATCTGTTTATACACACTCATTGGCAGTCTAAACATAAGACTTATTTTATGGCAATAATTACATTTATTTACCAGAAACAAACCTCCAATTGGGCTGAATACAGATACACATATTGGTCTTCACATTCAATAGGCTCACTTTCTCTCTAGGACACATAAATCTTGGTTTGAAATAAAATGGTGGCAGTATTCTGATATGAAGTGTCTTGATTAAACACACAGAAAGTGAAAATGTAGACATACCATTCCTCTATTTAGCTATTTAGTTTTGCAACAGAGAAACAAATGTTCAGATTTCTCTGGCACCTGAGTGGATATCAGCACACACATCCAGTACTACTTACATACAGAGGTCAAAACAGTGTTGGAATGGGTTGAATGAAAGAATGGAGCTCAGGCAGAACACTGAGAATACTAAAACTAACTACACAGCATAGTACAGTATTATCTTTTTCAGTCTGGTCAAGTGGAGATCAATGTGCATCTATCTACAAGAAACACACATGATTGGTGACACAAATCCAAACATTGCCCAATGTTATTTTACTATCTCCTGTGCAGTAGAGGTGACCAACTCCGCTATGTGTGTGAGAAGGGACATTGACAGAAGTGCTAGCAGTTAGTCGGAAGAGTCTCTTACAGTTTTCAGTCACCCTCTGCTGAAGATGACAAGGCCTTGGGTGAGACTTCAGCCTGTTAAATCTGATAAAAGTGTATGTAACATTGAAGGAAGTACCTGTATCAACTGTACAAACAGTGTAGTAGGACATTGCCAGGCCTGTTTGCTTTCCTACAGAAGGCTAGAGAACAGAATCACGACCCCTTATTACATCAAGGTCATTTGTAGGTCACCCTGCAGATCAAGCAATGCAACTCTCGAGCTATATTCACCCACATTCATTCAAACATACTTGGGATTAAACCCAAAAGCATGCCAACTGTCCCAGCCAACGTGGGTCAGGTAGGATCCTGAACAACAGGAAATTAAACTTCCCTCTGGCAAGAAAATGTAGACTCTCCAAATGCACAGAGAGGTATTTCCTAACCGAATAAAATGTAATTTGGAAGTCGCACTGGATAAGAGCGTCTGCTAAATGACGTAAATGTAGTTAAAATCACCACTTTCTCAACTTTCTTTTGCAGTTGAGGTCCAAACATTAGTCCTCTCCCAGAGCTTAGCACAGCTCTATTGAGAGAACACTAGTGTAGACCAGTGTCCAGTATGTACAGTGATGCCTGAGTAAACAAACACAGGGGGGTCTATCGGAAGAGGCGGTACATGCGAGGCAGGCGTCCATCCTTGCTGGACAGGGCAGCTTGGATGTGCTCATAGGAGGGCACCTCTGTCAGGTCTCCTAGCGCTGCTACTGCTGGCTTGCTGCACAGCATCTTGGTTGTGACCCTCTTGATGTCACTCACTGTAACGTTACCTGGAAAGAGTGAAAAGTCCTCATACAGAACTACTGATTTGCCATGACAGTTATGATTAGTCTACTCCCTGAAGATTGTTTTGACAAATGTTTCATTCTGGGCTTGCTGATATCAATATCCACTATTATGATCCAGGGCACTAGTACTCACTGATGAGGTCACACAGCTCGTGTGGCAGCTTCCTCTTCCCTGTGGCTAGAACCTGTCGGCCGACATCCTCAAAGATAACTGGCCGTGACTCCAGGTTCATCATCAGCATGGACTTGAGCTGTGTTTTCGCTCTCTCCAACTCCATCTGAGCACAGAAAGAGAGATGCAAAGTTTTGAAGTTCAAAGAAAGAGTTTAAAGTTCAGAAAGTTTTGTCCATTTAAAATAGGTCATTGTCGCTTTGTGACATCCTTTCCCCTCCCAGGCTAATGGCCAGCCTTACCTCTCCTGCTGTCTCAGCCATCTGAATAAACTCTCTGGTTATAATCTCCACCATTTCCCGAACCTTGACAAAGCAAGATGTTGTAATCAACAACTTTGGAATGGCAGCAGCACTTTCACAACTTCAGAGAACACACATACAAAGTAAAACAATAGTTTTCTTTTGAACAGTTCTCCTGATGTTATTCTCCAAGCATATGGCAGCTTTGTATTAGCCCTTCATCTACATCGTAAAGTCCTGCCTTTGCATGCCTCTCCCAAATCCCCTCGCTCTACCTGTCTAGGGTCTGCGCTGGCATGGATACACAGCAGGCCAGTGTCCTCATAACTGTGATGGTATGAGGTGGCATTGTACATCCAATGATGCCTGTAGAAAAAAAAATGAACAGAATCCACAAAATAATACAATCTTAAGTACTTTAATTAGAATTGTGAATGTTGCATCATGCTTACCTGTTGAGAACGTTCAGGTAAAGTCTAGTGAACATGCCTTTCCCAGGACCCCCCGCTGAGAAGGACCCGCCTCCACCCATCATCATGTTGAGGACAGCAAAAGGGATAAAGTCGTCCTCCTGTAACACAAAACATGCATATATTATACATAGAATATCCAGCTACAGGATAGCATAGAGTCTGCGACAGTTCAACCAAGTGGGCGGGAGATCCTCTACACCAACCAATCAACGTGGGCACCCACCAGGAAGGAGCAGCTCTCCAGGCCAATCATGATGTGTGTGAGCTCAGGGATGGGGGTGGGGCCAAGGCTCACATCTGACATGTCCTTATCCATCTGAGGATCAAAACAAAGATTTTCATTCTGATTTAGTAAAGAAAATATAAATAAAGGAAAAAGTAAGCAAAGGGTAAAATACTGCTCTTACCCTTACGATTCCACCAGTGTACTGTGCCACAGACAGGTCGACGTTGGTAGGCGTACTGGCTCCCCATACTGGCTTTACATTCAGCAGATATTTCCTGGCACAGGCCACCAGTTGTTCATGTTCGATGCCCACTCCGGCTAGCACCATACGCTCTGGACAGTAGTAGCTCCGCAGGTACGTGTGTAGCAGCTTCTTGTCGATCTTCTCCACGCTCTCTACTGGGCAGAAGCGAGGCAACCCAACGGTGTTCCCCCGATATGCTGCCTAGTTCACAGAGTAAGTGTTGCGAAACATTATGTATTGTCATAGAAATATGTGTCGACAAATGGTGCAATTGATTATCTATGCGCACTGCAGAGAGGTGGGCCAAAGTCGATTAGAAATGGTGCTACAATAGATTTCATGCAGCTCAAGAGTGTTGTAATTGTCTGTCACTTAAAGAGTGGATCAACCAGTAGCATGACTCACTGCATGGATCATCTCTGTCAGTAAAGGTTCAGGGTCAGGCCTCATGTTCAGATCCTCCAGCTCAAAGCGCATGGCCATCCTAGTCATCTCAATCTCCTCATCTAGTAACCCAAAGCAGAGCCATCCCTGATGAAAATATACTCCCACAAAAACGTTTAACAGTCTGTTACTTTGTAGACAATTAAATTAAGTCAACATTTTCCCTAGTCATTAAGGGAAGCATCATTAAACATGATGAAAGATCTGTCACTCAGTATTGACTCACCTAGTAGGCGTGGCTGCAATACAGCGTCAGAGAGCAGGCTGACTACAGTGTCCAGTCCCTTCACCTCGGCAGAGACTGCATACATGGTGGTGTCTCTGTGAATAGAACCTTAGACATCATTCAAACTGACTGAATATCTTCATCCCCTTCCACAAAGCAGTACTGTATAATTTATACACGCCAACTACGTACTGTATCTACAACATCAAAAGTCCCCTGTAGCTTGCAACGCCAGGGTTGTGGGTTCGTTTCCCACGGGGGGCCAGTATGGAAATGTATGCACTCACTAACTGTAAGTCGCGCTGGATAAGAGCGTCTGCTAAATGACTACAATGTAAATGTAAAAGGGATAAAGAGCACCATGACTCGACACTAGACCTTTCCATCAGTCAGAGAGAAAACATACTGTGCCTGATCATTAAAGCCAAATCAATTATTCATACCTGGATGTTTGGCAGTCACAGATCCCTCCATGTTTTTCAAGTGTGAGAAGAATTTCATCTTTACTGCCATACTGAGCTGTGGACTGAAGATGCAGAGGGTATTGTCATAATTTTCCATAAACAAAAATATAGCAAGCAATTTGCTTATGCTACAAAAGTGACAACATAGTGAGAGGCAAAAACGGTGCAACATCTCTTGTACAAGGTGTTTGTTGACTAGCAAGATGTCTCAAAACAGGTGACACTTACAGAAAAGGCAAGTTTCTCAAAAAAGTGTGCAATTCCACTGGGGTATTTTGTCTCATGCCTAGAGCCTGAATTTACTAAAACTGGAAGGAGAGAGAAATCAAATCAATATTCAGTCATACTTTGATTATGCAGCAAGAGACGGTCTGAAATAGAATGATAAAGAAAGATCAGCTCTATTCAAATTCTGTAGCAACTTACTTCCAACCGTGCAGAACTGACCAAACTTGTTTTGAGATGCTACTTTAAGGCCATTTTCCAAAGTAGTGATTTTAGTCTCGCATTGTTCATGCCCATCCACTGCTGCAAACACTGGTTTGGGGATCCCTGGTAACGGTGCAGAGAGTGAGATATTTGGATATCCACTGCCACTGCTGTACTTTCTATATGCTGCAATTCCAAACCTGTAAATGCAAAGATGTAGGTTAGTTTATGGATTGCTGCAATCAACAACAGCATGTCTTTACAGGTGAACTTAACTCTCATAAATGAGTACCAGATTCACCTGCCAACATGTTATAGCTATCACCAAATGCCAACCACTGATGATACCAAAGTGTGCTTGTCCAGAAATCCAAGTTGCCAGTGTACGCTAACGTTAGGGACGTTGAACGTTCAGGCTACTGCACAGACTATGGAGGCTTTAGTCTAGAGCAGGGTTTCCCAAACTCGGTCCTGGCCATCCCCCCGGGTGCATGTGTTGGTTTTTGACCTAGCACTACACAGCTGATTCAAATAATCAAAGCTTGATGATGAGTTGATTATTTTAATCAGCTGTGTAGTGCTAGGGCAAAACGTGCACCCAGGGGGGAGGGGCCCAGGACAGAGTTTGGGAAACCCTGGTCTAGAGTACCCGGTTAAATTGTGTTTGAGAGCATTTTTAAACTCTCTAAATGGTTAAATGGGTGAGAAATAGGTGTAATTGTTGCAATAGCTTGTGAGTGGGAAGCATATACTATCATCCTAAATTGACATGTTGAATTATTTTGTCATATTACATTTTTATATTGCTCTAATTTCCCTTATGTGGACAGTACGTGTTACCTTACACAAGCTTGCATTTTCACCACATAAATTGAGTGGAATTACACATACTTTTACCTCAGATTAGTGATGATGTTATAGAAGTTTATAGTTATTAAGATAGTACTAAATCGATTGCTTTAAACAGAGTAATATCTTTGGTTTGGTACCGTTGATTTTATCATACACGCCTTTCCGTCGCAGGACTTTGAGAAATCGAGGGGCTCTCTTTATAAAAGTCGCTGGCCACAAACAAATTCACGGATTTGACAGTCATGGTATCACTCCCTCTGCAACTGGATCCTGGACTTCCTGACGGGCCGCCCCCAGGTGGTGATACCATGCTGACCCTCAACGCAGGGGCCACTCAGGGGTGCGTGCTTAGTCCCCTCCTGTACTCCCTGTTCACCCACGACTGCGTGGCCACGCACGACTCCAACACCATCATTAAGTTTGCTGACCACACAACAGTGGTAGGCCTGATCACCGACGACGATGAGACAGCATATAGAGAGGTGGTCAGAGACCTGGCAGTGTGGTGCCAGGTCAACAACCTCTACCTCGACGTCAGCAAGACAAAGGAGCTCATCATGGACTACAGGAAACGGAGGGCCGAGCACTTCCACATTCACATCAACGGAGCTGTAGTGGAGCGGGTTGAGAGCTTCAAGTTTCTCTGTGTCCGCATCACTAAGGATCGATCATGGTCCACACACACCAACACAGTCATGAAGAGGGCACGACAATGCCTCTTCCCCCAACGGAAGCTGAAAATATTTGGGATGGGCCTTCAGATCCTCAAAAAGTTATACAGGTGCACCATTGAGAGCATCTTGACTGGCTGCATCACCGCTTGGTATGGCAACTGCTTGGCATCTGACCGCAAGGCGCTACAGAGGGTAGTGCGTACGGCCCAGTACATCACTGGGGCCGAGCTCCCTGCCATCCAGGACCCCTATATCAGGCAGTGTCAAATGAAGGCCCTAAGAATTGTCAAAGACTCCAGCCACCCAAGTCATAGACTGTTCTCTCTGCTAACGTACAGCAAGCGGTACCAATGCACCAAGTCTGGAACCAACAGGACCCTGAACAGCTTCTACCCCCAAGCCATAAGACTGCTAAATAATTTGTTAAATAGTTAACCAAATAGCTACACAGACTATCTGCATTGACCATTTTTGCACTAACTTTGACTAATCTCATATGCTGGTGATTCTATTTATTTTCTCTCCTGTTGCCTAGTCACTCTATTCCTAGTTATATTAACATACAGCGCCTTCAGAAAGTATTCACACCCCTTGACTTTACCCACATTGTTGTGTTACAGCCTGAATTTTAAATTAATTACATTGAGATTTGTCATCACTAGCCTAAACACAATACCCCATAATGTCAAAGTGGAATTGTGTTTTTGGAAATGTTTCCAAATTGATTAAAAATAAAAAGCTGAAATGTCTTCAGTCAATAAGTATTCACATAATAAGTTGCATGGACTCACTGTGTGCAAAAGTGTTTAACATGATTTTTTAATGACTACCTCATCGCTGTACCTCAGACATACAATTATCTGTAAGGTCCCTCAGTCAAGCAGTGAATTTCAAACAGATTCAACCACATAGACCAGGGAGGTTTTCCAATGCCTCGATAAAAAGGGCACCTACTGGTAGGGGTAAAAAAAAAAAGCAGACATTGAATATCCCTTTGAGCATAGTGAAGTTATTAATTACACTTTGGATGGTGTATCAATAGTCACTACAAAGATACAGCAGGAGTCCTTCCTAACTCAGTTGCCGGAGAGGAAGGAAACCGCTCAGGGATTTCACCATGAAAGTCATCATTGACCTAAAACAGTTACAGAGTTTGTTTAATGGCTGTGATAGGAGAAAGCAGAGGATGGATCAACATGTAGTTACTCAACAATACTAACCTAATTGACAGAGTGAAAAGAAGGAAGCCTGTACGGAATAAAAATATTACAAAACGTGAATCCTTTTTCCAACAAGGCACTAAAGTAATACTGAAAGATAAAACAAATACAAAAATACTGGAAAAAATGTGGCAAAGCAATTAACTTTTTGTCCTGAATAAAAAAAGTGTTGTTTATGTGACTTCTAAAAAATCAATTTAAATTGCAGGTTGTAATGCAACAAAATAGGAAAAATGCCAAGGGGGATGAATACTTTTGCAAGGCACTGTACTTAAGTTCTACTTAAGTAGTTTTTTGGGGTATCTGTACTTAACTTTACTATTTATATTTTTGACAACTTTCACTTTCACTACATTCCTAAAGAAAATAATGTACTTTTTACTCCATAGATTTTGAATGCTTAGCAGGACAGGAAAATGGTCCAATTCAAAATAGGAAAAATGCCAAGGGGGATGAATACTTTTGCAAGGCACTGTAAATCTGCTTGAAAATCTATGGCAAGACCTGAAAATGGTTGTCTAGCAATGATCAACAACCAATTTGACAGAGCTTGAAGAATTGTTTTAAGAATAAATGTTGCACAATCCAGACGTGGAAAGCTCTTAGAGACTTACCCAGAAAGACTCACAGCTGTAATCACTGACAAAGGTGATTCTAACATGTATTGACTTAGGGGGTTGAATACTCATCAAATCAAAGATAGTGTTTCATTTTTCATAAATTCTTTGCAAATGTTAGAATTTTTATTCCACTTTGACATTAAGAGTATTTTGTGTTGACAATAAATTACAAAAAATGTGAATAATTTCTGAAGGCACTGTATCTACCTTAAATACCTCGTACCCCTGCACATCGACTCGGTACTGGTACCCGTATAGCCAGGATATAGTTACTCATTGTGCAATTAATATCATGTGTTATTCCTTTTCTATTGTTTCTCCATTTTCTTTCTCTGCATTGTTGGGAAGGGCATTTCACTGTTAGTTGTTGTTTACTAAGCATTTGATCAAATGAAAGCCAACCTGTCACTATGTAGAACTACCAGTAAGATGATGATTCGTTTAAATTATCCTGTCCAAAAAGTGTTGCTTTAACTTTTTCGTATTGGCCATCTACTGTAAACATTGTGGCACAAGGATGAATTGATAAATGTCTACTAAACTTCATTAGCATACGCTGTTATTCAGAGCGACTCACAGGAACAATTAGGGTTAAGTGCCTTGGTCAAGGGGATCTGAACCAGCAACCTTTTGGTTACTGGCCCAAGGCTCTTAACCGCTAGGCTACCTACTACATGGGCTCAACGATCAACACGTATGTTAGTATTCCCAACTTTGTTGTGGTTTGTCTTTTAGTAGAGCGTAAATGGTACATGTTGCCGCTGTTATTGTCCCAGTTCCATTGATTTCTTTAGAATATCGATGTGAGGGATTAATTTGCGCAAGCTATTGATTACAGTACAACAAGCTAATCAATTCCAGTTTAGAGTGCCCGCCTGGTAAATGTTGTGTGTAGTTTATATGGTACTAATTTAGCAAAATGTAAGTAATCTGAAAACAAGTGTGACACGTGTGTCGGGAGTATTTTTTTGTTTAGTCTTCAAAATATCACAACCTATTTCAGCATGTTGAACATGAATTTTGACATTTAAAACCGGTGTTTTGACACTGGGCTATAAATCTAAAATAGATGACAACAGGAAGCAGTAACATTATCAAATCAAAGTTTAATGGTCGCGTACACAGTTTAGCAGATGTTATAGCGGCGGCAACGAAATGTTTATGTTACTAGCTAGCGCCTAACAATGCAGTAAAATGTCAACAAATACACAAATAATACAAAATAAAATCCAAGTCATTTTCAATTTATGTTTTAAGAATATAAATGATAATTAACATTATTTTCCAACAGGATTCTACTTAATCACGTAAAAACTACTGAATGAGCCCAAAAACGTGCTTAGATTTTTTGATTAATTGATATACATTTAACTGACATCGTTAAAATACGTCTGTCTTGCCTACTTAGTGCTAACGTTAGCTAGCTAGCTAGAGGAAATCACAACTGCGCTGGCATGCATATAACGTTACTGTCAATAATGCTATTCGGTTTGAGCCGACTATATATAAAAAAAATATATAGCTTTCTACAACATTGTTTTGTTTGACTTTGACTGTCCTTAGCTCCAAGACGAGCTACGCTAGCTTGTTTGCAGGCTAGTTTGACAGCTAGCTAGCTAGGCTACGGTTGGCCAGCTAGCTGATCACGAATAAGTACATATATATTTCAGTAAAGTCAGTGCAATCACAGAGGCAACTGTTTTAAGATTAACGTGAAAATTACCTCTGAAAACGGCCCCAAGTTCTACACTTCGACATGTGCGTCGCCATATTGAATTATCTGAGACCACTAATTCACCCGGATAATACTGCAAAACACTTCCTCTGTCGACTGTTGCCTAGTAACGTCAAACCAATGTCCAACCATAGATACTTTTGAGGAGATGGGAAACTCGTATTAACACCCGTTGCCCATGCTACGTCAATGCGCCGCGCGGTTCATTCTGGGCAATTCTGGGACAAGGCGAGCTCTCCTTCAAGGAGTGAATGGGAGTCAATTGGGCGCTAGCTCAAAACTCCAACATTAGCATGAATTTCGTCAACAAGAAGTACAAAATTACAAATATTTTCCAAGATGTGAGATCATTAACGTGCTCTCTGTAATATTGTATACCTTGGAATTGTGATATTACGTAATTTCGAGGAAAATAGGCACGTTTCTAGACTCATATGCCGCATTCAAAACAACTGGGAACTCGGAAATCTCCGACTTCCGACCGTTCAGAACAACTGGGAACTCGGAAAAAATGAGCTCCGACTGGGAAAAATCAATTTAAAAGATCACCCAACTCGGAATTCCAACTCTTTCTAGAGCTTCGACTTTCCGACCTGAAAATCACTGACATCATGATTTGACCTCATATTTGTCCGAGTTCCCAGTTGTTTTGAACAAGGCAATACCCTGACATTGAGAAGGGATTGCTTAGTTTAGCAACTGCATGACGCATCATGACATCGTGAACGCAATTGGTCAACAGTCTGCTGGGTGGGGCGTTATAGACCCTTTTCCAGTACATGACACACTGACTCTTGGCGGCAGTAAGAAAGGCATCTCTGCCCATTCAACATAGCCTATATTTACGTTTTTATTACTTCTAAACAAAATAATTTTTTTGCGTTCTCATGAGCTTACAATGTTTTGATTCTTGCTTGAACAGCTGCTAAGATTATATTTGGTTGTGATCTGTGTAAAATAACTATTTTGGATGCAGCAGTTGTTAGCAAGAATGCTAACGCTCATTGATATAGGCTGTAGCAAAAGCAAGCCAAAGAGCCATTTTACTGGTTGAAGTTGAAGTGTAATGCAGTTGATTTGCGATGATGACACAAACATTATATTAAGCAGGACATTCATATGAGCCTTAAAATCCAATTATAATCAAAAAGTAGTGTGAAAGAACTCATAAACAACATGTACAGTGGGGAAAAAAAGTATTTAGTCAGCCACCAATTGTGCAAGTTCTCCCACTTAAAAAGATGAGAGAGGCCTGTAATTTTCATCATAGGTACACGTGAACTATGACAAACAAATTGAGAATTTTTTTTCCAGAAAATCACATTGTAGGATTTTTAATGAATTTATTTGCAAATTATGGTGGAAAATAAGTATTTGGTCACCTACAAACAAGCAAGATTTCTGGCTCTCACGGACCTGTAACTTCTTGTTTAAGAGGCTCCTCTGTCCCCCACTCGTTACCTGTATTAATGGCACCTGTTTGAACTTGTTATCAGTATAAAAGACACCTGTCCACAACCTCAAACAGTCACACTCCAAACTCCACTATGGCCAAGACCAAAGAGCTGTCAAAGGACACCAGAAACAAAATTGTAGACCTGCACCAGGCTGGGAAGACTGAATCTGCAATAGGTAAGCAGCTTGGTTTGAAGAAATCAACTGTTGGAGCAATTATTAGGAAATGGAAGACATACAAGACCACTGATAATCTCCCTCGATCTGGGGCTCCACGCAAGATCTCACCCTGTGGGGTCAAAATGATCACAAGAACGGTGAGCAAAAATCCCAGAACAACACGGGGGGACCTAGTGAATGTCCTGCAGAGAGCTGGAACCAAAGTAACAAAGCCTACCATCAGTAACACACTATGCCGCCAGGGACTCAAATCCTGCAGTGCAAGACGTGTCCCCCTGCTTAAGCCAGTACATGTCCAGGCCCGTCTGAAGTTTGCTAGAGTGCATTTGGATGATCCAGAAGAGGATTGGGGAGAATGTCATATGGTCAGATGAAACCAAAATAGAACTTTTTGGTAAAAACTCAACTTGTCGTGTTTGGAGGACAAAGAATGCTGAGTTGCATCCAAAGAACACCATACCTACTGTGGAGCATGGGGGTGGAAACATCATGATTTGGGGCTGTTTTTCTGCAAAGGGACCAGGACGACTGATCCGTGTAAAGGAAAGAATGAATGGGGCCATGTATCGTGAGATTTTGAGTGAAAACCTCCTTCCATCAGCAAGGGCATTGAAGATGAAACGTGGCTGGGTCTTTCAGCATGACAATGATCCCAAACACACCGCCCGGGCAACGAAGGAGTGGCTTCGTAAGAAGCATTTCAAGGTCCTGGAGTGGCCTAGCCAGTCTCCAGATCTCAACCCCATAGAAAATCTTTGGAGGGAGTTGAAAGTCTGTGTTGCCCAGCGACAGCCCCAAAACATCACTGCTCTAGAGGAGATCTGCATGGAGGAATGGGCCAAAATACCAGCAACAGTGTGTGAAAACCTTGTGAAGACTTACAGAAAACGTTTGACCTGTGTCATTGCCAACAAAGGGTATATAACAAAGTATTGAGAAACTTTTGTTATTGACCAAATACTTATTTTCCACCATAATTTGCAAATAATTTCATTAAAAATCCTACAATGTGATTTTCTGGATTTTTTTTTCTAATTTTGTCTGTCATAGTTGACGTGTACCTATGATGAAAATTACAGGCCTCTCTCATCTTTTTAAGTGGGAGAACTTGCACAATTGGTGGCTGACTAAATACTTTTTTCCCCCACTGTAAATAGAGGATTTTTTTTTTGCTGGCGTTCTATAACTCCCTCTTGTTCTGCCACCAACTTGTGCACATCGCCCTCATGTGGCAATGTTTGTAAACACAGGAGTCTATACATTCCTCCATTCATTGCCCAAAGTGATTCCCATCTCCTCCTTTCTCTAATATCTCTGGTCCAATTTTTGTGGTCATCACTAGTTACCACACACACAAAGTCATAAACTCTGCCTATTTCTACAATTTCTCTTCTTAAAATATGATTTTAAACCTAACCCTAAACTTAACCCTAACCTTAACCACAATGCTAACCTTATGCAAAAAGCATTATTTTTTAAACTCCAAGCGGGCTGTCATGTCCCTTTTACTGAGGTGTGGCTTCCGTCTGGCCAATCTACCATAAAGGCCTGATTGGTGGAGTGCTGCAGAGATGGTTGTCCTTCTGGAAGGTTCTCCCATCTCCACAGAGAACCTCTGGAGCTCTGTCAGAGTGACCATCGGGTTCTTGGTCACCTCCCTGACCAAGGCCCTTCTCTCCCGATTGCTCAGTTTGGCCGGGCGGCCAGCTCTAGGAAGAGTCTTGGAGGTTCCAAACTTCTTCCATTTAACAATGATGGAGGCCACTGTGTTCTTGGGGACCCTCAATGCTGCAGACATTTTTTGGTACCCTTCCCCAGATCTGTGCCTCGACACAATCCTGTCTCTGAGCTTTACAGACAATTCCTTTGACCTCATGGCTTGGTTTTGCCTCTGACATGCACTTCTTCTTCAGTGGGGTTTATCAGCGGTTGGCATCCAACGTTGTGGTGCATTACCGCGACCTACTGTACTGGAGTGTGGGCCAGAGACAGGGATAAACTAAATCCTACCTGCCAACCCCGTTTCTCTTAAAAAAGATAACAAAATATTTGAGACTATATCTAATGACGCTCTACTCAATATACTCTTTAAACTAATTTCCTGTATCCCCTTCTCCCTCATACTAAATCTCATCCTCTCTCTTTCACTCTGATACTGCCCACACTGTAGCAATACAGTCGTGGTCAAAAGTTTTGAGAATTACACAAATATAAATTTTCACAAAGCCTGCTGCCTCAGTTTTTATGATGGCAATTTGCATATACTCCAGAATGTTATGAAGTGTGATCAGATGAATTGCAATTAATTGCAAAGTCCCTCTTTGCCATGAAAATGAACTTAATCCCCAAAAAACATTTCCACTGCATTACAGCCCTGCCACAAAAGGACCAGCTGACATCATGTCAGTGATTCTCTCGTTAACACAGGTGAGAGTGTTGACGAGGACAAGGCTAGAGATCACTCTGTCATGCTGATTGCGTTAGAATAACAGACTGGAAGCTTTAAAAGGAGGGTGGTGCTTGAAATCATTGTTCTTCCTGCAAGGAAACACGTGCCGTTGTCATTGCTTTGCACAAAAAGGGCTTCACAGGCAAGGATATTGCTGCTAGTAAGATTGCACCTAAATCAACCATTTATCGGATCATCAGGAACTTCAAGGAGAGAGATTCAATTGTTGTGAAGAAGGCTTCAGGGCGCCCAAGAAAGTCCAGCAAGCGCCAGGACCGTCTCCTAAAGTTGATTCAGCTGCGGGATCGGGGCACCACCAGTGCAGAGCTTACTCAGGAATGGCAGCAGGCAGGTGTGAGTGCATCTGCACGCACAGTGAGGCGAATACTTTTGCAGGATGGCCTGGTGTCAAGAAGGGCAGCGAGGAAGCCACTTCTCTCCAGGAAAAACATCAGGGACAGACTGATATTCTGCAAAAGGTACAGGGATTGGACTGCTGAGGACTGGGGTAAAGTCATTTTCTCTGATGAATCCCCTTTCCGATTGTTTGGGACATCCGGAAAAAAGCTTGTCCAGAGAAGACAAGGTGAGCGCTACCATCAGTCCTGTGTCATGCCAACAGTAAAGCATCCTGAGACCATTCATGTGTGGGGTTGCTTCTCAGCCAAGGGAGTGGGCTCACTCACAATGTTGCCTAAGAACACAGCCATGAATAAAGAATGGTACCAACACATCCTCCGAGAGCAACTTCTCCCAACCATCCAAGAACAGTTTGGTGACGAACAATGACTTTTCCAGCATGATGGAGCACCTTGCCATAAGACAAAGTGATAACTAAGTGGCTTGGGGAACAAAACATTGACATTTTGGGTCCATGGCTAGGAAACTCCCCAGACCTTAATCCCATTGAGAACTTGTGGTCAATCCTCAAGAGGCGGGTGGACAAACAAAAACCCACAAATTCTGACAAACTCCAAGTATTGATTGTGCAAGAATGGGCTGCCATCAGTCAGGATGTGGCCCAGAAGTTAATTGACAGCATGCCAGGGCGGATTGCAGAGGTCTTGAAAAAGAAGGGTCAACACTGCAAATATTGACTCTTTGCATAAACTTAATGTAATTGTCAATAAAAGCCTTTGACACTTATGGAATGCTTGTAATTATACTTCAGTATACCATAGTCACATCTGACAAAAATATCTCATAACACTGAAGCAGCAAACTTTGTGAAGACCAATACTTGTATCATTCTCAAAACTTTTGACCACGACTGTACATGCTCCACAGTCTCTATTTCCTGACAATAATCACACTTTCCTGATGGATGCTGTCCTATCATGTTTAATGTCTTATTCAACTGGCTGTGTCCCACCCTTAATCTTGTAAAAATAGCCTCCTCTCTTCTGTCCCTTCCTGCCGTCCTTTCCTCTGTACTTGAAATAAATGCCTTCCCTTATTATTTATATCCCACTGCTCCTGCATCTCTTCACCATCACTGTATATATCAGTCTTTTTGCCTCTGCCTCCACGGAGAACTTTGCGGTGACGCTTGCGCCTCCTTTTCCGAGTCCCGCTCATTGACACTTTAACATCAACATCCCCACTACTAAGTGCTTGTTTAGCCTGTTCATCTACCACCTTGTTCCCCTCCACCCCCACATGGACTGGAACCCAAGTAAATCTTATCTGAATACCCATCTGTTTAATCCTGCCATGGGTTTGTAGCACCTCATAAAGCAGGTGTTGTCTGCTACGTGAGCTAAAGGACTGGAGACTCATTAACACTGCACATGAATCAGAGCAAATAACTACTCTGTCTGGCTTAACTTCCTCCACCCACTGCAAGGCCAACAGTATGGCCATCAGCTCCGCCGTATATACAGCCAGATGACCTGTAATACATTTCCTGACTTCCACCCCACATTCCTGCACTATAAATGCTGACCCAGTACGTCCTGTCCTTGGATCTTTTGAACCATCTGTGTAAATGGCCACAAAATCCTGATACACAGTTTCCAGACGTCTCTTAAAGAAATCAGCTGGATCAACACCCTCCCTATCTTTTTGTAGACTCTCCAACACTTCTAGATCAACTACTGGAGACGGGAGTAGCCATGGTGGATTTACAGGAATAACTACCGTTGGACTAAACTCCCTTCCATACAGTCCCATCTCCTTCGCCTGGGTATTACCCACCCACCCAAAGCTCGTGTTCGGTCTTCGCTCATGTTCCCAGCATGCCTTTAAAATCCCTTTCGCAGGATGAGACACCCCATGTCCTTGTAGGTTGACCCAGTAAATCATTGCCAGCTGCTGTCTCCTAATCTGCAACGGCATATCCCCCAACTCCACCTGTAATGCAGCCACTGGGGACGTCCGAAACGCCCCACTACATATTCTGAGTCCTTGCCCCTGTATGACATCTAGCCTTTCCAGTGAGGTCCGGGCTGCTGAACGATATGCTATACTTCCATAGTCTATTACAGATCGGATCAATGCAACATACATGGTCTTCAACGAGGAACGCCCAGCCCCCCACTCCTTCCCCATCAGACAGCGCATCACATTTAGCACCTTCTTACACTTTCTCACCACTCTCTCAATGTGTTCTGTCCAGGTCAGTCTAGTATCAAAGTATACGCCAAGGAACCTGAAGGCCCCCACCCTCTCCAAGTTTCTCCCATATAACCTCAAGCATACCTCATCTCCCACCTTCCTCCTGGTAAAGAACACTGTTTGAGTTTTCTCTACAGAGAACCTGAATCCCCACATTAATGCCCACCGCTCTACCTCATCAATTGCTTCCTGTACCTTCCTGACTATGTATGGCACATTTCTTCCCCTCTTCCATAAGGCCTCATCATCTGCAAATAACGACCTCCCTATATCCGGATGTACCTGAGAATAAACATAATTGATCATGATTGAGAACAACAGAGGACTAATCACGCTCCCCTGCGATGTACCATTATCCACCAAGTAGCTGCCTGATAAAGACTTCCCCACCTTCACCTGGATAGACCTTCCAAACAGGAAATCCTTTATCCAGTTGTACATTCTTCCTCCTACCCCCATAATATCAAGCTTGATTAACAACCCCTCCTTCCACATCATATCATAAGCCTTCTCCACATCACAAAAGACAGCTACAACAGTCTCCTTGTTCACCTGAGCCTTCCTGACCTCTGCTTCTAAGCAGAGCACTGGATCCATAGTTCCCCTACCCTTCCTGAACCCACTCTGATGTGGCGTTACTAGCCCTCTGCTCTCCAGGAAGTAAGTTAGCCTCTCCATAATCATATGTTCCATAATCTTACATTCATGTGATGTTAAAGCTATTGGCCGATAGCTTGTTGGCTTCGTTGGATCCTTCCCGGGCATCCGGATTGGTACCACTACTGCCTCCTTCCAACTGCCTGGAATTTTCCCCTCCTCCCACACTCTGTTGTACAACACCAATACCTTATCCAGTGCCTCATCACTAAGATGGGCCAACATAACATAGCACACCTAATCTTTCCCAGGTGAAGTTAACCCACCCTTACCCAGTGGCGGCTCCTGAAAAAATTCTCAGGGGGGGCAATTTTTCTGATGATTTAGGTGACCTACACACATTTAAAAAAAGATATGTCCAGCAACAACATGAAGACAGGGGCAGCATACAGTGGGGAAAAAAAGTATTTAGTCAGCCACCAATTTTGCAAGTTCTCCCACTTAAAAAGATGAGAGAGGCCTGTAATTTTCATCATAGGTACACGTCAACTATGACAGACAAAATGAGAAAAAAAAATCCAGAAAATCACATTGTAGGATTTTTAATGAATTTATTTGCAAATTATGGTGGAAAATAAGTATTTGGTCAATAACAAAAGTTTCTCAATACTTTGTTATATACCCTTTGTTGGCAATGACACAGGTCAAACGTTTTCTGTATGTCTTCACAAGGTTTTCACACACTGTTGCTGGTATTTTGGCCCATTCCTCCATGCATATCTCCTCTAGAGCAGTGATGTTTTGAGGCTGTCGCTGGGCAACACGGACTTTCAACTCCCTCCAAAGATTTTCTATGGGGTTGAGATCTGGAGACTGGCTAGGCCACTCCAGGACCTTGAAATGCTTCTTACGAAGCCACTCCTTCGTTGCCCGGGCGGTGTGTTTGGGATCATTGTCATGCTGAAAGACCCAGCCACGTTTCATCTTCAATGCCCTTGCTGATGGAAGGAGGTTTTCACTCAAAATCTCACGATACATGGCCCCATTCATTCTTTCCTTTACACGGATCAGTCGTCCTGGTCCCTTTGCAGAAAAACAGCCCAAAAGCATGATGTTTCCCACCCCCATGCTTCACAGTAGGTATGGTGTTCTTTGGATGCAACTCAGCATTCTTTGTCCTCCAAACACGACGAGTTGAGTTTTTACCAAAAAAGTTCTATTTTGGTTTCATCTGACCATATGACATTCTCCCAATCCTCTTCTGGATCATCCAAATGCACTCTAGCAAACTTCAGACGGGCCTGGACATGTACTGGCTTAAGCAGGGGACACGTCTGGCACTGCAGGATTTGAGTCCCTGGCGGCGTAGTGTGTTACTGATGGTAGGCTTTGTTACTTTGGTCCCAGCTCTCTGCAGGTCATTCACTAGGTCCCCCCGTGTGGTTCTAGGATTTTTGCTCACCGTTCTTGTGATCATTTTGACCCCACGGGGTGAGATCTTGCGTGGAGCCCCAGATCGAGGGAGATTATCAGTGGTCTTGTATGTCTTCCATTTCCTAATAATTGCTCCCACAGTTGATTTCTTCAAACCAAGCTGCTTACCTATTGCAGATTCAGTCTTCCCAGCCTGGTGCAGGTCTACAATTTTGTTTCTGGTGTCCTTTGACAGCTCTTTGGTCTTGGCCATAGTGGAGTTTGGAGTGTGACTGTTTGAGGTTGTGGACTGGTGTCTTTTATACTGATAACAAGTTCAAACAGGTGCCATTAATACAGGTAACGAGTGGAGGACAGAGGAGCCTCTTAAAGAAGAAGTTACAGATCTGTGAGAGCCAGAAATCTTGCTTGTTTGTAGGTGACCAAATACTTATTTTCCACCATAATTTGCAAATAAATTCATTAAAAATCCTACAATGTGATTTTCTGGATTATTTTTCTCAATTTGTCTGTCATAGTTGACGTGTACCTATGATGAAAATTACAGGCCTCTCTCATCTTTTTAAGTGGGAGAACCTGCACAATTGGTGGCTGACTAAATACTTTTTTCCCCACTGTATAAGTCAATACCAGAAGCATTTATTGACTGATCTCAAAAGTGTTGGCTTACAAAAGCAAAATAAGTTATCACAGTAAAAATAATCAAGGGTGTTCTTTCACATTCCTCAACACTGCATAAACAATATGCATTTCCATAAAACACCTCATCTAATTGTGCCACAAAGTTGACAAGTCCAAGAAAAATACCAGGGTTGGTGGAGCCCTCAGTTTCATCTTTGCCTCGCAAAGCTAACTCAAACACTCCGCAAAACTTCACACACTGGATTAGCCGGCTGAGGATGTGGCGGTTCTTGCTAACCTCATCGTTGTGGCGGCGGACAGCTAGCCTGTATCCCTCATCCAGTTGAGTGGCAATGTTCACTCTCCCCAAAGCAGACAATCTCAAACAGCTATCCATGTGGGTCTTTGACAGCTCATGTTTCTTAATCTTTTCTGAAAGATGGTGCATGTCCGTTACACCAGTCGCTGTCCAAGCGGTGCTGTCTGCCGTGCCGCCTTCAGGGTGAAAGAGTAAGCAGGGGTAGCAGAAGACTGCATTAGCTACATCGCAGCCTGCTAGCCAGGTTTTTCGTTCGTACCAATTTTTGGAAAATCCTTGGGTGTAGGACTTTCCCCCTTTAGTAGAAACCTGTTGAATTATTAAATTTGGTCTGGGAGGTCCTAATTGTTTCGTTGCCAATTTATCTTGATTTGTTCGCCGACAAAAAGGAACTTCTTTCAAAGAGACAATCGAGTTGCACTGAACGCTAGCCATCTTGACAGTAGTACGTGAATTGATTGACGCTGCTACCCACTCTTTTCTTAGTTACGTTCATGGTTATGTTACGTATGACGAAAGCGTGTAAGTGCAAGCCCTCCCAGAACCCATAGAGATTGTATTGAAAGCTCTGATATTTGAAAAAAAAAGATTTTACATGAGAGTCTATGAGAGACTTCTGGGGCGATTTTCAACCTGACTGAAATCGCCCCAAAAGGGGCGGGGCCATTTGAAGCACGACTTTAGCCTGATTGAACATTTAGTGGCAGATCAGACGTCTAGATTAGAACACTGATAACTACTGTTGCCGTGATATAATTGATTAGAAAAAAAATCCCTTCCTTTTCCCGTTTGGCAGTGCGTCGCCCATATCGCCCTAATGAACACACCGCCCCTGCCCTTACCTATTTCTCTTTTCACCTCTGCCATGGTATATGGTGCACTCAATGCATCATTTACATCCTCTCTCCTTTCCAGCACTCCAGGATGCTCCTCTCTCGTGTTGTCTCTCCCCCTCTACCCCTCCTCTGACAGATTTTCAGAGCTATGCACTTGGACAAATGCTTTGGCCATCATCTCTGCTTTCTCCTAATCTGTTACTGCCACATCCTCCCCACTCGTCAACACTGGATAATCCCACTCTCTTCTGACCCCACTCATCCTCTTAATCATCCCCCACACTTCTCCCACAGGTGTCGCCCTTCCAATGGTGTCACAGAACCGATGCCAACGTGACCTCTTTGCCTGACGGATAGTTCTCCTCACCATGGCCTGGGCCTGCTTATACTGAATCAGATGTTGGAAGTTATGCGTCCTTTTCAGTACTCTAAATGCCCTGTTCCTAATCCTCACCATTGCCCCACATTCCTCTGTCCACCATGGGACTGCTTTCCTCCTCCTCCTCCCTGAACTCTTAGGCATAGCCTCAGTAGCTGCCCCCACTAATGCTGTTCTCACCCAGTTATTCATACTATCTACATCCCCTCTCATATCCACCCGAGCCATCACCTGCTCACTCAGCTCCTGAAACTGATCCCACTTTGCCGTTCCAAACACCCACCTGCCTACTCCATCCTCTAACAGCTCCTCCTCCCTCCGGCCTACTGTGCATACAATGGGGTAATGATCACTCCCTACTGTCGACTCCTCCCATACCTCACATACACTCACATATTCCTGCCATCGCACTAGATACCAGAGTGAGGTCAAAGGCAGACTCTTTCCATGTGGCTACATCAATCCTGGTCCCTCTGCCATCATTCAGGCACACCAGATCTTTATTTTCTGTCAAATTTTCCATCACTTGGCCATTTCCATCCATCCGTTCCCCCCAGCGTGTTGTGGGCGTTAAAATCCCCACACCACATAAAATGCCCGTTTAGTGTGAATCCATGTTTGGGAAATTGTGAGAAGCGATAGTGAGTTAGTTAGCTAGCTAGCTAGCTGCAAACTATTGGCCGGAAGTGCTTTACTGGAAGTCCCCCACAAAAAAAACCCACAACAAACCCTGCCCATAATTCTGTTGAATATTAGGTGAATACAACCAGCAGATTCAAGCAGAAAGGAAGAGTGCTCTCTCTGGCAAGAACAAAGGTGGAGGGCTCTGCTTTATGACCAATAACAAGTGGTGCGACGGGGGAAACGTTCAGGAACTTACGAGCTTCTGCTCTCCCGACTTTGAATACGTATTCATTAAATGTCGCCCTTTTTACCTTCCAAGACAGTTCTCAGGGTTTATCGCCTCGGCTGTGTACATCCCTCCCCAAGCCGTAACCAAAAATGCTCATAAAGATCTTCATTGGACCCTGAACAAACTGGAGACCGCATACCTGGAGGCAGCATTCATTATCGCGGGGGACTTTCACAAAAGTAATTTGAGAACCGTGCTCCCGAATTACTATCAATACATTGACTGTCCAACTCGCAGAGATTTTATGCTGGACCACTGCTAAACGCCTTTTCGGCACGGGTATAAGGCCATCTTCCATTCTCCTTTTGGAAAATCTGACCATGACTCCATTTTGCTCCTCACGACCTACAAACAAAGTCTCAAGAGGGAAGTTCCAACACCTACAACACCAGGTGTCGCAGGAAGGCCAAAAAGATCATCAGACCACAGTCACCCGAGCCACGGTCTGTTCTCCCCGCTTCCATCACTCAGATGCGGGCAGTACAGGAGCTAACAGACTAGCCAATAGCTTCTACCCCCAGACCATCAGGCCGTCAAAGGTGAGCATTTGCCTACTGAAGTCGGTTACGATGCCGAACTGCAGTCAGGTCAAGACCCTGGTGAGGACAACGAGTGCGCATATGAGGTCCCTGAGACAGTTTCTGACAGTTTCTGCAGAAATTAATAGGTTTTGTAAACCCACAGTTTCATCAGCTGCCCGGGTGGCTGGTCTCAGACGATCCCGCATGTGAAGAAGCCAGATGTGGAGGTCCTGGGCTGGCGTGGTTACACGTGGTGTGAGGTTGTGAGGCAGTTGGATTACTGCCAAATTCTCTAAAATGACTCGAGGCGGCTTATGGTCGAGAAATGAACATTCAATTCTCTGGCAACAGCTCTAGTGGACATTCCTGCAGTGAGCAATGCAATTACTTGCTCCCTCAAAACTTGAGACATCTGTGGCATTGTGTTGTGTGACAAAACAACACATTTTAGAGTGGCCTTTTATTGTCCCCAGCACAAGGTAATGTGTAATGATCATGCTGTTTAATCAGCTTCTTGATATGCCACACCTGTCAGGTGGATGGATTATCTTGGCAAAGAAGACATGCTCACTAACAGGGATGTAAACAAATTTGTGCACCAAATTTGAGAGAAAGAAGCTTTTTGTTTGTATGGAAAATTTCTGGGATCTTTTATTTCAACTCATGAAACATGGGACCAACACTTTACATGTTGCATTTATATTTTTGTTCAGTATATTTATCAGTCACAGTTGTAATTATGTATTATTATTGTTATATTTTGTATTTTGTTTCATTCACACCGCGGGATGACTATAGGGTTACCACCACACGGTCCTGTAAATATTAATATACTGTTTGTGTCTGTCTGTACTTCAACCCACCAGAGACGTGGAGGTGGCAGGATGACTGTAAGGGTACCAACACACGGTCCTTTACATGTTGATGTACTGAATTAACAGCGCCACCAGCAGGTAGAGGAAGAGCAGGAACGCAAACAGCAGGCTGCTGTCGAATGGGTTCCGGCGTGATGAGGGCCGAGAGACCCACACAGTTACTGCTCCTAGATGGAAACAGAGGTAATGGGGTTAAGGTGTGTGTGTGTGTGTGTGTGTGTGTGTGTGTGTGTGTGTGTGTGTGTGTGTGTGTGTGTGTGTGTGTATGTGTGTGTGTGTGTGTGTGTGTGTGTGTGTGTGTGTGTGTGTGTGTGTGTGTGTGTGTGTGTGGTGTGATGAGATGAGGGTCCGGGAGGGGCTGGGCCGCGAGGAATGTGTGTTAGTGTGTGTGAGAGAGAGAGAATGTGCAGAAGAGCATGTTGTGGCAAGAACAGAACAGTCGAAGAAATCTCTCCTCCTATGTGCCATACCTTCTTGCCCCTCAGGGGAAATATTTCAGACAAGGTAAATCATCTTTACTCCCCCTGTCACATCACTGATTTATTTGACTAACCTAACCTCTATTGTGAGAGAAGATGGGAGAGAAGATTAAAAGGACAGGAAGAAAGAAGATATGACCGTCTTATGGCAGTTGCAGACTGATAGTTAACTTCCATTATTTCTCAAAAGGGGGTTGGATCAAATAAGCGTACACATTTAATTTCCCATGGAATGAGCCTTGCTTAAATAAGTAAAGTGTGTGTGCATGTGTGTGTGTTTGGGGAGGGGATGTTAAGCATGCTTGTTGTAGTACAGTACTGTACCCCGTCAGTGTCTGTGTGTGTGTGTGTCTCTCTCTCTATCTGTGTGGTCATCCATTCCTCACCTGTTCCTTGGTCCGTTGCTGAGGCTGCCTCCTACCAGTGTCTGTAGGGAGGGCAGAGCAGAACGGCTCACACAGTGTCTAACTCGGCCCGCTCTGGCCCCCGGAATTGCCTGGCACGGGCAGCACCTCAACACCCACAGCCACTCCTCCACTGCAGACTCCTCCTGCCTCCGCCTCTCTGCATAGACCAGCACCCAGAGACCACAACCACCACCTCACAGCCCGGCCCAACGCAGCCAGGCCACTGGGGAAATAAAAACAGAAGACAACATTGTCAATACAACAATAACAACAACAGGCCACTACAGAGACGGACAGAGAAGATGTCAATAAAGTGATGTAAATAAGGCACAACATGGAAGAAACCGCAATGAAACAGGGAGGTAGAATACTGAACTTGTGCAATATCAAATGCTTTACAAAAAAGATTTTTTTTTTGCCACACTTTTGTTATGGTGTGTGCTCTAATGAACACAACCCAGCTTCAATAAAGAACATGTTCAAATCAATAGTGGACTGTCACGCCCTGGCTCGGGGGACTCTTAAATGTTGAGCCAGGGTGTGGAATTTCTGTTACATTGTCTATGTTTTCGTTCTAGATCGTTTAGATCTATGTTGGCCAGGGTGGTTCCCAATCAGAGGCAGCTGTAGCTTGTTGTCTCTGATTGGGGACCATTCTTAGGCAGCCTGTTTTCACTAGTTTATTGTGGGATCTTGTTCTGTAGGGTTTTGTATATAACCTAGGACTTCACGTATCGTTTGGTTTATTGTTTTGGTTCGTGTTGTAAGTACTGAATAAAGAATGTACGCTTATCACGCTGCGCCTTGGTCCGCTTCATCTGTCGACGATCGTGACAGAAGATCCCACCACCAGAGGACCAAGCAGCGTGCCCAGGAGGAGAAGTTGGCGGTGTCCCAGGTGGGCGAATGGTGGTCTTGGGAGGACATATTCGCAGGCAGAGGGCCATGGGCAAAAGTAAATGCCCAGGCAGGAGAGGAGAAACGGCGCCAACCGTGCCGACGACGGACACGCAAGAGGCAACCCCAAGTAATTTTTTTGGGGGGGCACACGGCGTGGACGACGGGGCTGCTGGAGGCAGCTACAGGGCGAATCGGAGGACTAGGAGAGGAGGCCACCAGGTTACGGGGGCTATTGGTCACGAGGGAGAAGGAGAGTGTAGAGGCACGGCGAGAGGAACTGGTTAGGCAGCAGAGGGAGCGGAGGTTTATGAGGAAACCCAGTCCCGCTCCTCGCACCAAGCAAGTGGTGTGTGTCACCAGTCCAGTCCGGCCCATTCCTGATTCCCGCACAAGGCCAGTGGTGTGTGTTCCCAGTCCGGCCCAACCTGTTCCTGTCCCCCGCACCAAGCCTGTGGTACGCGTCGTCAGCCCGGTCCGGCCTGTTCCTGTCCCCCGCACAAAGCCTGTGGTGCGCGTCGTCAGCCCGGTCCGGCCTGTTCCTGCTCCCCGCACCAAGCCAGTGGTGCGCGTCGTCAGCCCGGTCCGGCCTGTTCCTGCTCCCCGCACCAAGCCTGTGGTGCGCGTCGCCAGCCCGGTCCAGCCTGTTCCTGCTCCCCGCACCAAGCCTGTGGTGCGCGTCGCCAGCCCGGTCCGGCCTGTTCCTGTCCCTCGCACCAAGCCTGTGGTGCGCGTCGCCAGCCCGGTCCGGCCTGTTCCTGTCCCTCACACCAAGCCTGTGGTGCGCGTCGCCAGCCCGGTCCGGCCTGTTCCTGTCCCTCGCACCAAGCCAGTGGTGCGCGTCGCCAGCCCGGTCCGGCCTGTTCCTGCTCCCGCACCAAGCCAGTGGTGCGCGTCGTCAGCCCGGTCCGGCCCATTCCTGCTCCCCGCACCAAGCCAGTGGTGCGCGTCGCCAGCCCGGTCCGGCCAGTTCCTGCTCCCCGCACCAAGCCAGTGGTGCGCGTCGTCAGCCCGGTCCGGCCCGTTCCTGCTCCCCGCACCAAGCCAGTGGTGCGCGTCGTCCAGCCCGGTCCGGCCCGTTCCCTGCTCCCCGCACCAAGCCAGTGGTGCGCGTCGTCAGCCCGGTCCGGCCCGTTCCTGCTCCCCGCACCAAGCCAGTGGTGCGCGGCCGCCAGCCCGGTCCGGCCCGTTCTGCTCCCCGCACCAAGCCAGTGGTGCGGCGTCGTCAGTCCGGCACGGTCCGTGCCTGTTCCACCGGTGCCTGGTCCGGCACCGGTCAGGTGCTCCACACCGGAGCCAGAGCAATCTGCTCCACCGGTGTCCAGTCCAGCTCCGGCCAGCGGGGCCAGACCAGACCAGGGGCGCTACGGGGGTGTAGACAGAGAGTGGTGGTCACGCCCGGAGCCGGATCCGCCTCCGAGGCGGAATGCCCACCCGGTCCCTACCCCGTTGTGTTGGTGTGGCGCGGTCGCAGTCCGCGCCTTTGGGGGGTACTGTCACGCCCTGGCTCGGGGGACTCTTAAAAATGTTGAGCCAGGGTGTGGAATTTCTGTTCTGTTACATTGTCTATGTTTTCGTTCTAGATCGTTTAGATCTATGTTGGCCAGGGTGGTTCCCAATCAGAGGCAGCTGTAGCTCGTTGTCTCTGATTGGGGTCCATACTTAGGCAGCCTGTTTTCACTAGTTTATTGTGGGATCTTGTTCCGTAGGGTTTTGTGTATAACCTAGGACTTCACGTATCGTTTGGTTTATTGTTTTGGTTCGTGTTGTAAGTACTGAATAAAGAATGTACGCTTATCACGCTGCGCCTTGGTCCGCTTCATCTGTCGACGATCGTGACATGGACAGCATCAACAGGGTTGAGTTCAGGTGGATGACAATGTACACGTTGAGTGTTCCTGTGTTTTTGAGTGAATGAATGAATGGACAATGGATGAGAATCCTAGGCTGGATATAATGCCAAGTTTGCAGGAAGAGTACATACACAAAGCCTCTCGATTGAGTGGATATGCCCAGGCCTATACCTTAGGGAGGGTGTGCAATTTATTTCACAGTACAAGGGGAGGGTCATGTGAAAATATGTTTAACGTTGGGGAGGGGGGTGCATTTTTTTATGAAACCTTGAGTTACCCCTCCAAAAATAGCACATGGCTAGCATCACATTTGCTACCAATTTAACTAGGCTAGCGAACTAGGTTGCCAGCCCTTAGCTAATTTAGCTAACATTAGCTAATGTTGGTGATGATGTCAATCTGAAATAATTACTGCTTTCGGGAATTATTTATTTCAATCGAAACATTAGATGGAAAGTTCAATGTAATAGCCTACACATTCTCACCTTTGAAAACAGCCATTGGATGTCTGTTACATTATTGTCACCTCCAGTACTCCGTCCTAAAGATGACGAGTATGAGTGTCTCCTCTCTAAAGACCAGAAAGCTCCTATTAAAACTCCCATTAGAGCTCTGCAAGCAGTATAATGTCAAAATACGTTCGTTACTCACCAAATATGGGGTTTTCGCACTCCAGTTACGGCCGGTATGTACAGTACTTCCAAAAAAGGTCTAAATAAAATTTTACAAGCAAGCGAAAAAATGCCTCTTCGGCACCTCCAATGTATTGCGCTGTTGTAGACTTACGACATAGAGATCCTATTAAATTACTGAGGGGCTATGTCATAAACCCTTTAAATTCCAGAATGGGATGAAACTGGTTGCCATATTGGTCAGGGAGAAATCGAAACCAGTCTAATTGAAATGAATGGCAGTAGAGGCATAGGCTTAATCCATAATTATTGTCAACCTAAAATATTGTCATATAATTCTAAATGCAGTTTATACAGGTTTTATACCACATTTCTGTATAAATAGCCTCTAAAATATATGTAAGCTGTGAGTGCTGTTATATGATACAATATCAGTACTTGTTACATTTACAACTTGTTTAAATCCTATCATCAACTGATTTCACCCAGTGTATGGCTGTGGATTGACTGCATTGTTTGAATGGAATGTTGGCATATTGGCAGTTCATTTGAAAAATGTAGGTGAATTAGAGGTTGATGCCTCTGGAATTTATACACTGATTGAGGAGGTGAAGTTATGGAGAATGTACTCCTATTAGAGAGACGGAAAGAGAGACGTTCCTCAGTTTAGGGTTCTTTAATGTTGATTGGAGATTAACAATGTTTGCAATTCTGTGTCATGTCACTCAGCTGTGATTATCCAATTAACTGTCCATTTATCCATACAAGATGTGGTCTGGAAATAATAATAAACATGAATAAAATGGCATCAATACTAAGATAAGGCACATATTCATTTAGAAATAACAAAACAAGATATACAGCTCTCATCTGTTATAATAATCCAATGACTGAAACAAAAATACAAGTAGCTAGCAACATCTGACTAACCAGCTAACAATTACAGGCAAAAATGTAGCTAACATTATACAACGGGTGGGTCTAATTGTCACGATCGTCATCTACAGAGGAGGACCAAGGCGCAGCGTTGAATGCGAACATTTTATTAAATGAATGAACACACGAACAAAACCAACAAAACGAAAACGTGACGTCCCTGGTTACAACACGAACCAACACGGAACAAGAAACCACAAACACAAAGTGAAAGACAGACAGTTAAATATGGCTCCCAATCAGAGACAACCAGCTGACACTCGTTGCCTCTGATTGGGAGTCACTCAGGCCAACATAGAAATACAAACATAGAATTACACACCCTGGCTCAACATAACAGTGTCCCCAGAGCCAGGGCGTGACAGTACCCCCCCCTAAAGGCGCAGACTCCGACCGCGCCAACTAAATACCACAGGGGAGGGACCGGGTGGGCACTCCGCCTTGGCGGCGGATCCGGCTCCGGGCCTGATCCCCACTCCTCTCCAACCCCCCAAAGTACCCCTGGTCCGGTCTGGCCCCGCTGGCCGGAGCTGGACTGCACACTGATGGAGCGGATTGCTCTAGCTCGGCGTAACGCATCTGACCGGTGCGGACCAGGCACCAGTGGAACAGGCACGGGCCGTGCCGGACCGACGACGCACACCACTGGCTTGGTGTGGGGAACAGGCACGGGCCGTGCTGGACTGACGACGCACACCACTGGCTTGGTGTGGGGAGCAGGAGCGGGCCGGACAGGGCTGACGATACGCACCACAGACTTGGTGCGGGGAGCAGGAATGGGCCGGACTGGGCTGGCGACGCGCACCACAGACTTGGTGCGGAGAGCAGGAACGGGCCGGACTGGGCTGGCGACGCGCACCACAGACTTGGTGCGGAGAGCAGGAACGGGCCGGACAGGGCTGACGAAACGCACCACAGACTTGGTGCGGAGAGCAGGAACGGGCCGGACAGGGCTGACGAAACGCACCACAGACTTGGTGCGGGGAGCAGGAATGGGCCGGACCGGGCTGGCGACGCGCACCGTAGACTTGGTGCGAGTGGCAGGAACAGGCCGGACCGTACTGGGAACACACACCACTGGCCCTACGTGGGGATCAGGAACAGGCCGGACCGGATTGGCAACACACGCCAGTACCTCTCGCCGTGCCTCTACATCTTCCACCCCCTCTTCGACCAGTGGCCCCCGTAACCTGGCGGCCTCCTCTGCCAATCCGCTGGGCCGCTCTGCCGCGGTCTCCTGCTGGCCCGTCGTCCACGGCGTTAGCCCCCCCCTAAAAAAATTCTGGGCGTCTCCCCTACCCGTGGACCAGGTCTCCATGTCCCTCGCCAGCCTTTCGCCCTTCTGCCACAATGTCAAGCCCTTCTCTTCCTCACTCGGCTTGACCCAGTCGAGGAGGCGAAGGAGCTCTGTTAGGGATCTCCCTGGCGATGGCTCCTGGACACGCTGCTTGGTCACATCTTGGTGGTTTCTTCTGTCACGATCGTCATCTACAGAGGAGGACCAAGGCGCAGCGTTGAATGCGAACATTTTATTAAATGAATGAACACACGAACAAAACCAACAAAACGAAAACGTGACGTCCCTGGTTACAACACGAACCAACACGGACAAGAAACCACAAACACAAAGTGAAAGACAGACAGTTAAATATGGCTCCCAATCAGAGACAACCAGCTGACACTCGTTGCCTCTGATTGGGAGTCACTCAGGCCAACATAGAAATACAAACATAGAATTACACACCCTGGCTCAACATAACAGTGTCCCCAGAGCCAGGGCGTGACAGTAATCCTGAATGCTGATTGGTTAAAACCACATTCTAGCCGGTGTCCATTCCACAAGTTACCACCAGCCAAATCTATGACGTTAAAATGCCTATTTACTCTGTTACTTCTGACTGTGCAATCCACTATCTCATCAGCCCAGCCAGGCAATTTATAAACTTGATCACTATAAAAAGCATCTAGACATTATCTCACATTTCTTTTAGACTAAAATGTTGTTTTCAACAGTGGAGATTTGTATAAACCTTGTTGTCTGTCTCTCCGACATTTGCAACATTGTTTCAATATTCAAATTCGATCTCCAGCTGTCCCATAGTAACGTGTCGGGACGAGACAGAAAGGCAGGCAGCGTTTCTCAGCCAGTCGGAATCATGAATCAGCTGGCATAATTTTTTAGTAGGAGGCTCGGTGTGACGGGATCTGGGTCCGCAACATCGGAGGAGATGTACCTGAGGGGTTTTGAGAAATAGGGTGCAGGCCAGGCAGCAGGCTGTTAGCCAACCTGCCAGCTTAGTGGAGTCTGCCAATAGCACAGTCAGTGTAGTCAGCTCAGCCATACCCATTGAGACTGTGTCTGTGCCTCGACCTAGGTTGGGCAAAACTAAACATGGCGGTGTTCACCCTAGCAATCTTATTAGGATAAAGACCTCCTCCATTCCTGCCATTATTGAAAGAGATCGTGATACCTCACATCTCAAAATAGGGTTACTTAATGTTAGATCCCTCACTTCAAAGGCAGTCATAGTCAATGAACTAATCACTGATCATAATCTTGATGTGATTGGCCTGACTGAAACATGGCTTAAGCCTGATGAATTTGCTGTGTTAAATGAGGCCTCACCTCCTGGTTACACTAGTGACCATATTCCCCGTGCATCCCGCAAAGGCGGAGGTGTTGCTAACATTTACGATAGCAAATTTCAATTTACAAAAAAAAAAATGGCGTTTTCATCTTTTGAGCTTCTAGTCATGAAATCTATGCAGCCTACTCAATCACTTTTTATAGCTACTGTTTACAGGCCTCCTGGGCCATATACAGCGTTCCTCTCTGAGTTTCCTGAATTCCTATCAGACCTTGTAGTCATAGCAGATCATATTCTAATTTTTGGTGATTTTAATATTCACATGGAGAAGTCCACAGACCCACTCCAAAAGTCTTTCGGAGCCATTATCGACTCAGTGGGTTTTGTCCAACATGTCTCTGGACCTACTCACTGCCACAGTCATACTCTGGACCTAGTTTTGTCCCATGGAATAAATGTTGTAGATCTTAATGTTTTTCCACAAAATCCTGGACTATCGGACCACCATTTTATTACGTTTGCAATCGCAACAAATAATCTGCTCAGACCCCAACCAAGGAGCATCAAAAGTCGTGCTATAAATTCTCAGACAACACAAAAATTCATTGATGCCCTTCCAGACTCCTTCTGCCTACCCAAGGACGTCAGAGGACAAAAATCAGTTAACCACTTAACTGAGGAACTCAATTTAACCTTGCGCAATACCCTAGATGCAGTTGCACCCCTAAAAACGAAAAACATTTGTCATAAGAAACTAGCTCCCTGGTATACAGAAAATACCCGAGCTTTGAAGCAAGCTTCCAGGAAATTGGAACGGAAATGGCGCCACACCAAACTGGAAGTCTTCCGACTAGCTTGGAAAGACAGTACCGTGCAGTACCGAAGAGCCCTCACTGCTGCTCGATCATCCTACTTTTCCAACTTAATCGAGGAAAATAAGAACAATCCAAAAATTTCTTTTTGATACTGTTGCAAAGCTAACTAAAAAGCAGCATTCCCCAAGAGAGGATGGCTTTCACTTCAGCAGTGATAAATTCATGAACTTCTTTGAGGAAAAGATCATGACCATTAGAAAGCAAATTACGGACTCCTCTTTGAATCTGCGTATTCCTCCAGGGCTTAGCTGTCATGGATCTGCACAGCTCTGCGAGGGCCTGGGATCGGGAGAGACACTTAAGTGTTTTAGTACTATATCTCTTGACACAATGATGAAAATAATCATGGCCTCTAAACCTTCAAGCTGCATACTGGATCCTATTCCTACTAAACTGCTGAAGGAGCTGCTTCCTGTGCTTGGCCCTCCTATGTTGAACATAATAAACAGCTCTCTATCCACCGGATGTGTACCAAACTCACTAAAAGTGGCAGTGATAAAGCCTCTCTTGAAAAAGCCAAACCTTGACCCGGAAAATATAAAAAACTATCGGCCTATATCGAATATTCCATTCCTCTCAAAAATTTTAGAAAAAGCTGTTGCGCAGCAACTCACTGCCTTTCTGAAGACAAACAATGTATACGAAATGCTTCAGTCTGGTTTTAGACCCCATCATAGCACTGAGACTGCACTTGTGAAGGTGGTAAATGACCTTTTAATGGCGTCAGACCGAGGCTCTGCATCTGTCCTCGTGCTACTAGACCTTAGTGCTGCCTTTGACACCATCGATCACCACATTCTTTTGGAGAGACTGGAAACCCAAATTGGTCTACACGGACAAGTTCTGGCCTGGTTTAGATCCTACCTGTCGGAAAGATATCAGTTTGTCTCTGTGAATGGTCTGTCCTCCGACAAATCAACTGTACATTTCGGTGTTCCTCAAGGTTCCGTTTTAGGACCACTATTGTTTTCACTATATATTTTACCTCTTGGGGATGTTATTCGAAAACATAATGTTAACTTTCACTGCTATGCGGATGACACACAGCTGTACATTTCAATGAAACATGGTGAAGCCCCAAAATTGCCCTCGCTAGAAGCCTGTGTTTCAGACATAAGGAAGTGGATGGCTGAAAACTTTTTACTTTTAAACTCGGACAAAACAGAGATGCTTGTTCTAGGTCCCAAGAAACAAAGAGATCTTCTGTTAAATCTGACAATTCATCTTGATGGTTGTAAAGTCGTCTCAAATAAAACTGTGAAGGACCTCGGCGTTACTCTTGACCCTGATCTCTCTTTTGATGAACATATCAAGACTGTTTCAAGGACAGCTTTTTTCCATCTACGTAACATTGCAAAAATCAGAAATTTTCTGTCCAAAAATGATGCAGAAAAATTAATCCATGCATTTGTTACTTCTAGGTTAGACTACTGCAATGCTCTATTTTCCGGCTACCCGGATAAAGCACTAAATAAACTTCAGTTAGTGCTAAATACGGCTGCTAGAATCCTGACTAGAACCAATAAATTTGATCATATTACTCCAGTGCTAGCTTCCCTACACTGGCTTCCTGTTAAGGCAAGGGCTGATTTCAAGGTTTTACTGTTAACCTATAAAGCGTTACATGGGCTTGCTCCTACCTATCTTTCCGAGTTGGTCCTGCCGTACATACCAATACGTACGCTACGGTCACAAGACGCAGGCCTCCTAATTGTCCCTAGAATTTCTAAGCAAACAGCGGGAGGCAGGGCTTTCTCCTATAGATCTCCATTTTTATGGAACAGTCTGCCTACCCATGTGAGAGACGCAGACTCGGTCTCAACCTTTAAGTCTTTACTGAAGACTTATCTCTTCAGTAGGTCATATGATTGAGTGTAGTCTGGCCCAGGAGTGTGAAGGTGAACGGAAAGGCTGGAGCAACGAACAGCCCTTGCTGTCTCTGCCAGGCCGGTTCCCCTCTCCACTGGGGTTCTCTGCCTCTAACCCTGTTGCAGGGGCTGAGTCACTGGCTTGCTGGTGCTCTTTCATGCCGTCCCTGGGAGGGGTGCGTCACTTGAGTGGGTTGAGTTACTGACGTGATCTTCCTGTCTGGGTTGGCGCCCCCCTTGGTTTGTGCTGTGGTGGAGACCTCTGTGGGCTATACTCGGCCTTGTCTCAGGATTGTAAGTTGGTGGTTGGGGATATCCCTCTAGTGGTGCGGGGGCTGTGCTTTGGCGGAGTGGGTGGGGTTATATCCTTCCTGTTTGGCCCTGTCCGGGGGTTTCTTCGGATGGGGCCACAGTGTTTCCGGACCGCTCCTGTCTCAGCCTCCAGTATTTATGATGCAGTAGTTTATGTGTCGGGGGGCTGGGATTAGTTGGTTATACCTGGAGTACTTCTCCTGTCTTATCCAGTGTCCTGTGTGAATTTAAGTATGCTCTCTCTAATTCTCTCGTTCTCTCTTTCTCTCTGAGAACCTGAGCCCTAGGACCATACGTCAGGACTACCGGGCATGATGACACCTTGCTGTCCCCAGTCCGCCTGGCCTTGCTGCTATTCCAGTTTCAACTGTTCTGCCTGCGGCTACGAAACCCCCTACCTGTCCCAGACCTGCTGTTTTCAACTCTTAATGATCGGCTATGAAAAGCCAACTGAGAGACCTGAGCCCTAGGACCATACGTCGGGACTACCGGCCGTGGTGACTCCTTGCTGTCCCCAGTCCGCCTGGCCTTGCTGCTATTCCAGTTTCAACTGTTCTGCCTGCGGCTACGAAACCCCTACCTGTCCCAGACCTGCTGTTTTCAACTCTTAATGATCGGCTATGAAAAGCCAACTGAGAGACCTGAGCCCTAGGACCATACGTCGGGACTACCGGCCGTGGTGACTCCTTGCTGTCCCCAGTCCGCCTGGCCTTGCTGCTATTCCAGTTTCAACTGTTCTGCCTGCGGTTATGGAACCCCTACCTGTCCCAGACCTGCTGTTTTCAACTCTTAATGATCGGCTATGAAAAGCCAACTGAGATTTATTCCTGATTATTATTTGACCATGCTTGTCACTTAAGAACATTTTTGAACATCTTGGCATGGTTCTGTTATAATCTCCACCCGGCACAGCCAGAAGAGGACTGGCCACCCCTCATAGCCTGGTTCCTCTCTAGGTTTCTTCCTAGGTTTTCGCCTTTCTAGGGAGTTTTTCCTAGCCACCGTGCTTCTACACCTGCATTACTAGCTGTTTGGGGTTTTAGGCTGGGTTTCTGTACAGCACTTCGAGATATTAGCTGATGTAAGAAGGGCTATATAAAATAAAATTGATTGATTGAAGATACCCTCCACTTCGGTAAGCACAATGCAGAGCATGGTTTCAGTGACGGTCTGTTCCAGTATTCAGACCCCTTTACTTTTTCCACATTTTGTTACGTTACAGGCTTATTCTAAAATTGATTAAATCTACACACAATATCCCATAATGACAAAGCAAAAACAGGTTTTTAGACATTTTTGCAAATAAAATAAAAATACAAAACTGAAATATCACATTTGCATAAATATTCAGACCCTTTACTCAGTACTTTGTTGACACACCTTTGGCAGCAATTACAGTGTAGTATCTGAGGAATTTATGACTTTGCTAATGGTTTCAAGTGGTTTTAGAGGATGTTGACTAAGCTTAAAGGGAGCATCTGGGGAGGAGTTCTATAGGGGCATCCTAAAGCTGAGGAAGTCTGTTAGGTGGCCTCCTGGGATTGGTTGGTAGGAAAAACCACCCATATTATATTACATAGGGCATAGGATATAAATACCACAGTTGAGACAAAGGAGGACAGAATAATAATATTTGAGATGGGGCGATTATTCTCCAGATATCGGTAGATATCTGTAAATTGATGCTGAAATACTCTGATATAATAAACCTTTATAATCAAAGTACAGTGTCAGCGGATTTCCTTGGTCTCACAGCATGATTAGCAACATGGTTTCAGACACAACAAAATGGCGACGAGGATTTGGACGAATTGCGTTGTTTCTCAGCGTTCCATTCATGGGCGCCGAGCTGACTCTAGCTCCAGAGTCCGGCAGATAAGGATGAGTTTTCTCACTACTTTGGGCACTGGTTAGTTCGTGTGTCTGTGTTGAATGAATGCAACGTTAAGAACCTGCGTGTGTGCTTTGCTGTTTTGCTGTGGGATAGGAGTCCGTTCTAAATTCTAAATTTGTTTGCGCTGGTAAACAATGCAAAAAGGGGGGAGTGTCTATAGGGATATTTTGCTTGAATAAAATTCAAGAAGAATAGATTGAAAGGAATAAGGCCAAGGTAAATGTATACAAATTAGGACCATTGCGAATCTATGGAAGCCCTCTCAGGAGGCGATCATTAGGATGGGCCGAAAATCCTAAAGGCACGTTAGGTGTATTTAGGTAAGTCCTAGGGGCTTGAGGCTGTGGTATATATATTCGGTTGCAAGTTACCTCTCAACATGTGGTTGACGAATTATATGATTGATGTGACCGCTCATCGAATGTCCGCGGAACTCGTGGCAGCCTAAATGTAGAGACAAAGGAATTATACGGCGCAATGGAGGTAACATGCTACATGCTACGATTTTCAAAAAAATTCTGAAAATCACATTGTAGGATTTTTAATGAATTTATTTGCAAATTATGGTGGAAAATAAGTATTTGGTCACCTACAAACAAGCAAGATTTCTGGCTCTCACAGACCTGTAACTTCTTTAAGAGGCTCGTCTGTCCTCCACTCGTTACCTGTATTAATGGCACCTGTTTGAACTTGTTATCAGTATAAAATACACCTGTCCACAACCCCAAACTCCACTATGGCCAAGACCAAAGAGCTGTCAAAGGACACCAGAAACAAAATTGTAGACCTGCACCAGGCTGGGAAGACTGAATCTGCAATAGGTAAGCAGCTTGGTTTGAAGAAATCAACTGTGGGAGCAATTATTAGGAAATGGAAGACATACAAGACCACTGATAATCTCCCTCGATCTGGGGCTCCACGCAAGATCTCACCCCGTGGGGTCAAAATGATCACAAGAACGGTGAGCAAAAATCCCAGAACCACACGGGGGGACCTAGTGAATGACCTGCAGAGAGCTGGGACCAAAGTAACAAAGCCTACCATCAGTAACACACTACGCCGCCAGGGACTCAAATCCTGCAGTGCCAGACGTGTCCCCCTGCTTAAGCCAATACCCGTCTGACGTTTGCTAGAGTGCATTTGGATGATCCAGAAGAGGATTGGGAGAATGTCAGATGGTCAGATGAAACCAAAATAGAACTTTTTGGTAAAAACTCAACTCGTCGTGTTTGGAGGACAAAGAATGCTGAGTTGCATCCAAAGAACACCATACCTACTGTGAAGCATGGGGGTGGAAACATCATGCTTTGGGGCTGTTTTTCTGCAAATGGACCAGGACGACTGATCCGTGTAAAGGAAAGAATGAATGGGGCCATGTATCGTGAGATTTTGAGTGAAAACCTCCTTCCATCAGCAAGGGCATTGAAGATGAAATGTGGCTGGGTCTTTCAGCATGACAATGATCCCAAACACACCGCCCGGGCAACGAAGGAGTGGCTTCGTAAGAAGCATTTCAAGGTCCTGGAGTGGCCTAGCCAGTCTCCAGATCTCAACCCCATAGAAAATCTTTGGAGGGAGTTGAAAGTCCGTGTTGCCCAGCGACAGCCCCAAAACATCACTGCTCTAGAGGAGATCTGCATGGAGGAATGGGCCAAAACACCAGCAACAGTGTGTGAAAACCTTGTGAAGACTTAAAGAAAACGTTTGACCTGTGTCATTGCCAACAAAGGGTATATAACAAAGTATTGAGAAACTTTTGTTATTGACCAAATACTTATTTTCCACCATAATTTGCAAATAAATTCATTAAAAATCCTACAATGTGATTTTCTGGAGAAAAAAAAAATCTCATTTTGTCTGTCATAGTTGACGTGTACCTATGATGAAAATTACAGGCCTCTCTCATCTTTTTAAGTGGGAGAACTTGCAAAATTGGTGGCTGACTAAATACTTTTTCCCCCCACTGTAGGTTTATTTGAACAGTGACAGACAGACTAACAACAAAAGAATCCAGAAAAATGCATTTAAAAAATTTTCTAAATTGATTTGCATTTTAATGAGGGAAATAAGTATTTGACCCCCTCTCAATCAGAAAGATTTCTGGCTCCCAGGTGTCTTTTATACAGGTAATGAGCTGAGATTAGGAGCACACTCTTAAAGGGAGTGCTCCTAATCTCAGCTTGTTACCTGTATAAAAGACACTTGTCCACAGAAGCAATCAATCAATCAGATTCCAAACTCTCTACCATGGCCCAGACCAAAGAGCTCTCCAAGGATGTCAGGGACAAGATTTTAGACCTACACAAGGCTGGAATGGGCTACAAGACCATCGTCAAGTAGCTTGGGGAGAAGGTGACAACAGTTGGTGCGATTATTCACAAATGGAAGAAACACAAAAGTACTGTCAATCTCCCTCGGCCTGGGGCTCCATGCAAGATCTCACCTCGTGGTGTTGCAATGATCATGTAGTATCTGAGGTTTTCATATTGTTGGTTAGATGAACTTTACTCTACTTTGCTGAAACATCTGGAAAGTGTTACTATAGGGGCCCCCTAAAACAGTGGAGATTCGGATATGTGGAGGCCAGGGATTGGTCTATTCAAATCACGCCATCTTATGTTACATGAAGCATAGGATATATATATACCATGTTTTAACAAAGGGATGGGGAGAGTGATCATATTTGGGATTGGTTTCGTTGCTCTCCAGATTCTGCAGTCTGTAAATTGTTGCTGAAATCTTTGATATAATAAACCTTTATAATCAAAGTACAGTGTCAGCGGATTTCTTATCAACACATCATCGCAGCATCGCTGTTCGGACACCACAGAAATTGGCGACGAGGATTTTGGGGCGAGTTGCGTTTGTTTCAACGTTCCATCATGGGCTCCGAACTGACTCCCGCTCCAGGTGAGCTTTCTCACAACTTTGGGCGCTGGTCAGTTCGTGTGTCTGTGTGTGCGTTGAGGGGATGCACCGTGAAGAACCTGTGTGTGCCATGCTGTGATTGCTGTGTGATGAGATTCCGTTCTAAATTTCTAAATGTTGTTTGCGTTGGAAACAACGCAAACAGGGGGGAGGATGAATACAATAAAGGATCTAAGGAAAAAAGGAATTACTAACACTGGGCCCAGGGAAATTTGGCTTGAATAAAATTAAAGGGAAAAAGGAATAAAATAAAGGAATAAAATAAGGAACTAAGGAAAACAGGTATAATGATTAGGACATCGCTGATCTACGGAAGCCCTTGAATGAGGCTATCATTAGATGGGCCGCTAATCCTGGAAAGTCACTAGGTGAATTTTTGGGTCAGTTCCAAGGAACTGTGAGATTGTAGAATACAAATTCAATTGTATGTTACCTTTCGTTATATAGTTGACGAGCTATATGTCCGAAGTAGCCTCTCATTGAATATCTGCAACTCAAGGTAGCACAAATTTAGGAAGGAAAATAAAGGAAAAGGAGCGGCGGAAGCATGCTTTAGGGAAGTTTTCATGTGTGTGAGAGAAAGATGTCTCTGCTGTGTGTCAGCTGTGTGGATTGTGCAGAGATTTATATGCTCGACTCATGCTATGATAAGATTTTATGTTAGATATATATACATGTATATGTTTTGGTTGAGAACAGGGGTTTTATTTTTTGTAAGGAAATCTGTTAATTACGGTTAAAATCTTATGAGTCTCCATTGGAGAGAACGTTTTCAAATTTGTTAAAATCTATGAGCCCCCGGGAGGACGTTATGATTGTATAGAGAGGATTTGTAATGGATAAGAAAATGGGTATAGGTCTGCAGATTGGAGTATAATGGGTGAAGACAGAGGAGAGAGAAAATAGACTGAAGTAAAGTTAAGTAACTTCGAAGTAGGATTTGTGTTCTATGTTTTGTGTTGGTTTGTGCGTTTTGTTCAGTGTTACTGTTGTCTGTGTGGTAAATGAGTACATAAAATACTAAATTGTTGTCTGTTTCTTTTGTTCTCCTGTGGTGTGAGAGATGAGAAGGAGGAGACAGAGAGAGAGGAGGTGCTGACCAGTGCGTCACGCGACTGTCCCGGATCCAGTCCAATTAAGGCCAGTACTGTTCTATCCACAAACTTACTTTCCCTTACAGGATATTATAAACACATTTCTTGATAAAGGGCTTTTATCTGTTTGTGTATGCCTAAAATATTTAATGTTGTGACCATTTGGCAGGGGACTTGGCAACAGACTGATCAATTGATGTAATTGAGAATTACACATTGGAGTTTTTTATTTTTTTGTGCATGGGTTGTTTTGATTAGAGTTGTGTTGGAAATCCAGCACTGACATTATTCTGTAAAATTAAGGTGATTGGGTGCTTATTAAGCAATTGGTTTACATTTACATTTACATTTTAGTCATTTAGCAGACGCTCTTATCCAGAGTGACTTACAGGAGCAATTAGGGTTAAGTGCCTTGCTCAAGGGCACATCGACAGATTTTTCACCTAGTTGGCTCGGGGATTAGAACCAGCGACCTTTCGGTTACTGGCACTACACTCGGTTTGTGGGCGCTGTAGTGTTGCTGGATTACAAGTCTTTCTTTTTTGATTGCTCTGAAGTTGACTAGTTTCCTTTACTGTTCTTTATCGGATGTGGTAAGATTGCCACTAATCAATAATTTGGTAGAAAAAATAAAAATAAAAAATAAAATAGGAGGGAATGATAAGCAACATAGCTTCAAGTATTTTTTGGTTTACAAATTAATTAGTTTAAAATAATAATAATAATAAAATAATTCACAATAAAGGAATATAAAAGAGTTGTTACAATGCGGAAAAAGGACATCAAAACTATGAAAGTAATTACTCCTGTTGAAGTAGTACAAAAGAGTAACCCTCTAGTTAATGGTATTGCAAGGTTATCTGGAAAATGGCATAAACGTTGGCCTGACATTGAACCACCATGGCCAGTGGAAGGGACTCTTAACCCAGACGTAATTAAAATAATGCAAGTGCTTGTGTCCACGTATAAGGCAGATCAAAAGAAGGGGAAAAAAGGGGAACAACGTAAAGAGAAGAGACAAAGAGAGCTGGGTGTTCTTAAGTTGTTTGAAAATGAGGGACAAAAACTGATAAAAGATACAAAAGATAAAAGAGACAAAGGTATAGAGAAAATGGCAAAAGAGGCGAAGGTAACAGAAAAACGAATGGCAGAAGTCAATACACCTTTCTCACATACGGATTCAGCAAAAAGACCCCCACCTTACGAGGAAGAAGTAGAGTTTAAGGACGTCTATCCTCAGCTTCCAGTGATCATTCAGGAGGGTGATTATTGCATCAGAGATGAAGATGAACGAATAATAGAGAGAGGACAAGCAGAAACGACCATAAAGATGAATCCAAACTCCAAAAGTAAGAAGAAAACGACATGTCTGGAAACTAAGGGTAGAGTGAGGTTCAGGAGGATGGAATTTGAAGATGATGATGATGATGATGATCAGAGTGATTCAGAAGAGATCATGGGTGGATATGACCCTGTGATCAGACGGAGGTTGGTCAGAGTGGAAAGAAGGGGTGATGGAAGTTGGAAGATGAAGGATACAAGAGATTCGACCTCTGATGAAAGTGAAGATGGAGACAGCGATGAAGATTTGGAGATTAAAGGTGCTTCATGTTCAAGAGGATTTTATCCTACAATGACTAGCACAGAAGAAATAGAAAGAGATATGGATCGATGCATATCATGCTTGAATAAGTCGAATAATTTAGAAGAAGTAAGAGAATTGGAAGAACAACTCGAGAAGCTGAAGATACAGAAGGAAAAACTGCTGAAAAAAGGATCCCAAGAATTTCAGTGGAAGTATACATTACGCCCAAGAAAAGGGAGCACAAGTAAGAAGATGATGCCAGTGATAATCCGAGGACAGAACCTGGAGTATAAGCATTTGCAGAATACCGATATGTCAGATATACTTGAGAAGCTGCCTACTCTTCAAGATGGAGCATATCCTTGGATTTCAAAGTTGGAAGAAATTACGGTGGGAACACAGTCTGCCATAGGAGACATTAAGAGACTTTTGGCTAATCTCCTTGGGATTCCAGGTATGGAAGACATTTTTCTGAGAGCTGGACTTAATCGATATGTGGGGACTGCGGTGACTGATCCTGAGTTGTTAGCTGCAAGTAGAAATCGGCTGTGGAGAGCACTGAAAGATACGTTTCCAACAAATGTGCATCCTGACAACATTCTGATTGACCCACTAGGACAACAAGAAAATCCGAGAGCCTATGTGTCAAGAGCTCATCAAGTGTGGAGAAATATTACCGGAAATGATCCAGATGTGAGTCAAATAGAGCAGTCAATTTTGCGAGCTAAACTGCAGATGGGGCTGCCCTCACCAGAAGGAGCAAACTGGCAGAGGTGGTTGGACTTGGAAGCATGGCAAAATGTATCTATACAGATCATATAGCCCATCAAGTGGATCTATACAGGAAAAAGGAACACAACCAGAAAGAACAGGACCAAGAAACTCTCAGAAAACTCAATCAAATACAACTGGTGGAGAATAAGAAGACGGAGAAGAAACAGGCTTTGGTTATGCAGAATCAGTGTTCACCAAATCTACAATCACTGCCACAGCTTCAACCGAACCAGGTCCAACCGCAATTGTCCCAGCCACCACTAGTGGTACCAGTTGCTTAATATCCACAGCCAGTTTCCGGACAGACACAGAATTGGAGAGGAAGAGGACGAGAAGGTTTAGGAAGAGGAAGAGGAAGAGGAAGAGGAGGAAGATTTAATCCATACTTCCAGCAATCTTCAGAAGTGTGTTATAATTGTGGACAGGTTGGTCACTTTGCCCGTGAGTGTAATGGGCCAGGAGGAAACACCAGAGGAAATTTCAGAGGAAGATACAGGTGCCAGTCAAGATCATTTGGAGGACCGGTGAACCCTTATAGGGTCCCGGAGCCAGGATTCTAGAGGTGCCCAGAAGATCCGAAAGGGGGATGTCAGCTGGTAGCATCAGGACCGGAAAAAGATCCAACAATTGAGGTGAAAGTAAACAACCGACCATTGGAAGTGATGGCAGATAGCGGAGCTGCTTTCACCTGTGTTCGGCCTGAAGATGCTACACATCTCCCCATGTCCAATCAACTGATTCGGACAATCAGGTTTGAGGGAGTGAAACAGCTGATTCCTCTTACGGAACCAATTGAGCTCTGCTATAAAAATCAGAAAACTACAATACCCATACTGGTATCGGAACATACACCTATTGCATTGTTGGGAAGAGATGCATTGTGTAGATTGAATTGTACAATAAAATGTACGCCAGAGGCTGTCTGGTAGAAGTGCCAAAAGAAACGGTTTACCAATTGTTGATGACGACAGAGATTGACTCTTCTTCAGTATTTTGGATTGGAAATCTCAGTGCAGATTTTTTGAAGCCGGCTAAGATATGGGAGAAATTCATTGTGGCAAACATGCCCGATGCGAGGCTTCCGGAATATCCATTCAATTGTACGCTCAAGTATTTCAAGAACGCTGCCTAATCGAACTCAGAGGAATGGTTGAGTCATCAACCAAAGAAAGTTCAACTCAGCTCATGTTGCATAATTTTAGGACCACAAGGAGCAGCTATGAAGATAAACACAGACGATTATCTGGATAAAGAATTTGAGATTGAGAAGAGTGTGCCACATGTGACCTTGTTGGTTTCTGAAGACTATGAGCAGAAGCATATAGGAGAAATTATGACCGAAGCAGAGAAAGCTGTTTTTGTACCGATGAAAGAGAATTTGGCGATTTGGAGGAGTGAAGATCAGCGATTTCTCAAAATCATGATTTCGGCTCAAGGACAAGGACAGCCACAAGCTGTACGGATGACACATGAATCTATTTGCAGTGCGAAGATGGATTCAGACCCTATGAAAGAGGAGATGTTGCAACAAGTTCCAGAATGTTTGTGGTCTCAACACAGTACCGATATTGGACTTGTGAAATCAGCCCAACCGGTGAAAGTTGAACTTCGACCAGGAGCCAGACATCCTTGGAAGAATCAGTATCCATTGAAAGATGAAGCAATCCAAGGGATCGAACCACAAATTGAAGGACTTTCGAAAGCAGGTGTTTTGAAGACAATAAAAAATCATCAGAGTAACACGCCTTTGTTGCCTTTGAAGAAACCCGATGAGACTTATCGTATGGTTCATGATTTGAGAGCAGTGAATGAAGTAGTAACTGATTTTCCAGCAGAAGTGCCAGACCTGCATACCTTGTTAGCCCAAATTCCTCCTGATGCGACACATTTCACGGTGTTAGACTTATGTGGTGCATTTTTTAGTGTTCCACTTAGTGTAGAAAGTCAGGGTTTATTTGGGTTCACATATAATGGACAGTTCTATGAGTACAGGAGATTGCCACAGGGGTTCAAGCATAGCCCTCACATTTTCAATAAAGTACTGAAGGACCATTTGGTAGGGATAGATCAGATATTGCAAAGCACTGTCATTCAGTACGTGGATGATATAATTATCTGTTCACAGAATGAGGAAACATGTCATAAAGACTCAATTAAATTGCTACAGGTATTGGCAGAAAAGGGGCATAAGGTTTCACAGAAAAAGTTGCAATATTGCCAGGAGAAGGTTGTTTATTTGGGTCAGAAAATAGCGCATGGATACAGAAGCATTTCTGACAGTCAATTGGAAGCTATTCGTAAGGCTCCGAAGCCTAGAACTGTCAGAGAGATGATGACATTTATTGGTGTTGCTGGTTAGTCTTCAGCCTGGGTTGAGGGCTATGCTAGTTTGACGGGACCTTTGAGAGCTATGGTTAAAGATACTGGGAATGGTCAACTCCATAGCAATCTTTCCTGGACACAGGAAGGCCTTGTAGCATTTGAAACGATCAAACAGAGGTTACAAGAGGCACCAGCACTCACACTACCAGACTACTCTAAGAATGTCTTGCTATATGTGTCTACTTCTACTGGAGGTAAATATGCATGTGCAGTTCTTTGTCAGCCGACAGGTACAGGGACAAATCCTCAACCTATTTCCTACTACTCTACTGCCTATTCAGAAGTAGAACTAGGGCTACCACTGTGGGAGTATATTTAATGTATGACAAAGCATCATCTGTTACGATGGGTTACCCAGTAACAATTCTTACCCATCATAGTCTCAGAAATCTTCTGAACTATGGAAAATATACATTGACTATGCCTAGGCTCAGAGACTATCATAGGCTCTTAGAGCAGGAAGATGTCACCCTAGTGAGGTGTGATACGGTGAATCCAGCTGAGAATTTGCCAACTTCAGAGGATGGTGAGCCACATGATTGTGTTCAAGAAGCAGAGAAATACTAGAGGATTAGATCAGATTTGCAAGCCCTTCCATTACGTGAGGCAGACCTGGAGTATTGGACTGATGGGTCTTGTTATCGTGTGGGAGATAAATTGTGTGCTGTCTATGCAGTAGTTAAAGCCCAAGGAACTGGATTTGTTGTTGAAAAGGCTGAAGTAATACCACAGCCTGCGTCCGCACAACTTGCTGAACTTGTGGGGCTAACAGAAGCATGTTTGTTAGCAGAAGGAAAGCGAGTGACGATATATACTGATTCTGCATATGCACATAGTGTATGTCATTTGTTTGGAGCAGTGTGGAAAGGTTGAGGGTTTAAGAAAACGGATGGTTCTCCGATACAACATCACACGCAAATAATGAAACTGTGATGAAGCCTAAAGCGATAGCGATAGCTAAGTGTGCATAAAACAGAGGTGTCAAAAGTCACACAAGGGAACAAAGCTGCTGATGAAGCTGCAAAAGCCATCACAGGAGCGGACAAATTGGGCATGGTTTTTCTGGTCACTCATGGAGTGGACTTGGAATACAAAATTACACTTAAAGATGTGTTTTTGATGCAGGAAGCTGCTTCTACGATTGACAAACAGTTATGGCTAAACCGAGGTGCCGTCAAAGATGCTACAGGTTTTTGGAGAAACCATGAGGGGTTGATAGTAGCGCCTCTAGACCTATTAGGTCTGATGATTCAGGAAGCACATGGGTTAGCTCATGTTGCAAGGGGGGAGGTTAGGAGAAAGATCACAAAGGAGTATATTTGCTTGAACAGGTTGACTATGTCATAGGCAGGTGCACAATCTGTCTGAAAAATAATGTTTGCAGGGGTGTGACTGTTCTTCCTGGTCACATTCCAACACCGAGAGGTCCTATGCGTGAGTTAGTTATCGACTTTGTTGATATGATAAAACCAGTTGAAGGGAAAAGATACATGCTGGTGGTTGTGGATAGATTTTCACGATGGCCGGAGGCCTGTCCAACCAAGCGAAAAGACGCTCAGTCGGTTGCCAAGTTCTTGTGTAAAGAAGTCATTAGCAGGTGGGGACTTCCCGAATCGAATATCCTCAGATAATGGGAAAGAATTTGTGGATAAATCAGTGAAATTGATTTTGCAAAGATTGGGAATTAAGCAACGTCTAGGAGCAGTTTATCACCCACAAAGTCAAGGGATTTGTGAAAAAATGAATGGTGTTTTGAAAAATCGCATTGTCAAGATTTGCCAGCATACGGGTCTAAACTGGATAGCGGCGCTCCCTTTAGCAATAATGGTGTGTCGCTCAAGTGAGTTGCGTGATTTACGTATGACACCCCATGAACTGGTCACAGGAAGAAGGATGCCTACGCCTTGTTTGCGAACAAACGGAAAGGGTTCAAGTTTGGCTCTTTTGGAAGATGAAATGAGAGCGTATGTTTCATATATGGCCAATTTTCATAAAAAAGTTATCCAAATATGTTTCTGATTGTGCGATAATTTTCACATTTCTTTGCATATTGTTGTGATATTTAGTGTTTTCTTATGAATCAAAGGGGGGAAATGGAATGTGATTCATTTTTATATATCATTTTTATATATTATTGTTGATATTGATGTTTTAATTTTCATGTGTTGCTTTGCAAAAGATACTGGTTGGTGTTTTCTTTTCTTCCAGAAGCATATGGGGAATGTGTAGAGTGGGATTCAAATACTCAAACATGGACAATATGAATGGACTGGAGGAAGTTGAACAAGGACGGTGTGGAAATGTTCAGATTCCATCATCGACGTTGCATTGAAAGTCGACACTGCTGAGGAGCTGCAGTGTAGTAGACTACATTACAGTGTCTGCACTGATATATATACATATTTGCATGTGTAATACATAATTTGTGTCATTCTTTCTGTATAAAATTTTTGAAGAATTATGTTTTCTGTTGTTGGGTACATGTGGGGACCTCAGATGTTTTTCGTTTTTCTTTGACGCTTAGGGATATTGGGTCTAGGCAGGGACAGAGAGAATCCACGGGAGGGTCCGATGGGTCGACCAGCCTGAATGTGGAAATGTTTTGATTGTATTTTGTTTTCTGAGGCTTTCACGTGTATTCGATTGCACCATAGCTTAAAATGCATTGATAAAGATTTATAAATTGATCTGGAGTACTTAGGTGGTCGCCTGGGGCAGAGGGGCCGTGAGAGAATTTTCCTGTCTTGATTGATTGATTGATTGGATATTTGGAAAGAAAGCTGCCAGACAGGTTTTTCGCTCTTACACTCCATAACAATTTGTTCACACTCCATAAACTTTGTTTTATTGCTAAAGTTACACAAGAAGCCTGATGTAATAAAAATTGTTATTTGTCATAATCCTATTTTTTTTGTTTTCGAGACTTAATTAGTCTCAAAGGGGGGAAATATGTAGTATCTGAGGTTTTCATATTGTTGGTTAGATGAACTTTACTCTACTTTGCTATAACATCTAGAAAGTGTTACTATAGGGGCCCCCTAAAACAGTGGAGATTCGGTTATGTGGAGGCCAGGTATTGGTCTATTCAAATCACGCCATCTTATGTTACATGAAGCATAGGATATATACAGTGGGGAGAACAAGTATTTGATACACTGCCGTTTTTGCAGGTTTTCCTACTTACAAAGCATGTAGAGGTCTGTAATTTTTTATCATAGGTACACTTCAACTGTGAGAGACGGAATCTAAAACAAAAATCCAGAAAATCACATTGTATGATTTTTAAGTAATTAATTTGCATTTTATTGCATGACATAAGTAGTTGATCACCTACCAACCAGTAAGAATTCCGGCTGTCACAGACCTGTTAGTTTTTCTTTAAGAAGCCCCCCTGTTCTCCACTCATTACCTGTATTAACTGCACCTGTTTGAACTCGTTACCTGTATAAAAGACACCTGTCCACACACTCAATCAAACAGACTCCAACCTCTCCACAATGGCCAAGACCAGAGAGCTGTGTAAGGACATCAGGGATAAAATTGTAGACCTGCACAAGGCTGGGATGGGCTACAGGACAATAGGCAAGCAGCTTGGTGAGAAGGCAACAACTGTTGGCGCAATTATTAGAAAATGGAAGAAGTTCAAGATGACGGTCAATCACCCTCGGTCTGGGGCTCCATGCAAGATCTCACCTCGTGGGGAATCAATGATCATGAGGAAGGTGAGGGATCAGCCCAGAACTACACGGCAGGACCTGGTCAATGACCTGAAGAGAGCTGGGACCACAGTCTCAAAGAAAACCATTAGTAACACACTACGCCGTCATGGATTAAAATCCTGCAGCGCACGCAAGGTCCCCCCTGCTCAAGCCAGCACATGTCCAGGCCCGTCTGAAGTTTGCCAATGACCATCTGGATGATCCAGAGGAGGAATGGGAGAAGGTCATGTGGTCTGATGAGACAAAAATAGAGCTTTTTGGTCTAAACTCCACTCGCCGTGTTTGGAGGAAGAAGAAGGATGAGTACAACCCCAAGAACACCATCCCAACCGTGAAGCATGGAGGTGGAAACATCATTCTTTGGGGATGCTTTTCTGCAAAGGGGACAGGACGACTGCACCGTATTGAGGGGAGGATGGATGGGGCCATGTATCGCGAGATCTTGGCCAACAACCTCCTTCCCTCAGTAAGAACATTGAAGATGGGTCGTGGCTGGGTCTTCCAGCATGACAATGACCCGAAACATACAGCCAGGGCAACTAAGGAGTGGCTCCGTAAGAAGCATCTCAAGGTCCTGGAGTGGCCTAGCCAGTCTCTAGACCTGAACCCAATAGAAAATCTTTGGAGGGAGCTGAAAGTCCGTATTTCCCAGCGACAGCCCCGAAACCTGAAGGATCTGGAGAAGGTCTGTATGGAGGAGTGGGCCAAAATCTCTGCTGCAGTGTGTGCAAACCTGGTCAAGACCTACAGGAAACGTATGATCTCTGTAATTGCAAACAAAGGTTTCTGTACCAAATATTAAGTTCTGCTTTTCTGATGTATCAAATACTTATGTTATGCAATAAAATGTAAATGAATTACTTAAAAATCATACAATGTGATTTTCTGGATTTTTGTTTTAGATTCCGTCTCTCACATTTGAAGTGTACCTATGATAAAAATGACAGACCTTTACATGCTTTGTAAGTAGCAAAACCTGCAAAATCGGCAATGTATCAAATACTTGTTCTCCCCACTGTATACCATGTTTTAACAAAGGGACGGGGAGAGTGATCATATTTGGGATTGGTTTCGTTGCTTTTCAGATTCTGCAGAGTCTGTAAATTGATGCTGAAATCTTTGATATAATAAACCTTTATAATCAAAGTACAGTGTCAGCGGATTTCTTTTCAACACATCATCGCAGCATCGCTGTCACGATCGTCTAAGGAGGGAGAGGACCAAGGCGCAGCGTTGAAAGCAAACATATTTATTTTATCAAGATCACACGATCAAAACAACGAAACGTGACGTCCTTGGTTACAAAAACAAACCAACACGGAACAAGAAACCACAACACAAAGTGAAAAGACCGATAGTTAAATATGGCTCCCAATCAGAGACAACCAGCTGTCACTCGTTGCCTCTGATTGGGAGTCACTCAGCCCAACATAGAAAATCAAACATAGAATACACACCCTGGCTCAACATAACATTGTCCCCAGAGCCAGGGCGTGACAATCGCTGTTCGGACACCACAATCATGAGAACGATTGGTAACACATTACGGCGTGAAGGACTGAAATCCTTCAGCGCCCGCAAGGTCCCCCTGCTCAAGAAAGCACATATACAGGCCCGTCTGAAGTTTGCCAATAAACATCTGAATGATTCAGAGGAGAACTGGGTGAAAGTGTTGTGGTCAGCTGAGACCAAAATCGAGCTCATTGGCATCAACTCAACTCGCCTTGTTTGGAGGAGGAGGAATGCTGCCTATGACCCCAAGAACACCATCCCCACCGCTAAACATGGAGATGGAAACATTATGCTTTGGGGGTGTTTTTCTTCTAAGGGGACAGGACAACAAAGGGACGATGGACGGGGCCATGTACTGTCAAATCTTGGTTGAGAACCTCCTTCCCTTCCCCATTGAAAATGGGTCGTGGATCGGTATTCCAGCATGACAATGACCCAAAACATACGGCCAAGGCAACAAAGGAGTGGCTCAAGAAGAAGCACATTAAGGTCCTGGAGTGGCCTAGCCAGTCTCCAGACCTTAATCCCATAGAAAATCTGTGGAGGGAGCTGAAGGTTCGAGTTGCCAAATGTCAGCCTCGAAACCTTAATGTATGAGGAGTGGAACAAAATCCCTCCTGAGATGTGTGCAAACCTGGTGGCCAACTACAAGAAACGTCTGATCTCTGTGATTGCCAACAAGGGTTTTGCCATCAAGTACTAAGTCATGTTTTGCAGAGGGGTCAAATACTTATTTCCCTCATTAAAATGCAAATCAATTTATAACATTTTTGACATGCGTTTTTCTGGATTTTTGTTTGTTTGTTATTCTGTCTCTCACTGTTCAAATAAACCTACCATTAAAATTATAGACTGATCATGTCTTTGTCAGTGGGCAAATGTACAAAATCAGCAGGGGATCAAATACTTTTTTCCCTCACTGTACATTCGTAAATAGAAAGACCTGCCCTTTGGCATTAAGGGTTAAAACAGGCCAGAGGACACCTGATTAATGACAGAGATGGTGACGGAATCCAAACCTACATTGAATCTCGGCTGCAAGGAAAATGTCGGTAGTTTTTATTCATTAATTGCGGCAGTCTGGGATTGCTCAGGGTGGGTCCGTAATGATCCACGTTAATAGGCCATTACCAAAAGAAAACTTAGAGAAAAACTTAGAGAAAGAAGGGAGAATAATAGACAGGACCGAGTAAGAAAAGAACAGAAGGGAGCAGAGTATTTAATAGCCACACTAGGCGAGATAGCGGGTAAGGGTAGAAACCCAGGAAAGAGTGAAGAAGGGGAATAAGTGCTTTAACTGTAACAAGGGGGGTCATTTTGCAAGAGAGTGTAAGGCACCTTGTACTTACTGTAATAAGACAGGGCATCAATCCCGACACTGCAGAAACATAGGAAAAAGCAGACAAAGGGAAGGAAAAAAAAGAATAGGAGGGATATGAGAAATCTTGTTGGAGAAAAAGGTAACGTGTACGGGGTTGAGCATATGACGTCAACACATTGTATTTCGGTCAAGCTTCAAGGGGGTAATTAGATTTGAGAAATGTTGAAAAGTAATGTTAGATGGAAAGTCAGCAATAGAGGATAGAGATTGTACAGGGTTTCCTGTGTGAAAAAAGTAATAGAAATTGGGTGATGAGAAATGTTGAATTGCATTGTTTAAGCAAGAATGGTATTAAATTTATGCTTTCTAGTTATGTGTATGCAAATATGTTATTCGTTTTTGGTGGTGTGTGGATAGAATTTACTAATACCAGGATTTACTAAACGAAGCAGAGAGATGTAGTGAGAGCAGTGGAAGGGATACCACACCCTAAAACATGGGTACACCAGTTCAGAAGAGATATGGAAGGGCTGACCGCCAGCTTTAAGCTGAATACAGGGGAACTAGAGAGGGCAGTCAGACAGATAGTGTTGAAGGACTGGGCGGCAGTAAGGGGAAACTGGGTGCCCGGAGATTGGAATACGCCGGTGTTAGAGTGGGAAGAGGGAGGGGCTATCACAACTCTGTGATAATCTGAGAGAATATTATCACAGACATGCCGACTTCTCCAAAGTCCACGAGTGTAAGCAGGGAGACAGTGAGACTATCAGTCAATACCTAGAGAGACTGAGAGATGTGTTCAATGCAAACAGTGGATTTATTAAACAATAGGTTTATATTTTAATAAATTAATGCAACAGGTTTAAATCAGTAGATTACCGGAAGGTGGTTATGGGCTTGTTATTTATAGGTTTAGTGAATTTAATGAAACATGGAGTTATCCGATGTGTTCTGAGGGGGGAGTTTTTTTGTTTTTTCTTTATTTCCCAGGACTGAGGAAAATCCCCTACAGTATATGTTAAGGGACAGTAGGAGACAACGTATCAAACATTTTTTTAAATAGATACCTGGAATAAAATATCACTGCTTACTTATATGAAGTAAGGGATTATATTGACAAATGAGTGAAATATGACATTAAGAAGGGTGACAGGAACATTATGCGGGGAAACAGATATTTCCTATGTTCTTGATTATATTTTACATTCTGGCCATTTGGCAGACGCTCTTATCCGGAGCGACTTACAGTTAGTGAGTGCATACATTTTCATACTGTAAAGAAAGGGGCAATCCTACAAGATAATGTCTGGCATAAGGATAAATTATAAAATTTATTAAAGTCACTGTTTTGATATGCGGAAATATTGACACATGGGTAAAACAATGTGTCAATAGGGGGGATAGGTTAGATGGTAGAGCAGGTTAGGAAACACTTTGTGGCCTATGGTATAACGAATTACTAAAAAATGTATATTTTAAAGTGTTTGGAAGACCTTACAGAATGCCACAGTTGGCAGGACCAGAACAGGCAGACAGAGAACTAGAGAATACACTAGCAGAACACATAAGAAAATTGTTCGTTAACCATACCCTAAGAATGTCTAAGAATTTGTGTCCTACAGAATAATTAATGGAGAAGGTGACTCATAGTATACAACCTGGAGACTGGGTGTGGATCCAATCGTTGAGGAAAAAGGATTGAAAGCAGCCACGCTGGGAGGGACCATACCAAGTCCTATTGGTAACTGCCTTCGCAATAAGAATAGCTGAGAGAGCCACTTGGGTCCACGTTACCAACTGCAAAAAGGTAGGCCCACATACCAACACCGTTGAACACACACAGAGTTAAAGAGAAGAACTGACCCACTAGGGTTCGGGGGTAAACTCTGTTAACGAAGAAACCCTACCCTGACCTTTCATCACTGTGGGGTGTTTATAGAGGTGTGGGTATGGGGAAGTACCAGGCAGGTGGGTCAGGGACAGAATTGGGATGGCGGTTTTGGGGATTTTGGGGGACTCTGAGCTGCATCATCATGTTAACCATATTATGGATTAATCCAGGTCAACCTAAACACGGAAATGATGCACTGATTCGATCTCGTAGAAATACTGAAACCAAGAAAGACTATTGGGGGAATTATTATTTTAATAGTTAATGTCAGTTTAGGACAAGATGGGGGATTCAAGATACTATTCGACTTCTCCCATGAAGAGATAGGAGGTTTTGGGGGCTTTGGTAAGAAGGGGGCGTCTACAAGAAAGTTAGGTCCTAGAAGGTATGGTAAATACATTTGCACTGGGGAACGCTCATGTCCTTGGGCAAGGGTGTTTAAACATACCTGGGGAACATACTATGAGAATGGAATGGACGCAGCACACCGATGGGGAATTAAACAAACCCATGATAAAGGTAAAACGGAACTGGTGATAACGGTAAAGTCAATTATGCAAGATGACATAGCAAGGAACTATTGGGCCTGTGTTGATGATGTCGGGGCAAATACATGTGTGAGGCTCATTTTTCAGGAGAGAAATGAATCTTCCACCCCCGAGACAGAACAGCAGGTAGATCTAATGTTATCACCAGAGGTATCAAAAACTAGTCTAACACCCCTTGGATGGCCCTCAGAAGGAATCCTAAATAGCACTAAACCACCAAGGGTAGAATATTTCCTCTTGCAGGAAATGAACCAAGGAGAAGTAGAAGGAATTTCAAATGAGAACTTCTGGGTAAGGTGGATGAACTACACAGCTAGGGCGTTGGGTCAAACTAATTGTTATGCCTGTTCAACAGGTAGGCCAACCCTTCTAACTGCACCTATGCCTCAGACCATGTTCTCTTGTGTGATAGATTTGGGATCAAACCAAACCTCACCTAATTGTTCTGATATTAAAATAACCACTATTAAAAAGGATAATACTAAGGCACCCCAATTCACCATGACCCCCGGAGATTCTCAATGTTATAGACACCAAAGTAATGCGAATCACAGATCAAATTGGAGAAGGGTTTACAACAACGTTTTTCTGGTGGGTTACAATTAATAAAAATGTTGACTGGATTAATTACATCTACAAAGGTTCGTTAATTAGACAAGGGATGCAGTTGGGGGAATTTCAGACCAACTATCCGCCACCTCACTCATGACCTGACAGAATAGTTTGGTTCTCGATATGCTTTTAGCAGAGAAGGGCGGATTTACAAGATGGTGGGAGGTCATTGTTGTATGTTTATCCCCAACAATACAGCCCCAGATGGTACAGTAACTAGAGCACTGGCAGGTCTCACTGCATTGAGTAAAGAATGGGCTGAGAACTGGGGGGTGAATACATCAATGACTGGTTGGTTTGATATCATGTTTGGAAAATGGAAAGCTATTGTTGCAACTGTTCTGGGTGCAGCTATAGCTTCAATGGGTATGTTTGGTCTTTGTGGATGTTGTCTTATTCCCTGTGTCCGAGGGTTGGTGAGCTAGGCGTTGGAGAATGCAGTATCACAGCAGATGGTGAGATACGGCCCAATCCCGGACTCCGACCTAAGGAATAAAGAATATCATCCACCAGGCTTGGTGGAGGATGACGACGATTCAGATAGTTTGTGACTGGATGAAACTTTTCTTAGTTCTAATGTGTGAAGGTTGCAGTGAAAATCTAACGAAGAACTGTGACTGGATGTTTACCTAGAACTACAAATATATAGTTTAAAAGTTATGTTAATGATTTTTTGTGTGTTAAAGTCTTGTTTTAAGTGTGATGTACTAATTAATCAATATTGCAGGATGTGATGAAGCAAATGTTCTTCACTATAGGCTTAGACTGTTGTTTCCAGATAGTGGGTAAACAGGTTAGGTACCATTACTAAAGAGTAACGTTACGCTTTTAATCATGGGGTAACCCTGATGAACCTGTATTAAATGAGACAATTTTTTGATGTTTAGTATACTATCTTTTTAATGAATGTTATAGTAAAAATCCTAACATGGAGAGTGAGTTATGGTTGGAAGTAAAATTTGGTAGCAATGCAAGATAAATTGTATTTTTATAGTCTGTTTTGTACTAGTGATTCATTTGATCAACTTATATGCTTCAATGTGTGTGATTCATTTCTATAACAACATTATTTTGTGAGTATGTGTGTAATATTTAGTCAAAGGGTGGAATTGATAGAAGAATTTGGTAAATTAATAATGACTAATTATTACACCCTGAAACTGTGTGAAAAGTGTTAGAATCATAAGACTATAAACTGATAATATGTGTAGCTTAGTTAGAAGTACAATGAGGCAGTCAGAATATTGTGAGAACGGCGATAACTGAGGAATGCAGGGAGTAGACTGTGATAAGAATATGTATGTGTGTGTGTGTGTGTGTGTGTGTGTGTGTATGTGTGTGTGTGTGACCTGATGGTCAGGAGAGCAGTTTTCAAGTGGTAAACTACAACCCGCCTAAAGAGGGGTGGGATTTTTGTATGACGTGTGCGTATAAAAATATTGTACAACCATTTTGTGGCAGAATTCTCAATGAATAAAGGCCTGACTATGCAGACCGGGACTCTGTCCGTTTCTTGATCCAAAAGCATTACAACCTTTTGGGAGACGCACAGAGACACTGAAATAGTTAGCTAAATAATTCTCATAACATACAGTGAGGGAAAAAAGTATTTGATCCCCTGCTGATTTTGTACGTTTGCCCACTGACAAAGACATGATCAGAATATAATTTTAATGGTAGGTTTATTTGAACAGTGAGAGACAGAATAACAACAAAGAAATTCAGAAAAGCGCATGTCAAAAATGTTATAAATTTATTTGCATTTTAATGAGGGAAATAAGTATTTGACCCCTCTGCAAAACATGACTTAGTACAAACCCTTGTTTGCAATCACAGAGGTCAGACGTTTCTTGTAGTTGGCCACCAGGTTTGCACACATCTCAGGAGGGATTTTGTTCCACTCCTCTTTGCAGATCTTCTCCAAGTCATTAAGCTTTCGAGGCTGACGTTTGGCAACTCGAACCTTCAGCTCCCTCCACAGATTTTCTATGGGATTAAAGTCTGGAGACTGGCTAGGCCACTCCAGGACCTTAATGTGCTTCTTCTTGAGCCACTTCTTTGTTGCCTTGGCCGTGTGTTTTGGGTCATTGTCATGCTGGAATACCCATCCACGACCCATTTTCAATGCCCTGACTGAGGGAAGGAGGTTCTCACCCAAGATTTGACGGTACATGGCCCCGTCCATCGTCCCTTTGATGCGGTGAAGTTGTCCTGTCCCCTTAGCAGAAAAACACCCCCAAAGCATAATGTTTCCAACTCCATGTTTGACGGTGGGGATGGTGTTCTTGGGGTCATAGGCAGCATTCCTCCTCCTCCAAACACGGCGAGTTGAGTTGATGCCAATGAGCTCCATTTTGGTCTCATCTGACCACAACACTTTCACCCAGTTCTCCTCTGAATTATTCAGATGTTCATTGGCAAACTTCAGACGGCCCTGTATATGTGCTTTCTTGAGCAGGGGGACCTTGTGGGCGCTGCAGGATTTCAGTCCTTCACGGCGTAGTGTGTTACCAATTGTTTTCTTGCCGACTATGGTCCCAGCTGCCTTGAGATCATTGACAAGATCCTCCCGTGCAGTTCTGAGCTGATTCCTCACCGTTCTCATGATCATTGCAACTCCACGAGGTGAGATCTTGCATGGAGACCCAGGCTGAGGGAGATTGACAGTTATTTTGTGATTCATCCATTTGCGAATAATCACACCAACTGTTGTCACCTTCTCACCAAGCTGCTTGGCGATGGTCTTGTAGCCCATTCCAGCCTTGTGTAGGTCTACAATCTTGTCCCTGACATCCTTGGAGAGCTCTTTGGTCTTGGCCATGGTGGAGAGTTTGGAATCTGATTGATTGATTGCTTCTGTGGACAGGTGTCTTTTATACAGGTAACAAGCTGAGATTAGGAGCACTCCCTTTAAGAGTGTGCTCCTAATCTCAGCTCGTTACCTGTATAAAAGACACCTGGGAGCCAGAAATCTTTCTGATTGAGAGGGGGTCAAATACTTATTTCCCTCATTAAAATGCAAATCAATTTATAACATTTGACACATGCATTTTTCTGGATTCTTTCGTTGTTATTCTGTCTGTCACTGTTCAAATAAACCTACCATTAAAAGTATAGACTGATCATTTCTTTGTCAGTGAGCAAACGTACAAAATCAGCAGGGGATCAAATACTTTTTTCCCTCACTGTATATCGTTTAGGACCTTGAGCGTGGCTGAGGTACACCCATGACCAGCTCGGAAACCAGATTGCATAGCGGAGAAGGTACGGTGGGATTCGAAATGGTCGGTGATCTGTTTGTTAACTTGGCTTTCAAATACTTTCGAAACGCAGGGCAGGACGGATATAGGTCTGTAACAGTTTGGATCTAGAGTGTCACCCCCTTTGAAGAGGGGGATGACCGCGGCAGCTTTCCAATCTCTGGGGATCTCAGACGATACGAAAGAGAGGTTGAACAGGCTGGTAATAGGGGTTGCATGGGCAAGGGGGGGGGCATGGGCAAGTTGCAGCGGAGGGTGCAGAGCTGGTGGCCGGGGTAGGTGCAGCGAGGTGGAAAGCATGGCCAGCCGTAGCAAAATGCTTGTTGAAATTATCGATTATCGTAGATTTATCGGTAGTGACAGTGTTTCTTAGCCTCAGTGCAGTGGGCAGCTGGGAGGAGGTGCTCTTATTCTCCATGGACTTTACAGTGTCCCAAACCTTTTTGGAGTTAGTGCTACAGGATGCACATTTCTGTTTGAAAAAGTTAGCCTTTGCTTTCCTAACTGATTGTGTATATTGGTTCCTGACTTCCCTGAAAAGTTGCATATCGCGGGGGCTGTTCGATCCTAATGCAGTACGCCACAGGATGTTTTTGTGCTGGTCAAGGACAGTCAAGTCTGGGGTGAACCAAGGCATATATCTGTTCTTAGTTCTGAATTTTTTGAATGGGGCATGCTTATTTAAGATGGAGAGGAAAGCACTTTTAAAGAACAACCAGGCATCCTCTACTGACAGAATGAGGTCAATATCCATCCAGGATACCCGGGCCAGGTCAATTAGAAAGGCCTGCTCGCTGAAGTGTTTTAGGGAGCGTTTGACAGTGATGAGGGGTGGTCGTTTGACCGCGGACCCATTACAGACGCAGGCAATGAGGCAGTGATCGCTGAGATCCTGGTTGAAGACAGCGGAGGTGTATTTAGAGGGGAAATTAGTCAGGATGATATCTATGAGGGTGCCCATGTTAACAGATTTATGGTTGTACCTGGTATGTTCCCTTTTAATTTGTGTGCGATTGAGGGCATCTACTTTAGATTGTAGGATTGCCGGGGTGTTAAGCATATCCCAGTTTAAGTCACCAAGCAGTACGAACTCTGAGGATAGATGGGGGCAATCAATTCACATATGGTGTTCAGGGCACAGCTGGGAGCTGAGGGGGGTCTGTAGCAAACAGCAACAGTGAGAGACTTATTTCTGGAAAGGTGGATTTTTAGAAGTAGAAGCTCAAACTGTTTGGGCACAGACCTGGATAGTATGATAGAGCTCTGCAGGCTATCTCTACAGTAGATTGCAACTCCGCCCCCTTTGGCAGTTCTATCTAGATGGAAAATGTTGTAGTTGGGAATGGACATTTCAGAATCTTTGGTGGCCTTCCTAAGCAAGGATTCAGACTGCTAGAACATCAGGGTTGGCGGAGTGTGCTAATTCAGTGAATAACTAAAACATGGGAGGAGGCTTCTGATGTTAACATGCAAGAAACCAAGGCTTTTGTGGTTATAGAAGTCAACAAATGATAGCGCCTGGGGAGCAGGAGTGATACTGGGGGCTACAGGGCCTGGGTTAACCTCTACATCACCAGAGGATCAGAGGAGGAGTAGAATAAGGATACGGCTAAAGGCTTTAAGAAACTGGTCTTCTAGTGCGTTGGGTACAGAGAAAAAAATTCTGGCTGTTGTAGAATAGATTCAGGGCATTATGTACAGACAAGGATATGGAAGGATATGAGTACAGTGGAGGTAAACCTAAGCGTTGGGTAAAGATGAAAGAGCTAGCATCACTGGAGGCACCGATTGAGCTGGTCTCCGCATGTGTGGGGGGTGGGACAAATGAGCTATCTTAGACAGGTTGAGCAGGACTGGGGGCTCTACATTGAAAAAGTACAGTTAGAACTAACCGAAACAGCAATAGGCAAGGCATATTGACATGGGAGAGAGGCATAAAGCAGTCACAGGTGCTATTCGAGAGAGCTAAGACAACAGCTGGTAATGGCGACGAAAGTTTGAGCTGAGGCTAAACAGGATGGGGTACCGTATAAAGGAACAGTCCAGCAGGCATCAGCTGTGTAGCTGAGTGATCATAAGTTCCAGTGAACAGCAATAAGTAAGTCCGGGAGCAGTTCAGTGGCTGCTACGCTACAGGTGAGCTGGAGGCACGGCTGTTGATTGCGTGTGCTTGCGGGCCGGGGCTAGCAGATGGATCTTCGTGGTCATCGCAACGGGAAGCCTGTTGATTACGTCGGCAGACCAGTCGTGATGGATTGGCGGTGCTCCGTGTCAACACCAGGAGGTCCCGTCCGGTTGACAGAGAGGTAGATAGCCAGGAGATGTGCCTGGCTCGAGGCTAGCTCAAGGCTAACTGGGGTTAGCTTCAGGACAGTGGTGATTAGCCAACAACGACAACAGCCATTCAGTTGTAGCTAGCTAGTTGCGATGATCCGGTGTTAAGGTCCAGTGATTCAGTGATTCCGGCAGAAAATCCGATATGCTCTGGCTCGATAGCGCGATGTGCAGACTGTGCAGACTGGCCGACAATTGTCCAGGCTAGAGCTGGCTGGTAGGTCGGTAGTGCAGGCCACGGCCACGGACAATGGTGAAGACCGCTAACGGTGGCTAATAGCAAGTAGCTAGTTAGCTGGCTAGCTGGCTAGTTTCAGCCAGAGGTTCTGTATAAAAATGTATGAAGAAACAACAGAATCCGTTCCACATTGGGTGAGGCGGGTTGAAGGAAAGTATATTTAGTTAAAGGATGGAAAGTGAGATTGAGAAATATATACGAAAAAGACAAAAAAACAAGAAACTGGCTATTTACATGAGGACACTACAGAAACCATGACCACACTGCTATGCAATCTTGGAACAAGCTTGGCTCACCTGTTTTTGGGGAGTTTCTCCCATTCTTCTCTGCAGATCCTCTCAAGCTCTGTCAGGTTGGATGGGGAGCGTCGCTGCACAGCTATTTTCAGGTCTCTCCAGAGATGTTCGATTGGGTTCAAGTCTGGGCTCTGGCTGAGCCACTCAAGGACATTCAGAGACTTGTCCCGAAGCCACTCCTGTGTTGTCTTGGCTGTGTGCTTAGGGTCATTGTACTGTTGGAAGGTGAACCTTTGCCCCAGTCTAAGGTCCTGAGCGTTGTGGAGCAGGTTTTCAGCAAGGATCTCTCTGTACTTTGCTCTGTTCATCATTCCCTTTATCCTGACTAGTCTTCCAGTCCCTGCCGCTGAAAAACATCCCCACAGCATGATGCTGCCACTACTATGCTTCACCGTAGGGATGGTGCCAGGTTTCCTCCAGACGTGACGCTTGGCATTCAGGCCAAAGAGTTCAATCTTGGTTTCATCAAACCAGAGAATCTTGTTTCTCATGGACTGAGAGTCCTTTAGGTGCCTTTTGGCAAACTCCAAGTGGGCTGTCATGTGACTTTTACTGAGGAGTGGCTTCCGTCTGGCCACTCTACCATAAAGGCCTGATTGGTGCAGAGATGGTTGTCCTTCTGGAAGGTTCTCCCATGTCCACAGAGGAACTCTGGAGCTCTGTCAGAGTGACCATCGGGTTCTTGGTCACCTCCCTGACCAAGGCCCTTCTCCCCCGATTGCTCAGTTTGGCCGGACGGCCAGCTCTAGGAAGAGTCTTGGTGGTTCCAAATGTCTTGGAATTCCATTCCACACAGACACTGGAGGACAGCATAACAACTCACTGCATGCCTTGAATGAATGGACACAACATTGTAGGATTATATTTACAGGATACAAAAAGTATCAAGTATCAATCTCCTCAATCCTCCTGATTTTCCAGGTATCAGTCCTGAGAAACATCACCTGCTGGAGCAGGCCTTCTGCTGGCCTGATCTCCACTGAGCTGCCAGTCCTATCTTCACCGTACCTGCCCTCTTCCCCCTTACTCCAATCATGGTCTGGTTGAGCCATCTGCCTTTCTGACTTCTGTTTAAAAAAGAGACACCAACCTCGTCTCCGAAGTGTTGACCAGATAGTTGACTAGTTGACTAGTCATCCGGTTAAAGAAACGTACTTGGCCTTCAACTTTTCATTGTGTAGCCCAGTGCGCCCTCCTGTGGACTCTTAAAAATTCACCAACATCTTTTTCATTGTTGTTACCAAATAATGTCTCATAATTTATGTTTTACAGATTAATGTTATGTTTTGAGAAAGTAGATAACAGTTTAATACTAAAATATAAATGAGTATGAACAATTTACATCAAATAAAACTTTAATTTCAGTGATGTGCATTGACATAAACAATGAAAACACTGTTGGAGTTTGTGTTGCAGAGATGCACTTGGAAAGTAAAGGAAGATGGGTTGAATAAATAAATAAAATAAATTAAAAAAAAAAAAAATATATATATATATATATATATTATATTTTAGACATGTAATTTATTTTACAAATAAATCATTGCATATGAAAACAAACAATTGAATCTCGACCTCCATCCCTATATTGTCACAGAAATCACAATGAAAGTTCAGCTCCACCACCACCTCTGGATCCCATTGCACTGCATCGCAGTGCTTGAGGCGTCACTAAAGCCCTGGGTTCGATCCCAGGCTGTGTCACAGCTGGCCGTGACCAGGAGACCCATGAGGCGGCGCACAATTGGCCCAGCGTCGTCCGGGTTAGGGGAATATTTGGCCGGCAGGGATTTCCTTGTCCCATCGCGCTCTAGCGACACATTGGTGCGGCTGGCTTATTTTCCAGTCCATTAAAATTTTGAGCTCGAGGTGATTTAGTCCTTCAACCGCTAGAGAGTGTCCGAAGTTAGGGGGTGTTCGATGTTGGGGGAAAATTAGCTAGCAAGACAGCACAAACAGATCTGGGACCAGGCTAACATTGTGTCTTCTAAAGTGATAGCTAGGCATAATTGCACCTCCTGTGTAAGACTTCCCATTACAATAACAATAGCAACAACTGAAGCTCTTCATCCCTTGTTACTCAAATAAACCATTTAAAACCTGTCAAAACATCTAGATAGCTAGCAATTCTGGCCCTGAGAGGCACAGCAGCAGGTATACACGGCAGAGTAGCTATACTTTTCAATTGATTAATTGTTAGACTTATTTGAATAAACATTCGTTTAAAGGGGATGTTTTGTGTACCAATCAATATATTCATGTTGTAATAGTACCCCACATTCTGCAGTGTAAGCTGTATTCAGTGTGAATGCAATTTTCATCATGAGTCATTGCTCAGGAATGTCCGCCTGCTTTCCCACAGGGCCTGATTAGAGAGCAGAGAGCTGAGGGTTTGAATGAAACCACTCTACACACCCACACTCCCTCAACACTGAGGGAACTCCTCTCATGTCTCACATTATCATTATCTCACAATGAGCCCTCTCAAGGGGAAGGTATACATCACTGCATTAAAAAAATGAAACAAGCATCCATCACAAACAATATTCTGATAATATTTGTTTTATACTTAGGGGTTGTAGGTAAATGCATTAAAATTACTGTGGAAGAGATGCATCATTTATAGAATAGATATTCATAGCTCCAGTGACAATTTGACTCAACTTAGTACATTGCATTGCATCAATTACATTATTATTACATTATTGATGCTCCTGAGTAGATATATTTACAGTTAACCAATGACCACATTTCCTCCCCAGGACTTTCATTATATATAGTGAAGTGGCGCCGGAGAAGATGGCTGCCGTTTTACAGCCCTCTAACCAATTGTACTATTATGTGTGTTTTTTCACGTTATTTGTAATTTATTCTGTACATAATGTTTCTACCACCGTCTCTTATGACCAAAAATAAATTATGGATATCAGGACAGCGATTACTCACCTGGTATTGGACGAAGATTTTTTCTTCAATGAGCCGGACGCGAAGGATATCCTACAGACACCCGACAAGGCCCAAATCCCTGTCATTCGCATGAAAAAGAGACAGAGATATCGTGGACGTAGGTCGGGTTCCTTGTAAGGAACGGCGAGCGAGTAAACTGCCTCTTCCATCATTCCTATTAGCCAATGTTCAATCATTTGAGAACAAATTGGACGACCTAAGATTACGGTTATCCTACCAACGGGACATTAAAAACTGTAATATCTTATGTTTCACCGAGTCGTGGCTGAACGATGACATGGACAACATACAGCTGACGGGATATACGCTACATCGGCAGGATAGAACGGCTGACTCCGGTAAGACAAGGGGTGGCGGTCAGTGTACATTTGTAAAAAACAACAGCTGATGCACAAAATCTAATACTAAGGAAGTCTCAAGGTTTTGCTCGCCTGAGGTAGAGTATCTCATGATAAGCTGTAGACCACACTATTTACCAAGATACTTTTCATCTATATTTTTCGTAGCTGTCTAACTACCACCACAAACCGATACTGGCATTAAGATTGCACTCAATTAGCTGTATAAGGCCATAAGTAAACAGGAAAACGCTCATCCAGAGGCAGCGCTCCTAGTGGCTGGGGACTTTAATGCAGGGAAACTTAAATCCGTTCGACCTAATTTCTACCAGCATGTTAAATGTGCAACCAGAGGAAAAAAAAACTCTAGACCACCTTTACTCCACACACAGAGACGCATACAAAGCTCTCCCTAGCCCTCCATTTGGCAAATCTGACCATAACGCTATCCTCCTGCAAAAACTAATGCACGAAGCACCAGTGACTCTGTTCATAAAAAAAGTGGTCAGATGATGCAGATGCTAAGCTACAGGACTGTTTTGCTAGCACAGACTGGAATATGTTCCAAGATTCTTCAGATAGCATTGAGGAGTACATCACATCAGTCACTGGCTTCATCAACAAGTGCATCGATGACATCGTCCCCACAGTGACCGTACGTACATACCCCAACCAGAAGCCATGGATTACAGGCAACATACGCACTGAGCTAAAGGGTAGAGCTGTCGCTTTCAAGGAGCGGGACTCTAACCCGGACGCTTATAAGAAATCCTGCTATGCCCTCAGACGAACCACCAAACAGGCAAAGAGTCAATACCGGACTAAGATTGAATTGTATTGCACCGGCTCTGACACTCGTCGGATGTGGCAGGGCTTGAAAATTATTACAGACTACAAAAAGGAAGCACAGCCGCGAGCTGCCCAGTGACACAAGCCTACCAGACGAGCTAAATCACTTCTATGCTCGCTTCGGGCAAGCAACACTGAAGCATTCATGAGAGCACCACCTGACTATGTGATCACGCTCTCCATAGCCGATGTCAGTAAGACTTTTAAGCAGGTCAACATTCACAAGGCCGCAGGGCCAGACGGATTACCAGGACGTGTACTCCGAGCATGTGCTGACCAACTGGCAAGTGTCTTCACTGACATTTTCAACATGTCCCTGACTGAGTCTGTAATACCAACATGTTTCAAGAAGACCACCATAGTCCCTGTGCCCAAGGACACTAAGATAACCTGCCTAAATGACTACCGACCCGTAGCACTCACGTCTGTAGCCATGAAGTGCTTTGAAAGGTTGGTCATGGCTCACATCAACACCATTATCCCAGAAACCCTAGACCCACTCCAATTTGCATACCGCCCCAACAGATCCACAGATGATGCAATCTCTATTGCACTCCACACTGCCCTTTCCCACCTGGACAAGAGGAACACCTACGTGAGAATGCTGTTCATTGACTCCAGCTCAGCGTTCAACACCATAGTGCCCTCAAAGCTCATCACTAAGCTAAGGATCCTGGGACTAAACACCTCCCTCTGCAACTGGATACTGGACTTCCTGACGGGCTGCCCCCAGGTGGTAAGGGTAGGCAACAACACATCTGCCAACGCTGATCCTCAACACGGGGGCCCCTCAGGGGTGTGTGCTCAGTCCCCTCCTGTACTCCCTGTTCACCCATGACTGCATGGCCAGGCACGACTCCAACACCATCATTAAGTTTGCTGACAACACAACAGTGGTAGGCCTGATCACCGACAACGATGAGACAGCCTATAGGGAGGAGGTCCAGGACCTGGCCGTGTGGTGCCAGGACAACAACCTCTCCCTCAACATGATCAAGACAAAGGAGATGATTGTGGACTACAGGAAAAAAAAGAGGACTGAGCACGCCCCCATTCTCATCGACGGGGTTGTAGTGGAACTGGTTGAGAGCTTCAAGTTCCTTGGTGTGCATATCACCAACGAACTATCATGGTCCAAACACACCAAGACAGTCGTGAAGAGGGCATGACAAAGCCTATTCCCCCTCAGGAGGCTGAAAAGATTTGGCATGGGTCCTCAGAAAGTTCTACAGCTGCACCATCAAGAGCATCCTGACTGGTTGCATCACCGCCTGTTATGGCAACTGCTCGGCCTCCGACCGCAAGGCACTACAGAGGGTAGTGCGTACAACCCAGTACATCACTGGGGCCAAGCTTCCTGCCATCCAGGACCTCTATACCAGGCGGTGTCAGAGGAAGGCCCTCAAAATTGTCAAAGACTCCAGCCACCCTAGTCATAGACTGTTATCTCTGCTACCGCATGGCAAGTGGTACCGGAGCACCAAGTCTAGGTCCAAAAGGCTTCTCAACAGCTTCTACCCCCAAGCCATAAGACTCCTGAACAGCTAATCATTGCTACCCGGACTATTTGCACTGCCCTCCCACCACCAACCCCCCTTTTACGCTGCTGCTACTCTGTCTATTATTTATGCATAGTCACTTTAACTCTAGCCACATGTACATATTACCTCAATTACCTCGACTAGCCGGTGCCCCCGCACATTGACTCTGCACCGGTACCCCCCTGCATATAGCCTCCCTACTGTTATTTTATTTTACTGCTGCTCTTTAGTTATTAGCTTTTTTTTTTTTTTTTTTACTTAACACTTTTAAAAAAAAAATCTAAAAAAATGCATTGTTGGTTAAGGGCTTGTAAGTAAGCATTTCACTGTAATGTCTACACCTGTTGTATTCGACGCATGTGGCAAATAAAATTTTATTTTATTCAACTTTATTACATCTGCAGTCAGATAGAAATGCTTAGCGTCTAGGTAGGTATTGAGCTGCACCCCTCCTTTGGTGAATTTGTGTGTTTGATGTCCAGAATTGACAATATCACATGTGCCAACTAAATCAGTCTTTGTCCAGTTAATTAAAATCACCCTCCTTGCATAGATTATACATCGGGCTATTTGTACTTTAATTTCCATTTGATTGTGCTGAATTGATTGGGGAAAATAAGTCCATTTACATTTGCAAAGACTTACTACAGGTAGACCGAGGCGAGGCTATGTTTGGATAATACCCATGCCTTTGAATGTGCTAAACAGCGATACTACAGCCTCAATTCCATGGAGATGAGACCATTGTGTTATGCTGTTCAATCAGGTTTAGCCTATCTGCTCTTCTCCCTAACATGGGTAGCAGTGGAGGCTGGTGGGAGGAGCTATAGGAGGATGGGATCATTGTAATGGCTGGAATGGAATTTTGGAACGGTATCAAACAGATCAAACATATGGAATCCAACTGCTCGACATCCATCTGTAAGGCTCTACAGAGCGTAGTGAGTACAGCCTAGTACATCACTGGGGCCGAGCTCCCTGCCATCCAGGTCCTCCACACCAGGCGGTGTCGGAGGAAGGCCCTAAAAATTGTCAAACTCCAGCCTCCCAAATTATAGACTGTTCTCTCTGCTACTGCACAGCAAGCGATACCGGAGCGCCAAGTCTGGGACCAAAAGGCTCCTAAACAGCTTCTACCCCCAAGCCATTAGACTGCTGAACAGTTAATCAAATGGATACCTAGAGTATTTACATTGGGGGGTTCTATGCACACACACTAGACTCTACCCACACACTCACAGATACTACACTGACACTCCAACATACACACACACACATACACACACACAAAACACACACGAATATTGATGTCACACACACTCACACATAGACACACTTTCACACTCTTTCACACTCTTCCCATGTGCTGCTGCTACTGTTTATGATCTATCCTGATTGCCTACTCCCTTTTACCCCTACCTACATGTACATATTACCTCAATTACCTCAACTACATCTTAATCATGCACATTGACTCGGTCCCGGTACTCCTTGTACAGTACATAGCCTCGTTATTGTTATTTTATTGTGTTACTACTTTCCTTTTTTATTTAGCAATTTTTTTTTTCTTACTTTTTAACTCTGCATTGTTGGGAAAGGGCTTGTAAACTCCTTGATTACACCTACAAAATGGTACGCAGCATCATCTGGATATGTGCGCAACAAAAGTTCAACATTCACCTTCTGCTACCATTTCTGTCATTTTTTAATTTTTTTACTGTCATGCCATCTATGCATCAATTTTGCATCAATTTTGCATCAATTCTGACACATATGTTCGATAAATCCAACATATGCACCACACAGAACGCACTGCAACTGCCTCTGCAAACGCAGAATTCCATTGGAAATGAATGTACTTCTGGTGTACCAAAATGCAATGACGCTGTCGGCGTAAGTAAGCATTTCAGGGAAAGTCTACACCTGTTGTATTCGGCGCATTTGCCAAATAATATTTTATTTTATTTTATTCATACTGTATGTCCCATATTTTTCTTGATAGTACATTCAAATATTGTCTTTTGGCATGAACTGAATGGTTAAACATATTCATGAGTTATAATTAATTTGAATTTTCATTATCTGTGCATATCTTCTTTCACAACTCATCAGTGCTCCTTCATAATAGAAACACAATGCTTTGTATTGTATCGTGATAATAAGCTTGTTATAATACTGTTGGAAGTGGAACATTTGGGATCTTCTTGTTCTCATGTGTGTGAAGGTGGTTTTGTTCTTCATTATGGCTATAATTGGATTATGCTCTGCTCTGTGTGTGTGTTCGTGTGTGTGTGTTCTTGTGTTCGTGTGTGTGTGTGTGAGTGTGAGTGTGTGTGTGAGTGTGTGTGTGTGTGTGTGTGTGTGTGTGTGTGTGTGTGTGTGTGTGTGTGTGTGTGTGTGTGTGTGTGTGTGTGTGTGTGTGTGTGTGTGTGTGTGTGTGTGTGTGTGTGTGTGTGTGGGTGAGTGAGTGAGTGCGTGCGTGTCTGCATACGTGCATGTGGAAGTGAGCGTGGCTTGTCCTTTCCACCTGGAACCTAAGCATATGCAGCTGACGAACGGAGGGTCTGCACAGACTGGAGAGAGCTGGAGAGATCTACTGGCTGAAGGTAAAGTATATTACTTTATACATCATAATACTATATTTAATAATTCTATAACGTTCAAATAAGTAGCATAAGCAAAGGTTGTCTTGTAATTTTTGCTATTTTGCTACAATAGGAAACACTTGCATGCTTTCTGCATTTTATATTGTCATTTGTTTGAATAGTTTTTAGCAATAGTGGTAGTTCCAGTAACAATAGTGCTAGTTGCAGTTACGTTCAAATATACTGTAATATTACAGTCGATGTCTGTGCGTTTCTGGTAATTACCTTTCATATTAATTTGGTAATGTTGCAGTGGCCTTTTACAATCACTGGCATTATTTTCATGCATCTATGTATGTTTTCAATATTACACATAAATAATGTATTTTCAAAAACAAATTGATAGCATTTTGATGCTTTGGGAGCCTGTCTCATTGGAGTATGATTGTTCTTTTACATAAAAATACTGCTGACAAATAATGCATGTCTATAAGGCAAAACATCTGAAACCAAAAACAAAGAAAATCTTAGGGGAAAGAGAGACAGAGCATATAAGTGCTTGCGTGAGAGATTAAATCAAATCTTAATGACTTGCTAAACTGCTTGCTAGGTAAATGGTCTGTTGTGAGGCCAAAGCAAACACACACCCCCAGGCTCTCATCAGATAGCTGTGTGTTAGCATACCTACTGCTGGCTCTGCTTCCCATGCCAGATGAGTCAGGCTCGTAAGTGCCCATTTATATGCCCACTAGCAAGCACTTCCACCACCAGCCAGGGTCCATGGCCATGGGACCGCTTTCACTATCACAGTGCTTAACCCATTACAGTCTAAGCCCTGTCTAGGCCGGGGGAGCTATATGGAATTGTTTTAAGAAGGTCATACCAAGGATCATTTTGCTATTTTATTTTGGGGAAAAAAATCTAAGGGAAGTTTGTTCTGAAGTGTCTGTCCTATATATGAGAAATATAAGAAAGATCAGAAAACGTTTGTTATCTTTTTGGACATGTATTTAACCCCTTATTTATGGCACTAAACAGTCTAAGCCGGGGGATGGGTTCTACTATATGGAATTGTTTTAAGAATGTCATACCAAGGATCATTTTGCTATTTGATTTTGAATTTTAAGCCCCTTGAAATATCAAAAATATATATAAAACATACATTTTTGGGGGGGCCTTACTGCTATTAGCCCATACAAACGCATTGAATAACAGATTCACTACATGGAACAACAGATAGTCCCCCCCAAAAAAATCTAAAGGAAGTTTGTTCTGAAGTGTCTGTCCTATATTTGAGAGGTATAAGAAAGATCAGGAAACATGTATTTAACCCCGTATTTTTGGCACTAAACAGTCTCCATACAGTATATGATGTCCTTCCATTCATTTTTTCAACTGGTACCGGGGGACCTTCAGACGAGTATTGTGAGGCCTGTGGGCATTCTAGAGCAAAACAACTGACATGTAGGTGTAGCCCAAACTGTTCGGACGCTACAGACAGAAGTTGGCAGATTGGCTGTACTGACTTCAGACTGGTCCCAAAACGCTGTTCGTGAGAGTCTCATCTTTCCATAGAGGAGTCATAATATACTGAACAAAAATATAAACGCAACATATAAAGTGTTGGTCCCATGCTGAATGTTGTGCACAAATTTGTTTACATCCCTGTTATGAGCATTTCTCCTTTGTCAAGATAATCCATCCACCTGACATGTGTGGCATATCAAGAAGCTGATTAAACAGTATGATCATTATACAGATGCACCTTGTGCTGTTGACAATAAAAGGCCACTCTAAAATGTGCAGTTTTGTCACACAACACAATACCACAGATGTATTAAGTTTTGCGGAAGAGTGCAATTGGCATGCAGGAATGTCCACCAGAGCTGTTGTCAGATAGTTAAATGTACATTTCTTTACCATAAGCCGCCTCCAACGTCGATTTTAGAGAATTTGTCAGTACGTCCAATTGGCCTTACAACCGCAGACCACGTGTAACCATGCCAATCCAGGACCTCCACATCCGGCTTATTCACTTGCGGGATTGTCTGAAACCAGCTACCCGGACAGCTGATGAAACTGGGTTTGCACAACCGAAGAATTTCTGCACAAACTGTCAGAAACCATCTCAGGAAAGCTTATCTGTGTGCTCGTCGTTCTCACCAGGGTCTTGACCTGACTGCAGTTCGGCGTTGTAACCAACTTCATGGGGCAAATGCTCACCTTCGATGGCCACTGACACGCTGGAGAAGTGTGCTATTCATGGATGAATACCGGCTTCAACTGTAGCGGGTAGATGGCAGACAGTGTGTATGGCGTCGTGTGGGCGAGCGGTTTGCTGATGTCAACGTTGTGAACAGAATGTCCCATGGTGATGGTGGGGTTATGGTATGGGCAGGTATAAACTACGGACAACGAACACAATTGCATTTTATCAATGGCAATTTGAATGCACAGAGATACCGTGACGAGATCCTGAGGCCCATTGTCGTGCCATTCATCCGCCGCCATCACGTCATGTTTCAGCATAATAATGCATGGCCCCATGTCCCAAGGATCTGTACACAATTCCTGGAAGCTGAAAATGTCCCAGTTATTCCATGGCCTGCATACTCACCAGACATGTCACCCCTTGAGCATGTTTGGGATGCTCTGGATCCACGTGTACGACAGCATGTTCCAGTTCCAGCCAATATCCAGCAACTTCGCACAGCCATTGAAGAGGAGTGGGACAACATTCCATAGGCCACAATCAACAGCCTGATTACCTCTATGCGAAGGAGATGTGTCGTGCTGCATGAGGCAAATGGTGGTCACACCAGAAACTGACTGGTTTTCTGATCCACGGTCCTACTTTTTTTTTTTTAAGGTATCTGTGACCAACAGATGCATATTTGTATTCCCAGTCATGTGAAATCCATAGATTAGGGCCAAATGAATTTATTTCATTTGACTGATTTCCTTATATGAACTGTAACTCAGTAAAATCTTTGAAGTTCTTGCTTGTTGCGTTTATATTTTTGTTCAGTGTAGTTTGTAGCCAAACCGTTTGGATGCTACAGACAATACAAGACTGATTTTTGGGACATTTCATGGTCTGACAAACACTGCTCTAACTCTGTCACCTTTCACCGCTGGGGCGCGGACATCGACTCTAGGGGGTAATCTGTGTCCACACTGCCTGCACTAATACACTTCAATTAGTGTCAAATTGTCAGGCATCTACTTCAAATATTTATGTTGAATGGAAATTGAAATGTGTGCTTTGTTTCGTTTGGTGCTGTATGTTTCCATACTATTAAAATCAAAGTTTATTGGTCACGTACACACATTTGCAGATGTTATCCCAGGTGCAGCGAACATAGTTACGATTTTCAGCCTGACTTTTTCATGTGAATTTTGTTGTTTCGTGTTCTGCCGATCTGCTTTTGTTTTTTTTGCACCTTCCTTGTGGAATGATCTCCAAGGCTCTCTAAAGTTGGATGAATCGGTGGGTAGGTTACGCTTACCAACACTCCCCCTCTTCAGTCCTGTAATGTTCACATGCGTGAAACACACGCCTTTACCAGCACAAACTGTCACATCACATAGTCCTTCTATCCTTACATGGCCATGTTGGGCTGAGCATGAGCATGAAAGCCCATATGATCAGACAAGCAGCTTTCTTCCAGGGGGGCTAATGATAACTGATCTTCACAGTACAAAGCTCCGCAGGCCTTTTCATGTCACCTTCATTGAGTGGAGGGGCTGCTGCTGCTGAGCTGGAGGATAAAGTGGCTGGCCCATTGAAGAGAGTAAAGAGGCCAGTAACAGACAATGCTCCACTGCCATCGCGGTGCCACTGAAACACACAACCAAAATAGGAATTATAGAGAGAGAGAGAGAGAGTGAGAGAGAGAGAGGTGCTAAGTGAGCTCTTTCATATATTACATAGAGCATTGAGAAAATGCATACACAGATGCATGTGTACAAAAGAACTGCAGCAGTGTAACAAGATTGGCAACCCCTTTGGATGCAAAATATTATTAGTTACACAGTATAATAAATCAACAATGAGATGAATAATTGCAAACAACACAGGGAAAATTTGAAATAAACCAGGCCAGGCCCCTGATTGAACTGGTCAAACAATAATCTCTGATTCACCTCATAAAATGAAAATGATATATGATTGGCACAATATTTTTCAGGACACGCACACTGCTGGTGCAATGGACGAGCCTCTCTGGACCTCAGTGTCAGGTGGAGCCCTGCAGTAGGATGCTGGAGTCTATGTTTGTCTGGGGTTCCCCTCCTGTGACCTCTCACCTTTGGCTGCTCATTCTGTCCTGCTCTCTTCATGGTCAACCAGCCCTGTCTGACCTGGGTGAGTGAGAGGCAAACTGAATACAGAGTGCACAGTATCTATGCTCTCGCTTTTGTTTCTGTTATTGCAGTTTAATGTTAAAGAGTGGAGCCAAATGTGGTCAGGAACTTGGTGTTGCCTAATGATTGCATGCATAATTAATACATAGACTGGTTGCTGCACAATGATTGCATAATACTGGTGAGTTTATTTTTCTCTGTCATTTAATTAATGACATTTATAGAACAATGTTTTCATTAGAGATAGGTCCGCCCTTTATGACCTGCAACACTAATACTATGAGTTCATTATGTATCAATGAAATACTGATAACTATCATGATTTCTGCAATGATCAAGACCAGTTTTTCTAAATAGTTCCCATGCTAATTTCCAGACCCCATGTATAATGTGACAAAAGGCTTTAAAAAATCTGCTTCAGCTTCATCTGTCTCCTAGCAACATGCAGCTTCACACCACACCGTAATCTGTGATTTCTCCCAGTCCTCAGATAGATTGGGTGTTTGGGAACATATTCAATCATTAGATCTTTTGTAAATTCATATATTAATGTTATTGAATCCTCTTATGTTTTTTATTTTATTCTTTAGAGTAATAACTCAAAACAATACTCACTTTTGCTGGCTACTTCACTGTCAATTATTGCATCTAACATTCATGTTTTGAAGTAAAGTATTCGTATTACTATACATACAGTGGGGAAAAAAAGTATTTAGTCAGCCACCAATTGTGCAAGTTCTCCCACTTAAAAAGATGAGAGAGGCCTGTCATTTTCATCATATGTACACGTCAACCATGACAGACAAATTGAGATTTTTTTTCTCCAGAAAATCACATTGTAGGATTTTTAATGAATTTATTTGCAAATTATGGTGGAAAATAAGTATTTGGTCACCTACAAACAAGCAAGATTTCTGGCTCTCACAGACCTGTAACTTCTTCTTTAAGAGGCTCCTCTGTCCTCCACTCGTTACCTGTATTAATGGCACCTGTTTGAACTTGTTATCAGTATAAAAGACACCTGTCCACAACCTCAAACAGTCACACTCCAAACTCCACTATGGCCAAGACCAAAGAGCTGTCAAAGGACACCAGAAACAAAATTGTAGACCTGCACCAGGCTGGGAAGACTGAATCTGCAATAGGTAAGCAGCTTGGTTTGAATAAATCAACTGTGGGAGCAATTATTAGGAAATGGAAGACATACAAGACCACTGATAATCTCCCTCGATTGGGGCTCCACGCAAGCTCTCACCCCGTGGGGTCAAAATGATCACAAGAACGGTGAGCAAAAATCCCAGAACCACACGGGGGGACCTAGTGAATGACCTGCAGAGAGCTGGGACCAAAGTAACAAAGCCTACCATCAGTAACACACTACGCCGCCAGGGACTCAAATCCTGCAGTGCCAGACGTGTCCCCCTGCTTAAGCCAGCACATGTCCAGGCCCGTCTGAAGTTTGCTAGAGTGCATTTGGATGATCCAGAAGAGGATTGGGAGAATGTCATATGGTCAGATGAAACCAAAATAGAACTTTTTGGTAAAAACTCAACTCGTCGTGTTTGGAGGACAAAGAATGCTGAGTTGCATCCAAAGAACACCATACCTACTGTGAAGCATGGGGGTGGAAACATCATGCTTTGGGGCTATTTTTCTGCAAAGGGACCAGGACGACTGATCCGTGTAAAGGAAAGAATGAATGGGGCCATGTTTCGTGAGATTTTGAGTGAAAACCTCCTTCCATCAGCAAGGGCATTGAAGATGAAACGTGGCTGGGTCTTTCAGCATGACAATGATCCCAAACACACCGCCCGGGCAACGAAGGAGTGGCTTCGTAAGAAGCATTTCAAGGTCCTGGAGTGGCCTAGCCAGTCTCCAGATCTCAACCCCATAGAAAATCTTTGGAGGGAGTTGAAAGTCTGTGTTGCCTAGCGACAGCCCCAAAACATCCCTGCTCTAGAGGAGATCTGCATGGAGGAATGGGCCAAAATACCAGCAACAGTGTGTGAAAACCTTGTGAAGACTTACAGAAAACGTTTGACCTGTGTCATTGCCAACAAAGGGTATATAACAAAGTATTGAGAAACTTTTGTTATTGACCAAATACTTATTTTCCACCATAATTTGCAAATAAATTCATTAAAAATCTTACAATGTGATTTTCTGGATTTGTTTTTCTCATTTTGTCTGTCATAGTTGACGTGTACCTATGATGAAAATTACAGGCCTCTCTCATCTTTTTAAGTGGGAGAACTTGCACAATTGGTGGCTGACTAAATACTTTTTTTCTCCACTGTAACTAGCAATGTGGGTGCCTAACTGGTGCACTGACCATCGCTGTATCCCTTCCCACGACAAGTTACTGACAAGCAGACTGACTGGGTCTCATGTGTTACTTAACATAGCCTATAGGATCAACCCTTAATAGGGAAGTCTCAGAATACAGTTTGTCAATTTGCTGCCTGTTCTCTCTCTCCGGTTTGTATCTCACACTTTTGTCTGTGGTCAGTGTTCTCCACCCGTCCAGAGGATGGTGTTGGTGTACTGGGTGCTCCTCTCACACTGTACTGTGCAGTGTATGACTCCAGCAGCCAGGGGGAACTGTCTGTTATATGGGAGAGGGCCAGTGGAGAGCCAACAGCACTGAGTCCAGGGCCTGGCAGAGGGATCCACCAATCGGTCAACGGATCTCTGTTCTTCCCCCAGCTGAGAGAGGGGGACCTGGGGAGATATGTCTGTAGTGCAGGCATTGGAGCCAAACACATCATGACTGTTGTCCAAGTGATGGAAGCTGGTTAGTTGGCCTTCTCAGCTCTTCTATATGCCTCTGCTGAAATAATCAAATACATTAGCTTTAATACACATATCATCTGGCTTTTTTGTGAAATCTGTCTCAGAAATGAGAAAACCATAGATACATTTTATCCTTTGTTTGATACTCTGTGTGTTTGTGTGTAGACCTGGAGGGGGTCTTCTTCAGTCCTCAGTCTCAGACAGTCAGTGAGGGTCGGGCAGTGTTCCTCCAGTGTGTCTCAGGGGACAGCTCACCCCCTGCACACATCACCTGGCTCAAAGACAACACACTCTTTACCAAAGGCGCTCAGATTCAGGTATCAAATGCATTAGTCTGTGCATGTACTGTATGGATTTGATTGCATGTCTTTTTTGTGTCTTTGTGTATGTACATTTGATTGTGTGTGGCTATGTACAGTGGGGAGAACAAGTATTTGATACACTGCCGATTTTGCAGGTTTTCCTACTTACAAAGCATGTAGAGGTCTGTAATTTTTATCATAGGTACACTTCAACTGTGAGAGACGGAATCTAAAACAAAAATCCAGAAAATCACATTGTATGATTTTTAAGTAATTGATTTGCATTTTATTGCATGACATAAGTATTTGATACATCAGAAAAGCAGAACTTAATATTTGGTACAGAAACCTTTGATTGCAATTACAGAGAGCATACGTTTCCTGTAGGTCTTGACCAGGTTTGCACACACTGCAGCAGGGATTTTGGCCCACTCCTCCATACAGACCTTCTCCAGATCCTTCAGGTTTCGGGGCTGTCGCTGGGCAATACAGACTTTCAGCTCCCTCCAAAGATTTTCTATTGGGTTCAGGTCTGGAGACTGGCTAGGCCACTCCAAGACCTTGAGATGATTCTTACGGAGCCACTCCTTAGTTGCCCTGGCTGTGTGTTTCGGGTCGTTGTCATGCTGGAAGACCCAGCCACGACGCATCTTCAATGCTCTTACTGAGGGAAGGAGGTTGTTGGCCAAGATCTCGTGATACATGGCCCCATCCATCCTCCCCTCAATACGGTGCAGTCGTCCTGTCCCCTTTGCAGAAAAGCATCCCCAAAGAATGATGCTTCACGGTTGGGATGGTGTTCTTGGGGTTGTACTCATCCTTCTTCTTCCTCCAAACACGGTGAGTGGGGTTTAGACCAAAAAGCTCTATTTTTGTCTTATCTGACCACATGACCTTATCCCATTCCTCCTCTGGATCATCCAGATGGTCATTGGCAAACTTCAGACGGGCCTGGACATGCGCTGGCTTGAGCAGGGGGACCTTGCGTGCGCTGCAGGATTTTAATCCATGACGGCGTAGTGTGTTACTAATGGTTTTCTTTGAGACTGTGGTCCCAGCTCTCTTCAGGTCATTGACCAGGTCCTGCCGTGTAGTTCTGGGCTGATCCCTCACCTTCCTCATGATCATTGATGCCCCACGAGGTGAGATCTTGCATGGAGCCCCAGACCGAGGGTGATTGACCGTCATCTTGAACTTCTTCCATTTTCTAATAATTGCGCCAACAGTTGTTGCCTTCTCACCAAGCTGCTTGCCTATTGTCCTGTAGCCCATCCCATCCCTGATGTCCTTACACAGCTCTCTGGTCTTGGCCATTGTGGAGAGGTTGGAGTCTGTTTGATTGAGTGTGTGGACAGGTGTCTTTTATACAAGTAACGAGTTCAAACAGGTGCAGTTAATACAGGTAATGAGTGGAGAACAGGAGGGCTTCTTAATGAAAAACTAACAGGTCTGTGAGAGCTGGAATTCTTACTGGTTGGTAGGTGATCAAATACTTATGTCATGCAATAAAATGCAAATTAATTACTTAAAAATCATACAATGTGATTTTCAGGATTTTTGTTTTAGATTCCGTCTCTCACAGTTGAAGTGTACCTATGATAAAAATTACCGACCTCTATATGCTTTGTTAGTAGGAAAACCTGCAAAATCGGCAGTGTATCAAATACTTGTTCTCCCCACTGTAAGTCTATATACAAACTGTGTTTCTCCAGGGTCAATATGGAGGGGGTAACCAAAGGAAGACCTCAGGCACTCTTCACCTCTCTAACATCTCAATAGAGGACGACGGGGAATACGTCTGTGTCACACACAACCCCTTACTGAACACCAGCCGGGAAAGCAAGGCAGCTACACTCACAGTACAAGGTGACACCATGCACAGCCTCTCCCCTACTCCATATCCCTTCTGTCTGCCCTGTCCTTTCCTCTTAGAACAGCATGGATGATGGAACTAGTGTTGGTGTCAGTCTGTTTCTGTTTTTGCCAACTCCTGTATCAATGCAGTGGTGAAAACAGTACCCAATTGTCAAACTATGAAGGTAAAGATACCCTAACAGAAAATGACTCAAGTAAAAGTGAAAGTCACCCAGTAAAATACTACTTGAGTAAAAGTCTAAAAGTATTTGATTTTAAATATACCTAAGTATTAAAAGTACATCTAATTGCTAAAATATACTTAATTATCAAAAGTAAAAGTATAAATAATTTATAATTCCTTATATTAAGCAAACCAGATGGCACCATTTTCTTGTTTTTATTTATTTATGGATAGCCAGGGGCACACTCCAACACTCTGACATAATTTACAAACAAAGCATGTGTGTTTAGTGAGTCAGCCAGAGCGGAGGAAGTAGGGATGCCGAGCGATATTCTCTTGATAAGAGTGTGAATTGGACCATTTTCCTGTCCTGCTAAGCATTCAAAATGTAATGAGTAATTTTGGGTGTCAGGGAAAAGGTATGGAGTAAAAAGTACATTATTTTCTTTAGGAATGTAGTGAAAGTTGTCAAAAATATAAATAATAATTTTACAGTGCCTTGCAAAAGTATTAATCTCCCTTGGAGTTTTTCCTATTTTGTTGCATTACAACCTGTAATTTGAATGGATTTTTATTTGGATTTCATGTAATAGACATACACAAAATAGTCCAAATTGGTGAAGTGAAATGAAAAAAATAACTTCTTTCAAAAATGTCTAAAACATTAATAACGGAAAAGTGGTGCGTGCAAGTCGGAAGTTTACATACACCTTAGCAAAATACATTTAAACTCTGTTTTTCACAATTTCTGACATTTAATCCTAGTAAAAATTCCCAGTCTTAGGTCAGTTAGGATCACCACTTTATTTTAAGAATGTGAAATGTCAGAATAATTGTAGAGAGAATGATTTATTTCAGATTTGATTTCTTTCATCACATTCCCAGTGGGTCAGAAGTTTACATACACTCAATTAGTATTTGGTAGCATTGCCATTAAATTGTTTAACTTGGGTCAAACGTTTCGAGAAGCCTTCCACAAGCTTCCCAGAATAAGTTGGGTGAATTATGGCCCATTCCTCCTGACAGAGCTGGTGTAACTGAGTCAGGTTTGTAGGGCTCCTTGCTCGCACACGCTTTTTCAGTTCTGCCCACAAATTTTCTATACGATTGAGGTCAGGGCTTTGTGATGGCCACTCCGATACCTTGACTTTGTTGTCCTTAAGCCATTTTGGCACAACTTTGGAAGTATGCTTGGGGTCATTGTCCATTTGGAAGACCCATTTGCGACCAAGCTTTAACTTCCTGACTGATGTCTTGAGATGTTGCTTCAATATATCCACATAATTTTCCTTCCTCATGATGCCATCTATTTTGTTAAGTGCACCAGTCCCTCCTGCAGCAAAGCACCCCCACAGCATGATACTGCCACCCCCGTGCTTCACGGTTGGGATGGTGTTCTTCGGCTTGCAAGCGCCCCCGTTTTTCCTCCAAACATAACGATGGTCATGATGGCCAAACAGTTCTATTTTTGTTTCATCCGACCAGAGGACATTTCTCCAAAAAGTACCATCTTTGTCCCCATGTGCAGTTGCAAACTGTAGTCTGGCTTTCTTATGGCGGTTTTGGAGCAGTGGCTTCATCCTTGCTGAGCGGCCTTTCATGTTATGTCGATATAGGACTCATTTTACTGTGGATATAGATACTTTTGTACCTGTTTCCTCCAGGTACAAAAGTATCTATATCCACAGGTCCTTTACTGTTGTTCTGGGATTGATTTGCACTTTTCGCACCAAAGTACGTTCATCTCTAGGAGACAGAATGCGTCTCCTTCCTGAGCGGTATGACGGCTGCGTGGTCCCATGGTGTTTATACTTGCATACTATTGTTTGTACAGATGAACGCAGTACCTTCAGGTGTTTGGAAATTGCTCCCAAGGATGAACCAGACTTGTGGAGGTCTACACATTTTTTTCTGAGGTCTTGGCTGATTTCTTTTGATTTTCCCATGATGTCAAGCAAAGAGGCACTGAGTTTGAAGGTAGGCCTTGAAATACATCCACAGGTACACCTCCAATTGACTCAAATGATGTCAATTAGCCTATCAGAAGCTTCTAAAGCCATGACATCATTTTCTGGAATTTTCCAAGCTGTTTAAAGGCACAGTCAACTTAGTGTATGTAAACTTCTGACCCACTGGAATTGTGATACAGTGAATTATAAGTGAATTAATCTGCCTGTAAACAATTGTTGGAAAAATTACTTGTGTCATGCATAAAGTAGATGTCCTAACCGACTTGCCAAAACTATAGTTTGTTAACAAGAAATTTGTGGAGTGGTTGAAAAACGAGTTTTAATGACTCCAACCTAAGTGTATGTAAACTTCCGACTTCAACTGTATGTATTCACCCCCTTTGCTATGAAGCCCCTAAATAAGATCTGGTGCAACCAATTACCTTCAGAAGTCACATAATTAGTTAAATAAAGTCCACCTGTGTGCAATCTAAGTGTCACATGATCTGTCACATGATCTCAGTGTATATATACACCTGTTCTGATAGGCCCCAGAGTCTGCAACACCACTAAGTAAGGGGCACCACCAAGCAAGCGGCACCATGAAGACCAAGGCGCTCTCCAAACAGGTCAGGGACAAAGTTGTGGAGAAGTACAGATCAGGGTTGGGTTATTAAAAAATATCCACAACTTTGAACATCCCACGGAGCACCATTAAATCCATTATTAAAAATGGAAAGAATATGGCACCACAACAAACCTGCCAAGAGAGGGCCGCCCACCTAAACTCACAGACCAGGCAAGGAGGGCATTAATCAGAGAGGCAACAAAGAGACCAAAGATAACCCTGAAGGAGCTGCAAAGCTCCACAGCGGAGATTGGAGTATCTGTCCATAGGACCACTTTAAGCCGTACACTCCACAGAGGTGGGCTTTACGGAAGAGTGGCCAGAAAAAAGCCATTGCTTAAAGAAAGAAATAAGCAAACACGTTTGGTGTTCGCCAAAAGCCATGTGGGAGACTCCCCAAACATATGGAAGAAGGTACTCTGGTCAGATGAGACTATCATTTTTTTAATCAAGGAAAACGCTATGTCTGGCGCAAACACAACATCACTCATCACCCAGAGAACACCATCCCTACAGTGAAGCATGGTGGTGGCAGCATCATGCTGTGGGGATGTTTTTCATTGGCAGGGACTGGGAAACTGGTCAGAATTGAAGGAATGATGGATGGCGCTAAATACAGGGAAATTCTTGAGGGAATCCTGTTTCAGTCTTCCAGAGATTTGAGACTGGGACAGAGGTTCACCTTCCAGCAGGACAATGACCCTAAGCATACTGCTAAAGCAACACTCAAGTGGTTTAAGGGGAAACATTTAAATGTCTTGGAATGGCCTAGTCAAAGCCCAGACCTCAATTCAATTGAGAATCTGTGGTATGACTTAAAGATTGCTGTACACCAGCCGAACCCATCCAACTTGAAGGAGCTGGAGCAGTTTTGCCTTGAAGAATGGGCAAAAATCCTAGTGGCTAGATGTGCCAAGCTTATAGAGACATACCCCAAGAGACTTACAGCTGTAATTGCTGCAAAAGGTGGCTCTACAAAGTATTGACTTTGGGGGCGTGAATAGTTATGCACACTCAAGTTTTCTGTTTTTTTGTCTTATTTCTTGTTTGTTTCACCAAAAATATTTTGCATCTTCAAAGTGGTAGGCATGTTGTGTAAATCAAATGATACAAACCCCCCAAAAATCTATTTTAATTCCAGGTTGTAAGGCAACAAAATAGGAAAAATGCCAAGGAAGGTGAATACTTTCACAAGCCACTGTAGGAAAGAAAGCCACTGTATAGTATTGAGGCACCCCCCCATGTTTTTCTGTTACTCTGCAGGAGTCCCTAAAAGGCTGCAGATCACTCAGGGCCCTGACAACATCACAGTTGCCATAGAGACGGAGGCTTCCATGCACTGTGCTGTCCAAGGCTTCCCAGCTCCCACAGTGCAATGGTTCAAAGACAGCCATCTCCTTGTGAACAACTCTGGCTTGAGTCTGCAGAACAAGGGGCAGCTGCTTGTTTTCAAGTGAAATCTTGAGGATATTATGACATTATAAAAGTTGTTTATCTTTAAATCAAATGTAAAAAGCAAGCAGAGATAACAAAAGTGATATTAATGTGTGTGCTGTGCCCTTCATCCCCAGGAACGTGTCTGAGGATGATGAGGGTTCCTACCACTGTGAGGCCAGGAACAAGAGGGAGACAGTCAGGTCTCAGACTGCCTTTCTCCTTCCAGCAGGTACTGTATACCATGCTCTGGTTGTTATCAATCAAACCCAAATATCATAACTATACTAGCACCTTTACTGACATACAGTCCCTCCCTCCCTCTCCACAGTGATGGGGTGGACCTTTGTCCAGCAGCCTACCAACCAGGCTGTGAGGATGGGGGAGTCTGTTACTCTGATCTGCAGACCCCCGTACAGCAGGCCTCCAACAACAGTGTCCTGGTTCAAAAACAACCGCCTCCTCACTCCCAAGACACACTTCACTGTCAAGCCTAGTGGAGACCTCATCTTCCACAGGTGTGTGTGTGTGTGTGTGTGTGTGTGTGTGTGTGTGTGTGTGTGTGTGTGTGTGTGTGTGTGTGTGTGTGTGCACGCGCGCATGCATGTGTATGTACAGTATGTGTGTGTATGACTAGATTATTGTTCTGTATGATGGTAGTCCTCCAGTCATACTGTACAAGCCAGTGTCAAGCTGTATTTAACTGCTTGTTTCTCCAGTGTCTATGACACAGACAGTGGAGTCTACTTTTGTAGAGCATCCAACGTCCACCTGTACAGATCTGTGACCTCCAGAACAGCCAGACTGACCATTCTGGGTAGGTACTGTATGACATCACACAGTATGTAGGCTTATTATTGTCTAGCCATGTGTCGGTATATGAGATATTCAGGATGATACTTGATACAGCATGTTTATATTCATACAAATACACTCGCAATCATAATCAAAGACACAGTTAAATGTCTGAGATATACTTCCTTAGGTACAGAAGTAACAAGCTCACCAGCCTACTCTTCCTCCTCCCCCTGACCACCTTCCTGCCCTGCCAGCATCTCCCTCTGTGAGGCTGTGGCCCCCAGTGGTGACGGTCCCTGTAGGGGCCCAGGTGGTGTTCCAGTGCCAGGTCTGGGGACAGCCCCTCCCCTCCATCGTCTGGTCAAAACAGGGACGCTCCATGCAGACTGGTGGCAAGATCACTGTGGGGTACGTTCAGTGTATTTGAGGTGGTTCTGTGCGGCTTTAGCTGAGTGGGCGAACACAGTCTTGTGTTACTGATCACTAGAGGAAGTATTTGGCGTCACCAACCAATCTATCAGGAACCTTTAGCTTGGAGATCACTAACCTTCTTGTGGTAATGAATACCAGCTTCTCTGTTCTCAGCGTGAGAAACACTACCCTCTACATCCTGTCTGTCAGGAGCTATGATGAGGGCACTTACACCTGTGAAGCCTCCAACACTGTGGGGCATGACCGGAGAACAGCTACTTTACGTGTCGCTGGTAACTTACCTCACCCAGTACAGTACACACATTCTGTTTGATGTTATACTATAGAACTGTGTGTATAATGCATGTCTGGATGCCTTAATAGAGCTGAGTACTGTTGATCATGCTACATATCTTGGCCTATGTCCTATGTATGGACAACAAAGTTAACTTCATCACATTAGCTGGAAGTGAAGCTCAGGCGTGTGATTAAGGTGCTTACTACCTGAATGTATTGAGACAATGATATGATCATCTGATGTGGTGCTCTCTCGCTCTCCCTCTCTCTCTGGCTCAGTAAGCCCCATCATAGTGTCCTTCGTGGGGGCAGTGAGCAGCTCAGAGGGGTCCTCTGTGGTCCTGCCGTGCAGGGCAGTGGGGGACCTCCCCATCAGGTACACCTGGACCAGAGGACACTCCATCACCCCAACCCTGGAGAGGCATGTAGATGGTGAGCCAGTCACATAAAAAAAATAAAACGTATACCTGCCAAGAAAGAAACCCTACCACATTCCCTTATAATGGCATAGTCCCTTCTACTTTAGTGTTTGCAGATCTGAAGAGATGAGATTGGTGTAAGCAACATGGTGGTAAGGAGCGGTTTGGTGAATGTGTGACTGTGCCTTCATGTGTGTGCAGATGAGGGGGCTCTGCATATCTCCAGTGTTCAGGTGTCTGATGCAGGGGACTACCACTGTACCGCTGAGAACAGAGTGGGACGACAGCAGAGAAGAGCCACCCTCACCATCTCTGGTTTAACCATGGCTTTATGATATACAGTAGAATACAAGCACGCACACCAGAACTGGGCATAAAATAGTTGTATTTTGTAGTTTATTTGAAAATACCAACTTTTCAAATACTCGAGGTAGTCGAATATAGTTTATATAGAGCTTCAACTAAAAGGCAACTACTGTATTTTCTTTGATATTTTGAATACCTCTCAAAAACCTTATAATATTTGAAAGTATTTTGAATACCTCTCAGAAAACCAAATCATATTTGAAAGTATTTTGAATACCTCTCAGAAAACCAACTCATATTTGAAAGTATTTTGAATACCTCTCAGAAAACCAAATCATATTTAAAGGTATTTGAATGTATATGCAAGTTATTACAAAAATAATAATATTATTTGATGGCTGCCAACTATTTGATGAAGAACCAAAAACTACAACAGTTAGTTGAATTAGTCTAAATATATGATCATTAGCACATGGTTAAACTTAATATAGCCTATAGCCTAGAATGAAATACATAGGGACATGGAATCTCCTCAACATTAAAGTAGACCACTTTTGCTGCTTCAAAATGACTAACAAATATATTTTCATAATGAGTGAGACACAAGGTAATACACTTGACATCAAGTTCTTATGCATGTGTGGTAACTTTGATTATTACAATATGCAATAACCAAAGTATTATGGAACAACATACTAATAAAATGTGGCTCCAAAAGTAATTACAGTTTTATTACACGGGCACAATACCAATTTAATGTTAAGTGTTATTGAGAATGATAACAGTAACAAAATATGTCTATTAAGTGTTGAAAGGAAAATAAATATATAAAAAACGACCTTCTTGAATAAACTACAGCCAAGGTAGGTGGAAAATCATGTTAGTTTATATTCAGAGTAACTATCCCTTTACAGATGTTATAGTGTGTTTGAAACAAGAACACTTTCCTTCAGATGGACAAAGAGGTTCAAAGTTTGTTTTGCTAAGCATCCAACTTGCTGTTTGCAATGTTTGCAAATGGCTTTGAATTTCTCTTCAGTATTTTCAGGTATCATAAAATTAAGGCCTGCTACAGATAAAAAGCTTTCGCCCTGCCCTGCCCCGCCCCCGCCCGCCCCTCTTGAAACCTATTTCTCAAAGCTAACCCTTCGATCACACCTACAGCGTCATTGCATTTTTGTACACCAGAAGTACATTCATTTCCAATGGAATTCTGCGTTTGCCTTGCAGCATTGCGTTGCAGAGGCAGTTGCAGTGCATTCTGTGTGGCGCATACATTGGATTTATCGAACGTATGCGTCAAACTGTATGCGTAGACAGCTTGACAGAAATAGTAGCAGAAGGTGAATGTTGAACTTTTGTTGCACACATATCCAGATGATGCTGCATAACATATCATCGTAACATTTTGTGCACTAAAGCTGTCAGTGTGATCAAGGGTTAAGGATCTGGATCACATTCTGCCATACCACACCTTTGTTTCTCTCACACCAATAGTGTTGTTGCGCAAAATAGTACGCAGCATCAACTGGATATGTGTGCAACAAAAGTTCAACATTCACCTTCTGCTACCATTTCTGTCAAGCGGTCTACACATACAGTTTGACGCATATGTTAGATAAATCCAAGGTATGCACCACACAGAACGCACTTCAACTGCCTCTGCAGGGCAATGCTGCAAGACAAACGCAGCGTTCCATTGGAAATGAATGTTCTTCTGGTGTACCAAATGCAAACGCACTGTCGGTGTGATCTAGGCGTAACGTAGCTGCTGCTCACCCTCCCCCTCCCTTCACATTTCAGTCTTTATAATCACCCTCTTCTGAACCGTGATGCTCTTCTGAACCGTGATGATGTAGCCTGTCTCTGCCAGATATTTCTGAACAGCTGAAATAAAAACCCTGCAGCGATTAAACGAACATTCCTAAACACATATATTATGAAGGCTAAAACCTTCTGTCTGTATGTTGTAACAGATATTGCAGTTGCACAAGCAGGACGCAGTCCCTACCCTTTGGAGCAAAAACAATCAGCGTTGCTGCCCTATCAGTTCCTGAAAAAAGAACACTACTTGACTGCCTGTCTATCTCCTGCCTGGTTTACCCAATGTTTGCAAAAAAAAACATTACATCTCTATTTAGACTGTGTGTCTGGGGCTTGCTGGGTTCCACCACTGGACAGTCGAACGTTATAGGCAGCCAAGCGTTTAAAGTTATCCGGACCAATAAAAATACATGTCGATAATGTATTTTGTGTAAAACATGTAAATACCTGCATGTAGCCTACTCCCCACCTGAAAAAAAGAACATGAAATCGCGCTTATGCTTACTGAGGCATGGAATGCAATAGTTTGAATAGTTATGTGTACGACATGAAGTTTGTAGGAAATCACGCTTATGCTAAATAGCCTACTGAGGGAATGCAATAGTTCGAAGAGTTTTGTGTGCAACATGAAGTGTGTAGGCTACACCAGTGACCAGACAAAGGCGATCAAGGAGGGGGAGCGGCAGCGGAGCATTCAGCACATCAGCTACATAGGCAGCAGAGTGCGCACTCAGCTATGTAAAGAAATATCCTGCACATGCTCAGAAATATATGTTTTTTTAGCCTGGGCAAATTGGGATACAGAAACTCAGTAAAATGTATTGCAGCTTTCGACCTTTTCTGTGGCATATTGAAAATGTCATAGCATAGTTGAGCCTCACAACTTATCTATAATTATCTGTACAAAATATAATTGGTTAATTGGTTTGACCTGACTATGTTCACCTGCAGCAATTGACATTTGGGAGAATGGATATTTACAGAATGTTTAGATGGACATTTATTGTGTAGATCAAATATGATTGTCAGATGGATTGGAATTGTATAGGCGATTGTTTGTGCTCTATTTATTTTATTTATATCTTCAACATGCAGTTACAGATGCAGCCCTGCCATTAGTTGAAGGCAGCCAATCCAATAGTTTCTGAAAAGTAGTCACTTCCTAAGATCTGTATTCAAATATATATTTTTAAGTACTTGCTTTCTCAGATCTGTATTCAAATAGTTTTGAAAAAGTAGTCACTTTCTGAGATCTGTATTCAAATAGTTTTAAAAAGTAGTCATTTTTGGAGATCTGTTTCAAATAGTTGTAGTCACCTCCAAAGTAACTATTTGTTCCTCCCAAAGCATAGTTAAACTATAGTTTTCCCAGGTCTGACACACATGCATGCACACATACACAAACACATGCAGATACAGATGTAGGATCTTACTTTTAATGCAATGCAGGACATTTTAAACTTGTAGTGTAATTTAGGTTTAAAAAGGCTTCTGAAGTTTGTAATTTCCACTTTGAAATGTCAGACTTGATTTTTCCTTGAGAAAAATGTATCAACCCCTACAAAAATGTCCATTAATTATATTCCACATAATAATTCAAATTACCTGTTGCTGTACGCTTATTTTCCTGCTGTAGCAAACTAGCTCAAATTAAGATCCCACATCTGTAGACACACGCACGTGCACGCGCACTCACACACACACAGTCAACCTTTCTATGCTCATCATTATCTTCTCTATCTAAAGCTGAAGATGACCCAGCTGATAGAGACAAGCGGCATAGACAGATTGTGTCTGCAGTGAGTAATAATGAGGTTGATGTGAAAGTCTCTATCGCTTGTCTGCTGAAATGTTTCCCATCATCAGTAGTAGACATGTCTAACATCATGAGTCACGTCTTTGTTGCTCTCTTCAGTTGTGTGCTTATTTTAAATGGCTTTCAGTGGCTCAGTGTGTTATGCGTTTTAACTATGCCAAATTTCATGAATCTGACAAACATCTTTTCACAAATTGCAGGTTCCAAACACTGAAGCAGAGCAGAGAACTCCCCGTTCCAGTAATGACCTGAGTCTAGTTCAGCGTTCTGAGACGACCCAGTCACATGTCTCCTTACAGGGAGGAAGCACAGGTGTGTACAGACAAAAACATAAACTATAGTATGCAGTGCAGGCAAATCCTTGTACTAACTACCCTTTGCTGTATTTACTGGGCAAAACAATATTTTAATGTGCATTCTTTAGATTTTGAATCACACTCTTTGAAATCAAACTTTATACAGTCAACTATTGAGCCTAGAAACCCACAGAAAGCAGTGGTTTTCTTTGTGTTTTACTAGCATGCATTGTTTTGTTTGATACCATTATTTTCATTATTTTCTATTTGCAGTCCGAGCATCTCAAAGAGACTCAAGCAATGACATCACCCACGTGTCTACTCCTGAAACTCTACGACTGCTCTCGTCTCTCAGCCAGACAGCTTTAGGACTAGCAGGTCTCTTCAGAGGACAAACAGGACTGCTGGTGCCACCTGACCTTCACTCTCTGCTCCCATTGGACCAGGCCTCAGCCAGTCCAACCCAGCCCACAGTCACACAGATCCAGCCTCCAGTGCTACAACCCCCACCTCCACCTCTATTTGGACCCTTAGACCTACTCACCCAGCCTTCAGTAACTCATAGAGTCCTGTCACTCTCACTCACTCAGATTCAAATAATACATAACCAGCCAGCATTAACACACAACCCACCCCCAGTGACACAACGCCAGGTTTTAGTCCCACATAGCCAATCTCCATTAACACAGTCCGTATCCCAAAGCCTCCACAACCAGCCATCAGTCATGCATATCCAGCATCAAGTCACCGAGCAACCAATTAAACCCCTAAACCCCATCGCCAGTCTTACCCAGTCTCTGGTCTCACTCCCGCAGCCTTCTCCAGACTCTCCCAGCCACCCTTCTGATCCCTCTACCCAGCATCCTGATTCTCTTACCCAGCCCAGAGAACCTTTGACTCAGTCTCTACTCATACAAACCCTGCATGCTCCTGACTCAATCACTCAAACCCACCGTCCTGTAACTCAAAGTAATCCTTCGGACCCACATTTCCAGGATCCTAGCACCATCACCCTGTTTTCACTCTCACAAACCCAGACTCAACCATCACCAACCCAGCCTCAACCATCCAAAACTCAGTCTCAACCATCACCAACCCAGCCTGAACCTACACAAACCCAGCGTACAGATCTCCTCACCCAGCCTTCAGGCTCAAACACCCATCCTCCTGACCTGATCACCATACCCCCCACCCCTGACCCCCAGGGCCCTAGTGCCCCCCGGACCTCCACCCCAGACCCCCTGCAGCAGAACGCGAGCCAGCCTGCTAACCCAGCTCATCCAGCCAAACCAACCAGGCCCAATGACACAGAGCCCACAGAGTGGCTGAAGAGTAACACCTCTCAGTCCCCCATGAAGACCAACGAGGACCCCAGGTAGGGCACCATGCAGTACAGAGGCGGGAGACGGAGGGGACTTTTATTCCTCCCAGTCTTGTCTACTTACATCCGGGTTCCCCAACTGGCGGCCCGCCGCGGGTGATCTTATTTGGCCCCCCATGTCTTCTGAGCAAAAACAACACATTTTATGTTTTATTGTTGCATGTAAAAGACTGTAAAAACACCAGCAAATCAGCAGTGATTTTAATTTGGGACGTTTTTTCCAAAGTATTTCCATGCATAATAGAGAGATATATGTGACCGTTTACAAATATAAGCATGGTCCCTGGCTTACATCATACAGTAGATAGTTTCCACTGTCTCTGCTTACAGTGTACATACATTTATTTGAGAAAAGCAAAATATAATGCTCTATGTTTTAATTGATTGTGTGCTATGTGGACATTGGTGAATAGGAGGAATGCAACAATAAGGCTTAATCAATGCAATAACTTTCAAGACCTGAATTTCTTAAAATAGATAATGATCTGCAAATGTTGTCCGGATTTGGTTTGGTGAAGATTGTAGATACTGGTATGCAGCTTGTATCTATCTGTGGCTGACAGGCTTAAACTCCAGATGAAACTCCACCACAGCTGCTATCACTTTATCTTGCTTACATAGTTGTACAAGTTACGACATGCACGTGGGCGTATTCTTCTGTTGACTGTAATAACCTAACTTTGTACATGATGAGACCATGACTTGGATTTATTCCAAATGATTTTGATTGGATAATGTTGCAAGAGCAATGTACATCACAACCGAACCTCCTAATATCCAAAGTCTGTCTTTTACATACTGTATTTGGATCTTTAGACAATTATAATCACCATTAACAATGAGAATAATTGAACAATCTCTCTCTCTCTCATTCCCTCTCTCTCCTCCCCCAGAATAAAGCCTCCTCCTCCGTGGCTCCCAGTGCTGGAGAAACATGACATCCCCATCGTGGTGGGAGTGGGCGTGTCTCTGGCCTTCATCTTCATCACCATGGCCTTCTACTCCCTGGTCCAGAAGAACGAGCCTCTCCCCGCTATTAGAGGTCAGTGGGCCTGTATAGCTCAAACTGTACTGTAACTCCCTCTTATTGTCCACCCTTTGGCACACTGTGCTCATTGTTCAATATACTCTGAGGCAGGACACTCTCATAACAAACCCGGGCACCCCCTATTAATGTGGGCACCCCTACAATCATAAAAAATATAAAAATTGTTTTGCTCATTCCCAAGATTCTGTATGTGACTTGAACCCTGCATGGAGTTAGAAGTGGAAATATTAATTTCTTTTATTGAATCCCATTAGCCTTGTCTTCCACAGTTCCCAGGAACCTGGGCGTCCCCTGCAGACATGCTGAACGTCTGGACACTGGGAGGACCTATGAGAACAGGTGACTGTTGTCAGCACTATTGTTGTTGTTGTGGAGGATACCTCTATGAAAATAGGGCTGTACTTATCCTAATGGCTAATATACAGTATATGTATCCTCTGTTCTGAAAGGGCGTTTGAGGATGATGATTTGGTGGCTGTGATTGAACAAAGCCCCAACACGTCAGATACACGCGCCAGGCCTCCTGCCCCCAGCCCAGTCACTGTGATGATAGACCCTGCCTCTGATGAGACTCAGGAGACACAGCCCCTGCACACTCCAGAACACTCGGTCATAGCAGAGACCTACCCTGAGCCTAGCGAAGACACACAGGTCAGTGTGTGTGTGTTCGCATGCATGAATATGTAAAATCGGGTCCAATATAACATTTCCCACACATTACCATACCAAGATATTACAAATTCGGTTGCAGCAGCTGTCTGGATCCTCTCCACCTCAGGTTGATCCCTTCCTGGATGAAGAGAAGGAATGCAGCCTGTCTCACCCCAGCATCCAGCTGCAGTGTGTGGAGGACTGGGGGGGCGGAGGAGTAGAATACGGACAATGCCAGGACCAAGAAATCCTCCCCCAGCCCCCCTCTCTCTCTCCTTCCCCTCCTCCTGTGCGTGAGGAAAGCCTGCGCTCCTCCCTGACCCTCCAGACCGCTGAGCCCTATGCCACGCCCGTCCGCCATAGCGTCAGCATCTCCCACGGTAACGCCCCCCTCCTCCTCTCCCACTGCATCTCCCTGGGCCTTACCACGGTCGCCGTTGATGTCCACTTCTACCCAGCAGCCCCTGCTTCCACCACCACCACGACTGTGGCAGCTGCCACCCAGATTAATGCTACCACCGCTGCTGCTGCTCCAGGGCCCCAGCTCAGCTCCCGATTGGCCCACAGTCAGGAGCATGACCAATCGGCTCCCAGCGTGCACCAGAGTAAGTAACTAGATAGAGGGAAATACAGATGGAGAGATTGTTCCAACACAGATGTTGCCATTAGTCTCCACTTTGGAGAGTTTGGCTGGATTGTTGGTCGTCTTCACGTTTCGACTGACTTGTTCTGATGGTGGTGAGGAGAATGTGTGTGTATAAGAAAGAGTGATCCATCTGGTTTCTGGAACCATCCACTGAAGAATATAGGAGAACAGCCTTTACTCTGATGCCTTTCATAAAACCTAAATGCGCTACACATACTGTACCACAGTCAGCTACAAATGTGTCAATAACATACAGTAATGTCAATGTATTCTGTTTCTGCTAAGAAAAATCATGAGATTATAATTATTTATTCATATTTATTATTTCTGCTCAGTTTTCTATTTTCTTACTATTTCTAAGTCTTTGAATAGGGAAACAATGTCTTATTATGGCTTCAATTTGTATTACAAATGTCAGTTACATAATGATGCTTTAGGCCTAAAATAATGCATTTATAGGAAGCAAAAACGAAAATATGTAATATAGGCAAAAAAGTATAAACTGCTTCCAAAATCTTCTACATACCATGGTTTCTGACTTTACTGAATATATATATATATAGTGTTGTGTACATGTCCATGATATTTATATACTTTATAAACTAGTTTGATTGTGGCAAATACATTGTTATCAGTTGTATATTCTACAATAAAAAAAAGCCAAGGAGAAAACAGCGGTGTACAAAATATTGCAATCTTTGTTGCTGTACACTTCCTATTCAGGTAACCCTCTCTCTCTCTGTTGGACCATAAACAGACTGTTACTTCTGTGCTGAAACCAAAGGAAGATGTTATGACGACAGGGCTTAACTAAGTCCCAACTGAGACCCAGTGGACCCAAAATTGAGATGATCAGTGATATTGTGTTTTCATTTAGTTTACTTTATGTTCAGTAAAATGTCTCAATGTCATGAATTTCATTTTCTACTGCCATGAATTCGTCCCTCAGACATTATCGTGTAACAATTTAGAATTAAGTTTTTCCAGTATTTATCATTGTATTTGTTTCAACAACATGTACAGTATAATTTGTTGTTAACAATTACAATGTCAACAAAAGTGATTTTGTAATCTTACATATTTATTTTGGTGTATAAAAATGTAAATCTTTAGTGATCTTGTTGCCTTTGTATGGGTGATAAAATGGCAACTAAAAAGATGAAAGGTATTTGACACAGATCTAACATTCACATACTGTGAAGTAAAAAAAAAAAAAAACAGTACTGTATCAAATTGATTTTTATTTACTCAACAATGGCCAACAAGAGGTGAAAATAATACTGCTGTACTTCGTTTGACAATATTCTATTTTACAGTTTCCACAATGTGATTTTCGTTTGGCAGCTCTTTGCAAAAATACTGTTAAATCAATGATGATAGCTAGATCATTATGGATGTACTGTAATGTAGACCTAAATCAATATCAAATAAACCTTATTACAGACTATTCCACTGTCTATGACTATTTTATGAGTTGGCCCTTGTTTTTATCCAGGCTTCTTTTCATGTTCACAAAGTACAACGTACATAGGACATAGGCAACATAAATGCAGTCCTTGCATTGTAAACATAATATACAGTACAGGCAAAGGTGGGCAAGGGCACTACAATAATACCATACAAAAACACTAACGTAACCATGGATTACAGTAAACTCACTATAGCTTACAGTTCAGTGGACGGTTTCCTTGGAGGCGGCTCCTGCCCGGCTAGAGGCACATTGAAGGATACGTATGGACACCATTTACTGTTCAGACACACCAGTCTCTCCAGCGAGGCTGAGTTGACTATATCAAAGCCAGTCTGGCCTCCGAACGTGCTGGGCTTCCAGTACTCAGGGGAACAGATGGGGTTACCCAGAAGGCCTTTCAAGGAGAACGGAGCCCCCATCTCCACCATACTCTCGCCAAATATGGCGTTGGGCCGTGTCTTCTCCAGCATGAGGGCGGGGTAGAACTCCAGCGCATCGATGTCACCATAGAGCTCCTCCAGCTCCCTGGCTATCTCCTCCTCACCTAAGGACAATAGAATAGAATAGATCTTGATTGTCCCAGAAGAGCAATTCGGATGCAGCACAATTACAACGATAGGGCACATTTAAAGCAAATGAATACAACATTTACATTTTACATTTTGGTTATTTGGCAGATGCTCTTATCCAGAGTGACTTACAGTTAGTGCATTTATCTTAAGATAGCTATAGAGCATTCGGAAATTACTTTTCCAACATTTTGTTACGTTACAGCCTTATTCTAAAATGGATTAAATCGTTTTTTTCCCCTCATCAATCTACACACAATGCCCCATAATGACAAAGCAAAACAGGTTTTTATATATTTTAGCAAATTTATAAAAAATAAAAACTGAAATATCACTGTAAAAGGGAAGGGGTCTGAATACTTTCCGAATGCACTGTAAGGTACTACTAAGCTATATGGAATTGTTTTAAGAAGGTCATACAAAGGATCATTTTGCTATTTGATTTAGAATTTTAAAATCCCTTGAAGTATTAAAAAATATATATAAAAACTGTAATGAAAATTTTTATTTGGCTTTACTGCTATTCGCCCATACAAACGCATTGAATAACAGATTCACTACATGGAACAACAGATAGTCCCCCCAAAAAATCTAAAAGAAGATTGTTCTGAAGTGTCTATCACATATATGAGAGATATAAGAAAGATCAGTATATAAGAAAGACGTATTTAACCCCTTATTTTTGTCACTAAACAGTCTCCATATATACTGTACTTCCATACCTTTTTCGACTGGTACCGGGGGACCTGCAGATGAGTTTTGTGAGGCCTGTGGGCATCCTAGAGCAAAACAACCGACATGTACGTGTTCGTGAGAGTGTGTAGCCCAAATTGATCAGACGCTACAGACCGAAGTTGGCAGATCGGCTGGACCGACTTCAGACAAGTTTATATTTGCATGAGCATATAGAAATATGTGGTCTTGGCAGTGAAGTCTGAAAATATGTGGTTTTACCAGTAAAGTTTGAGAAAGATGTGGTCTTATTTAAAAAAGGAAAGGGTGATGGTGTAAAGGACGTAACACTGCCTGCTTAGCTAGTACCACTTCCTCCTGATTCGGCTCATACCAAGGCTCGAAACCAGGACCTCTGCCTTGCAAACAAACGTGACCGCCCCTGAAGTGTCTCTGCTCTTGTCCTTCTAGACCTGTCTGCTGCCTTTGATACTGTGAACCATCAGATCCTTCTCTCCACCCTCTCCGAGCTGGGCATCTCCGGCGCGGCTCACTCCTGGATTGCGTCCTACCTGACCGGTCGCTCCTACCAAGTGGCGTGGCGAGAAGCTGTCTCCGCACCACGTGCTCTCACCACTGGTGTCCCCCAGGGCTCAGTTCTAGGCCCTCTCCTATTCTCCCTATACACCAAGTCACTTGGCTCTGTCATATCCTCACATGGCCTCTCCTATCATTGCTACGCTGACGATACACAACTAATCTTCTCCTTTCCCCCTTCTGATAACCAGGTGGCGAATCGCATCTCTGCATGTCTGGCAGACATATCAGTATGGATGACGGATCACCACCTCAAGCTGAACCCTGGCAAGACGGAGCTGCTCTTCCTCCCGGGGAAGGACTGCCCGTTCCATGATCTCGCCATCACGGTTGACAACTCCGTTGTGTCCTCCTCCCAGAGTGCGAAGAGCCTTGGCGTGACCCTGGACAACACCCTGTCGTTCTCCGCTAACATCAAGGCGGTGACCCGATCCTGCAGGTTCATGCTCTACAACATTCGGAGAGTACGACCCTGCCTTACACAGGAAGCGGCACAGGTCCTAATCCAGGCACTTGTCATCTCCCGTCTGGATTACTGCAACTCGCTGTTGGCTGGGCTCCCTGCCTGTGCCATTAAACCCCTACAACTCATCCAGAATGCCGCAGCCCGTCTGGTGTTCAACCTTCCCAAGTTCTCTCACGTCACCCCGCTCCTCCGCACACTCCACTGGCTTCCAGTTGAAGCTCGCATCTGTTACAAGACCATGGTGCTTGCCTATGGAGCTGTGAGGGGATCGGCACCTCTGTACCTTCAGGCTCTGATCAGTCCCTACACCCAAACGAGGGCATTGCGTTCATCCACCTCTGGCCTGCTGGCTCCCTTCCTCTGCGGAAGCATAGTTCCCGCTCAGCCCAGTCAAAACTGTTCGCTGCTCTGGCACCCCAATGGTGGAACAAGCTCCCTCACGACGCCAGGACAGCGGAGTCACTCACCACCTTCCGGAGACATTTGAAACCCCACCTCTTTAAGGAATACCTGGGATAGGATAAAGTAATCCTTCTACCCCCACAAAAAAACATATTGTAAAGTGGTTATCCCACTGGCTATAGGGTGAATGCACCAATTTGTAAGTCGCTCTGGATAAGAGCATCTGCTAAATGACGTAAATGTAAATGTGTCTTACCAGGTGTACCACAGAAAAGTTAGCTATTCGGCAGCGCAAGTGGGGACACTTCAGGCTGAGGAGTAAGTTTCACACATACGCATGTGTTACATTGGCATCTCCCAAAAAGACACACAGCAAAATGCATAAAGTACCTTCAGAAAGTAGTCATACCTCTTGAATTACAGTGCATTCGGAAAGTAATCAGACCCCTTGACTTTCTCCACATTTTGTTATGTTACAGCCTTATTCTAAAATGGATTACATTGTTATTTCCCCTCATCATTCCCCCTACAAGCTTGGCACACCTGTATTTGGGGAGTTTCTCCCATTCTTCTCTGCAGATCCTCTCAAGCTCTGTCAGGTTGGATGGGGAGAGTCGCTGCACAGCTATTTTCAGGTCTCACCAGAGATGTTCGATCGGGTTCAAGTCCGGGCTCTGGCTGGGCCACTTGTCCCGAAGCCACTCCTGTGTTGTCTTGGCTGTGTTCTTAGGGTCGTTGTCCTGTTGGAAGGTGAACCTTCGCCCCAGTCTGAGGTCCTTAGCGCTCAAGGATCTCTATATACTTTGCTCCGTTCATCTTTCCCTCAATCCTGACTAGTCTCTCAGTCCCTGCCGCTGAAAAACATCCCCACAGCATGATGCTGCCACCACCATGCTTCACCGTAGGGATGGTGTCAGGTTTCCTCCAGACGTGACGCTTGGCATTCAGGCCAAAGAGTTCAATCTTGGTTTCATCAGACCAGAGAATCTTGTTTATAATAGTCTGAGAGTCCTTTAGGTGCCTTTTGGCAAACTCCAAGCCGGCTGTCATGTGTTTTTTACTGAGGAGTGGCTTCCATCTGGCCACTACCATAAAGGCCTGATTGGTGGTGCTGCACAGATGGTTGTCCTTCAGAGTGACCATTGGGTTCTTGGTCACCTGCCTGAACAAGGCCCTTCTCCCCCGATTGCTCAGTTTAGCCGGGCGGCCAACTCTAGGAAGAGTCTTGGTGGTTCCAAACTTCTTCCATTTAAGAATGATGGAGACCCACTGTGTTCTTGGGGACCTTCAATGCTGCAGAAATGTTTTGGTACCCTTCCCCAGATCTGTGCCTTGACACAATCTTGTTTCGGAGCTCTACGGATAATTCCTTCGACCTCATGGCTTGGTTTTTGCTCTGACATGCACTGTCAACTGTGGGACCTTATACAGACAGGTGTGTGCCTTTCCAAATCATGCCCAATAAATTAAATTGACCACAGGTGGACTCCAATCAAGTTATAGAAACATCTCAAGGATGATCAATGGAAACAGGATGCACCTGAGCTCAATTTTGAGTCTCATAGCAAAGGGTCTGAATACTTATGTAAATAAGGTATTTCCATTTTTATTTGTAATAAATGTGCTAGAATTTCTAAAAACCTGTTATCACTTTGTCATTATGGGGTATTGTGTGTAGATTGATGAGGAAAAACATTTATTTAATCAATTTTAAAATAAGGCTGTATTGTAACAAAATGTGGGGGAAAAATCAAGGGGTCTGAATACTTTCTGTATGCACTGTATTCCACATGTTGTTGTATTACAGCCTGAATTCAAAATGTATTCAATTTATTATTTTTCCTCACCCATCTACACAAAATACCCTATAATGACAAAGTGAAAACATGTTTTTAGACATTTTTGCAAAATAAATACAGAAATATCTCATTTACATAAGTATGCACACCCCTGAGTCAATACATGTTACAATCAACTTCGGCAGTGATTACAGCTTTGAGTCTTTCTGGGTGAGTCTCTAAGAGCTTTGCACACCTGGATTGTACAATATTTGCAAATTTTTCTTTACAAAATTCTTCAAGCTCTGTCAGGTTGGTTGTTGATCATTGCTAGACAGCCATTTTCAAGTCCTGCCACAGATTTCTGAACCGATTTAAGGCCAAACTTATGGAAAATATGAAAAATGTATGCACTCACTAAAACGCTCTGGATAAGAGCGTCTGCTAAATGACTAAAATGTAAATGTAAAAACTGTAAATCGGCCACTCTGGGACATTCACTGTCGTCTTGGTAAGCAACTGCAGTGTATATTTGGCCTTGTGTTTTAGGTTTTTTCCTGCTGAAAGATGAATTTGTCTCCCTGTATCTGTTAGAAAGCAGACTGAACCAGGTTTTCCTCTAGGATTTTGCCTGTGCTTAGCTCGATTCCGTTTATTTTTATCCAAAAAAACTCCCAAGTCATTGCTGATGACAAGCATACCCATAACATGATGCAGCCACCACCGTGCTTGTAAATATGAAGAGTGGTACTCAGTGATGTGTTGAGTTGGATTTGCCCCAAACATAACGCTTTGTATTCAGGACAAAGTTGATTTATTAGCCAATTAATTTGCAGTTTTACTTTATTGCCTTATTGCAAACAGGATGCATGCTTTGGAATATTTTCACTCCTTCTTTTCACTCTGTTATTTAGGTTAGTATTGTGGAGTAACTACAATGTTGTTGATCCATCCTATCACATCCATTAAACTCTGTAAAATGTTTTCAAGTCACCGTTGGCCTCATGGTGAATCTCTGAGTGGTTTCCTTCCTCTCCGGCAACTGAGGTAGGAAGGATGCCTGCATCTTTGTAGTGACTGGGTGTATTGATACACCATCCAAAGTGTAATAATAACTTCACCATAATCAAAGGGATATTCAATGTCTGCTTTTAAAAATGTGTACCCATCTATCAATAGGTGCCCTTTTTTGCGACGTATGGGAAAACCTCCCTGGTCTTTGTGGTTGATTCTGTGTTTGAAATTCACTGCTCGATTTAGGGACCTTACAGATAATTGTATGTGTGGGGTACAGAGATGAGGTAGTCACAAAATAATCGTGTTAAACTACACAATAGAGTGCATTCAGAAAATATTCAGACCCCTTGAATTTTTCCACATTTAGTTACCTTGTGGTCCTCTGTAGCTCAGCTGGTAGAGCACGGCGCTTGTAACGCCAAGGTAGTGGGTTCGATCCCCGGGACCACCCATACACAAAAATGTATGCACGCATGACTGTAAGTCGCTTTGGATAAAAGCGTCTGCTAAATGGCATATTATATTATTATTATATTATAGTTACGTTACAGTCTTATTCTAAAATGGATTAAAAATAAATAATCCTCATCAATCTGCACACAATACCCCATAATGACAAAGTGAAAACAGGTTTTTAGAAATGTTTGTGTCGAGGCACAGATCTGGGGAAGGGTACCAGAAATGTTCTGCAGCATTGAAGGTCCCCAAGAACACAGTGGCCTCCATCATTCTTAAATGGAAGAAGTTTGGAACCACCAAGACTCTTCCTAGAGCTGGCCGCCTGGCCAAACGGAGCAATCGGGGGAGAAGGGCCTTGGTCAGGGAGGTGACCAACAGCCCGCTGGTCAGGAGATGGGAGAAACCTCCAGAAGGACAACCATCTCTACAGCACTCCACCAATCAGGCATTTATGGTAGAGTGGCCAGACGGAAGCCACTCCTCAGTAAAAGGTACATGACAGCCCGGTTGGAGTTTGCCAAAAGGCACCTAAAGGACTCTCAGACCATGAGAAACAAGATTCTCTGGTCTGATGAAACCAAGATCTAACTCTTTGGCTTGAATGCCAAGCATCACGTCTGGAGGAAACCTGGCACCATCCTTACGGTGAAGCATGGTGGTGGCAGCATCAGGCTGTGGGGATGTTTTTCAGTGGCAGGGACTGGGAGACTAGTCAGGATCGAGGGAAAGATGAACGGTGCAAAGTACAGAGAGATCCTTGATGAAAACCTGCTCCAGAGTGCTCAGGACCTCAGACTGGGGCGAAGGTTCACCTTCCAACAGGACAACGACCCTAAGCACACAGCCAAGACAACGCGGAGTGGCTTCAGGACAAGTCTCTGAATGTCCTTGAGTGGCCTAGCCAGAGCCCGGACGAACCCATCCGAACATCTCTGAAGAGACCTGAAAATAGCTGTGCAGCGACGCTCACCATCCAACCTGACAGAGCTTGAGAGGATCTGCAGAGAAGAATGGGAGAAACTCCCCAAATACAGGTGTGCCAAGCTTGTAGCGTCATACCCAAGAAGACCTGAGACTGTAATCGCTGCTAAAGGTGCTTCAACAAAGTACTAAGTAAAAGGGTATGAATACTTTTGTAAACGTGATATTTTTAATAAATTTGCAAACATTTCTAAAATCCTGTTTTTGCTTTGTCATTATGGGGTATTGTGTGTAGATTGATTAGGGAAAAAAACAATTTAATATATTTTAGAATAAGGCTGGAACGTAACAATATGTGGAAAATGTCAAGGGGTCGGTATACTTTCCGAATGCACTGTACAGTCGTGGTCAAAGTGTTGAGAATGACACAAGTATTGGTCTTCACAAAGTTCGCTGTTTCAGTGTTATGAGGTATTTTTGTCAGATGTTACTATGGTATACTGAAGTATAATTACAAGCATTACATAAGTGTCAAAGGCTTTTATTGACAATTACATTACGTTTATGCAAAGAGTCAATATTCGCAGTGTTGACCCTTCTTTTTCAAGACCTCTGCAATTCGCCCTGGCATGCTGTCAATTAACTTCTGGGCCACATCCTGACTGATTGTTAGGCCTACTGCTGCTAGGTAGCTCTCTCTCTGCTCTCCCCCTCCCCTCTGTCTGTCCTTGATTGCAGGAGAACGTTGTGACAACACTGCACCTACCCCAGTGTCGGATGCATCCACCTCCACGACAAACTGGCGGTCGGGGTCCGGCTGCATCAGAATGGGAGCCGAGGCGAAGCGATGTTTCAGTTCTTCGAACGCTGATTCGGCCCCTTCATTCCAAGCGAACGGTCGTGAGATGGAGGTGAGAGCGGTGAGTGGCGCCGCAATGCGGCTGTAGTCCTTGATGAACCTCCTATAGAAGTTCGCAAACCCCAGGAATCGTTGAAGTTGTTTGCGGGTAGAGGGAGCTGGCCAGTCCGTGACAGCAGAGATCTTAGCTGGGTCCATCCGCAGCTCCCCCTGAGCTATGATGTAACCCAAAAAGAGGTCTCAGACACATGAAATTCACATTTCTCCATCTTCACAAACAGTTTGTTCTCCAACAACCTTTGCAACACCTGGCGCACATGCAGTTCATGTTCCTGGGAGGACTCTGAGAAAATCAAGATATCATCCAGATAGACAAAAACAAACCGATTCAACATGTCCCGAAGGACATCATTGACTAGTGCCTGAAAAACAGCAGGGGCATTAGACAACCCAAAAGGCATAACCCGATACTCAAAATGTCCCAAGGGTGTGTTGAAGGCAGTCTTCCATTCATCACCCTTACGAATGCGCACCAGGTGATACGCATTTCGTAGATCCAGTTTCGTAAAGATGGTAGCACCATGAAGGAGGGGAAAAGCAGAATTAATCAAAGGCAGAGAATACTTGTTCTTAATGGTGATGTTGTTAAGTCCACGGTAATCAATACAGGGTCTGAGGGTCTTATCCTTCTTAGCAACAAAAAGAATCCCGCTCCTACAGGTGACGAGGAAGGACGCATAATACCTGCCGCCAAGGAGTCCCGAATGTAGTTCTCCATAGCCTCCGTCTCCGGCCGGGAGAGATTGTACAGGCGACTGCTGGGGGAGCGGGGCTCCTGGCTGGAGGTCAATGGCGCAGTCGTAAGGCCGGTGAGGAGGAAGAGAAGTAGCTCTGTGTTTGCAGAAAACGGATGCCAGGTCATGATACACGTCAGGAACAGCAGAAAGATCCATGGACTCCAGTGGAGGTTGAGGCACAGTACTGGCAGGGGTCTGAGCAGAACACAAACAATTCACATGACAAAATGTGCTCCATGAAACAATGCTACCTGTCACCCAATCAATGTGTGGATTGTGTTTTATGAGCCAGGGGATACCAAGGACCAGGGGAGTCTGTGGGCAGTCGATAATATGGAATTGAATGTTCTCCTGATGATTTCCCGACACTCTAAGACAAACAGGAACAGTCTGATGGGTAATGCGGGTCAACAATTGTCCATTTAGACCCTTAGCCTGCAGCGGACAGTCCATAGGAACAGTCTCCAAATCCATTTGTTGAGCCCACTCTCTATCCAAAAAGCTTTCGTCGGCACCAGAGTCAATCAGCGCACTAACAGAGAAATTCTGGGACTGCCACTGGAGGGATGCCTGGAGCAGAATGCGGGGAGAAGAGGAAGAATCCGCTGCTCGGCTCACCAAAACTTCTCCCATAAATGATGAGCCGGCCCTTTTCCCCGGACGAACTGGGCAGGAAGGAACGAAATGACCAGCTTCTCCACAATACAGGCAGACCCGAGCCTGAATACGACGTGCACGCTCCTCTGAGGACAACCGTGCATGACCCACCTCCATGGCTTCGGGTTCAGTGCTCCTCGTATCGACTCGGGAAGACACGGCTCTCTCCGTAGGGGACGATGCAGGGAGGAGTTTGTTGATGACAGACAGGTTGCTTGGAACTAACACTCCTCTCCCGGCGGCGCTCCCGAATCCGATTATCCAACCTGATAGTGAGTGAAATAAGATTATCCAGCGTAGGCGATTCATCATATGACACCAATTCATCTTTTAAAATCTCAGACAAAGCATTGATGAACACTCCTTGTAATGCCTCGTCATTCCAACCACTCACTGCTGCTAAAGTCCGAAACTCCACTGCCATCTCCGCCACACTACGAGCCCCCTGCCGAAGAGAAAACAACCGTTTCGCAGCCTCCTTGCCTCGTACGGGGTGGTCAAAACCTTCCTCATCTCCGTGGTGAAGGCCACGTAAGCGTTGCAAATGTCCGACTGACTCTCCCAGACCGCGGATCCCCAGGCACGAGCGGAACCGCTAGTAGAGTTGATAAGGTAGGCAATACGGGCTCTTTCTGAGGCGTAGGTGAGGGGCTGTTGTTCAAACACTAACGAGCATTGAGTCAAAAAAATCGCCACAGGTTCCCATGTTCCCGTCATAGCGCTCTGGAGCAGGAACAAAAGGCTCTCTGATCTGGGCTGAAGGGGTAGTAAGGGCAGACACTTGATTGGTGAGTAATTGAACCTGATTAAGCAGCACCTGACTGTCCTCAGCAATCGTCTTAAACAGGGTATCATGTTGGCCAAGTAGAATGCCCTGATTGGCTATGGCAGTCCAAATTTGAGTGCACTCTGGGGTGGTATCCGAGCTACTGTCTGCTGGGTTCATGTTGGTCAGATCATACTGTTATGATTTAACTGGATATAACCCAAATGCAGACAAGTACACCAAGCCAGAGAAGTTTTAACAGGTTTATTATAATGTTCAATAGTCCAGGTTTCCAATAAATGGGGAAGAGCAAGTCCAGGTTACAGGGAGGGTACAGATCCAGGTCAGGGCAGGTGTGGTACCGTAATGTCCTAGTGTCCGTGGTGAGTCCAAAGGAGAGGCCCGATAGTGAAGAGCAGGATGGTGATTGCAGGAGTGAAGTCTGGTGTGCGGGAGTCAGGGTTCCAGCTGCAGCTCATTCACCATAATCACCTCAGCCTTTAAGACCCGGTCAAACTTTCCACTCATCGTCAGATCATAGTCAAGACAACCATATATTTGGAACCTGACTCCTGCCTCCGTTTCACTCCTGCAATCAAGGACAGACAGAGGGGAGGGGGAGAGCAGAGAGAGAGCTACCTAGCAGCAGTAGGCCTAACACTGATGGCAGCCCATTCTTGCATAATCAATGCTTGGAGTTTGTCAGAATTTGTGGGTTTTTGTTTGTCCACCCGCCTCTTGAGGATCGACCACAAGTTCTCAATGGGATTAAGGTCTGGGGAGTTTCCTGGCCATGGACCCAAAATGTTGATGTTTTGTTCGCCGCGCCACTTAGTTATCACTTTTGCCTTATGGCAAGGTGCTCCATCATGCTGGAAAAGGCATTGGTTGTCACCAAACTGTTCTTGGATGGTTGGGAGAAGTTGCTCTCGGAGGATGTGTTGGTACCATTCTTTATTCATGGCTGTGTTCTTAGGCAAAATTGTGAGTGAGCCCACTCCCTTGGCTGAGAAGCAACCCCACACATGAATGGTCTCAGGATGCTTTACTGTTGGCATGACACAGGACTGATGGTAGCGCTCACCTTGTCTTCTCCGGACAAGGTGTTTTCCGGATGCCCCAAACAATCGGAAAGGGGATTCATCAGAGAAAATGAATTTACCCCAGTCCTCAGCAGTCCAATCCCTGTACCTTTTGCAGAATATCAGTCTGTCCCTGATGTTTTTCCTGGAGAGAAGTGGCTTCTTTGCTGCCCTTCTTGACACCAGGCCATCCTCCAAAAGTCTTCGCCTCACTGTGCGTGCAGATGCACTCACACCTGCCTGCTGCCATTCCTGAGCAAGCTCTGTACTGGTGGTGCCCTGATCCCGCAGCTGAATCAACTTTAGGAGACGGTCCTAGGGCTTGCTGGACTTTCTTGGGCGCCCTGACGCCTTCTTCACAACAATTGAACGTCTCTCCTTGAAGTTCTCGATGATCCGATAAATGGTTGATTTAGGTGCAATCTTACTAGCAGCAATATCCTTGCCAGTGAAGCCCTTTTTGTGCAAAGCAATGATGACAGCACGTGTTTCCTTGCAGGTAACCATGTTTTAACAGAGGAAGAACAGTGATTTCAATTACCACCCTCCTTTTAAAGCTTCCAGTCTGTTGTTCTAACTCAATCAGCATGACAGAGTGATCTCCAGCCTTGTCCTCGTCAACAATCTCACCTGTGTTAACGAGAGAATCACTGACATGATGGCAGCTTGTCCTTTTGTGGCAGGGCTGAAATGCAGTGGAAATGTTTTTTGGGGGATTAAGTTCATTTTCATGGCAAAGAGGGACTTTGCAATTAATTGCAATTCATCTGATCACACTTCATGACATTCTGGAGTATATGCAAATTGCCATCATCAAAACTGAGGCAGCAGACTTTGTGAAAATTAGTATTTGTGTCATTCTCAAAACATTTGACCACGACTGTATATACAAAAGTATGTTGACACCCCTTCAAATTAGTGGATTCAGCTATTTCAGCCATTTCCATTGCTGACAGGTGTTTATAATTGAGCACACAGCCATGCAATCTCCATAGACAAACATTGGCAGTAGAATGGGCTTACTGAAGAGCTCTGTGACTTTCAACGTGGCACCGTCATAGGATGCCACCTTTCAGTTTGTCAAATTTCTGCCCTGCTAGAGCTGCCCCGGTCAACTGTAAGTGCTGTTATTGTGAAGTGGAAACATCTAAGAGCAACAATGGCTCAGCTGCCAAGTGATAGGCCACACAAGCTCACAGAACAGGACCGCCGAGTGCTGAAGCGCGTAGCATGTAAAAATCGCCTGTCATCGGTTGCAACACTCACTACCGAGTTCCAAACTGCCTCTGGAAGCAACGTCAGCACAATAACTGTTAGTCGGGAGCTTCATGAAATGGGTTTACATGGCCGAGCAGCCGCACACAAGCCTAAGATCACCATGCACAATGCCAAGCATCATCATGAGTGGCGTAAAGCTTGCCGCCATTGGACTCTGGAGCAGTGGAAACGCGTTCTCTGGAGTGACGAATCACGATTCACCATCTGGCAGTCCGACGAAATGAATCTGGATGTGGCGGGTGCCAGGAAAAAAAAATGGAGGTGGAATAATGGTCTGGGGCTGTTTTTCATGGTTCGGGCTAGGCCCCTTAGTTCCAGTGAAGGGAAATCTTAACGCTACAGCATACAATGACATTCTAGATGATTATGTGCTTGTTTCAGCATGACAATGCCCCCGTGGACAAAGCAAGGTCCATACAGAAATGGTTTATCGAGATCGGTGTGGAAGAACTTGACTGGCCAGAGCCATGACCTCAACTCCATCGAACACCTTTGGGATGAATGGGAACGCCGACTGCGAGCCAGGCCTAATCGCCCAACATCAGTGCCCGACCTCACTAATGCTCGTGGCTGAATGGAAGCAAGTCCCCGCAGCAATGTTCCAACATCTAGTGAAAAGCCTTTCCAGAAGAGTGGAGGCTGTTATAGCAGCAAAGGGGGGACCAACTCCATATTAATGCCCATGATTTTGGAATGAGATGTTCGACGAGCAGGTGTCCACACACATTTGGTCATGTAGTGTATTATTGCTCACAGAGTGAGTCCATGCAACTTATTATGTGACTTGTTAAGCACATTTTTACTCCTGAACTTATTCAGGATTGCCATAACAAATGGGTTGAATACTTATTGAGTCAAGACATTTCAGCCTTTCATTTATTATAAATGTGTAAAAAAATAAAATAAAAATAAAATATTGACATCATGAGGTATTTTGTGTAAGCCAGTGACACAAAATCTCAATTTAATCAATTTTCAATTCAGGCTGTAACACAACAACATGTGGAAAAGTAAAGGGGTGTGAATACATTCTTAAGGCACACCCCTTACTCTTTCGACCGCAAATCAGTCTTTGTCGAAGATTCATCGATTGAGGTCGAAATGAGTCTGCTTTTTCATTAGTAAAAGAGCAGCTATGCATTAGAAAATACCTGTTGTTGTTGCTGTCTTTTTGGGAGATGCCATTACCCTTTCTTTTTGGATTCATGACTTTACCCAGATGAGCACCCGATTCCATAGAGCCATTTTCTGTTTACCATCAAACGTTACGTTTGAGTGATGCGCGCAACCCGACATCAAATAGCTCTGTCGCAGGATAGCTAATGCAGATGTTGAGACATTGACAAACTTAACAGTGAGTGAGTGATAACCATGAAAACACGCAAGACTGATGGCTATAGCTATGATCAACACGTATATTATTCTTCTGGCTCTATTTGGGATATTTTACCTTTCCTCGCTGGCTTGCTAGCTTGCCTGGTAATCAAACCTCTGATGACATCTGCAATGTTGTAGACGATAACCATCTGATTACGTGTTTGTTAACTTGCACGATCTGCATTTGAAGTTGCATGTGATCGTATCCACTGCTACGTAAACAAAGAGGTTTCTGATTAAGAACTGTTTGTGTGTATCTATTGATATGTAGGCTACGTGTGCCTTTTGTAAAAAATAATGTAATTGATGTAGTTCTGTCCTTGATCTGTTCTTGTCTATTAATGTTCTGTATTATGTCATGTTTCATGTTTTGTGTGGACCCCAGGAAGAGTAGCTGCTGCTTTTGCAACAGCGAATGGGGAACCTAATAAAATACCAATACCAATACCAACTGCGCATGCAACTTTTTATGACGCGGCCGGGAAATGGGTCTATAGAAGCCTTTAGTATCGCCGGTATTTCTAAACTCTAAATATGTAGTCTTACCAGTGAAGTCAGAGAAAGATGTGTAGGGCCTCAGGTTGAACCTCTTCCTGTACTCGTTGAAGGGTTGGAGACGCAGAGCCCTGGACTCTTCAATAACCCCCTCGGCCACCTTGGTCACCACTGGGTGGATGTTCTTCCCACCTCCTATCTGAGAAACAGAGAAACAGGATTAAAACCAACTAAACCTCAGACCCCATACCCATAGGTACTGGTGTACACTAGATCTGAAAGGCTCAGACAGGCATTACCTGTATAAATATAGGATGCATGACTACATAAAAAAAGTATTCAAAAGAAACAGGCAACATAATAATAGCTCTCAGATGGTTAGTTGATAGGGGTTGATTTGGAAATGGGGAAGAGAATGATCTAGGAAAGATTAACATGTTCAGACAGACAAGAAACAGAGAGAGCTTAAAACTGCACTATTCGAGGCAAGGTAGTGACTGTGTATGAAGATGAAGTTATAAGCTGCAGTTGAGGGTCAGCTTTACTCAAAGCCAGTGGCATGTCATTAGTAAACGTTGAAAAAAGTAAGGGGCCTAGACAACTGCCCTGGGGAATTCCTGATTCTACCTGGATTATGTTGGATGCTTCCATTAAAGAACACCCTCTGTGTTCTGTTAGACAGGTAACTCTTTATCCACAACATAGCAGGGTGTGTAAAGCCATAACACATGCATTTTTCCAGCAGCAGACGATGATCGATAATGTCAAAAGCCGCACTGAAGTCTAACAAAACAACCCCCACAATCTTTTTATCATCAATTTCTCTCAGCCAATCATCAGTTTGTGTAAGTGCTGTGCTTGTTGAATGTCCTTCGCTATAAGAGTTCTGAAAGTCTGTTGTCAATTAGTTTACAGTAAAATAGCATTGTATCTGGTCAAAAACCATTTTTTCCAATAGTTTACTAAGGGTTGGTAACAGGCTGATTGGTTGGCTATTTGAGCCAGTAAAGGGGACTTTACTATTCTTAGGTAGCGGAATGACTTTTGCTTCCCTCAAGGCCTGAAGGCACACACTTTCTAGTAGGCTTAAATTTAAAATATGGCAAATAGGAGTGGCAATATCGTCCGCTATTATCCTCAGTAATTTTCCATCCAAGTTGTCAGACCACGGTGGCTTATCATTGTTGATAGACAACAACACTTTTTTCACCTCTTCCACATTCACTTTATGGAATTCAAAATTACAATGCTTGTCTTTCATAATTTGGTCAGATATACTTGGATGTGTAGTGTCAGTGTTTGTTGCTGGCATGTCATGCCTAAGTTTGCTAATCTTGCCAATGAAAAAATCATTAAAGTAGTTGGCAACATCAGTGGGTTTTGTGATGAATTAGGTTTTTACTACCATCATTCTTTATATCATTTATTTTTGTTTTATAGTATAGTTTCTACTTCTTTTTATTCAGTTTAGTAACATGATTTCTCAATTTGCAGTACGTTTGCCAATCGGTTGTGCTTATTAGTAACTGGAATAAGCAATTTCATAAATGTGTCAAGTGCAGCGTCCGGTACTCCTCATTACACACCACAGACCAGCAAATATTGTTTACATCATCAACATAGGAATCACTACAAAACGTATTGCATTACCTCATACACTACATTAGGCCCAGCCTTTGGAACTTTGGTTTTCCTAGATATGGCTACTATATTGTGATCACTACAGCATTAGTAAAGATATGATCAATACATGTTGATGATTTCATTCCTGTGCTGTTTGTAACTACCCTGGTAGGTTGACTGATAACCTGAACCAGGTTGCAGGCACCGGTTACAGTTTGAAGCTTTTTCTTGAGTGAGCAGCTTGATGAAAGCCAGTCAATATTGAAATCACCCAGAAAATATACCTCTCTGTTGATATCACATACATTATCGAGCATTTCACACATATTATCCAGATACTGACTGTTAGAACTTGGTGGTCTATAGCAGCTTCCCACAAGAATGGGCTTTAGGTGAGGCAGATGAACCTCTAGCCATATCACTTCAACAGTATTTAACATGAGATCCTCTCTAAGCTTTACAGGAATGTGGTTCTTAATATAGACCGCAACACGGCCCCAATTGACATTTCTGTATTTTCTGTAGATGTTATAACCATGTATTGTTACCACTGTATAATCAAAGCTATTATCTAAGTGAGTTTTAGAGATAGTCAGAATATGAATGTAATCTGTTACTAGCAAGTTATTGACTTCATGAACCTTGTTTCTTAGGCTACATACGTTAATGTGGGCTATTTTTAGCACTTTTCAGGGATGCTTGATTGTTTTCATGCTTTACTGGGAAGCATAGCAGATGTAGACATGCTCATGCTATTTATGTTAGTGCAGGGTGAGCTGCACACAGTGGACTTCCTACTACGGCACACCGCCTCAGTGCTAACAGTATAGCTCTGGTTCATAGGCACATGATTACTGCATACAATAGCTGTGGGATCAGCAGAGGCATTACGGCAAGCTTAAATAAGTTCAGGAGTAAAAAGTCACATAAAACGTTGCATGGACTCTGTGTGCAATTATAGTGTTTAATAGTGTTGAATATCCCTTTGAGCATTTTGAAGTTATTCATTACACTTTGGATGGTGTATCAATACATCCAGTCACTACAAAGATACAGGCGCCTTTCCTAACTGAGTTGCCGGAGAGGAAGGAAACCGCTCAGGGATTTCACCATGAGGCCAATGGTGACTTTAAAACAGTTACAGAGTTTAATTGCTGTGATAGGAGAAAACTGAGGATGGATCAACAACATTGTAGTTAATCCACAATACTAATCTAAATGACAGAGTGAAAAGAAGGAAGCCTGTACAGAAAAAAAATTATTCCAAAACATGCATCCTGTTTGCAATAAGGCACTAAAGTAAAACAGCAAAAAATTTGACAAATAAATTAACTTTATGTCCTGAATACAAAGCGTTATGTTTGGGGCAAATCCAACACAACACATCACTGAGTACCACTCTTCATATTTTCAAGCATGGTGGTGGCTGCATCATGTTATGGGTATGCTTGTCATCGGCAAGGACTAGGGTGGTTTTTTTTATTTTATAAAAAGAAACAGAATAGAGTGAAGCACAGGCAAAATCCTAGAGGAAAACCTGGTTCAACAGACCTTGTCTGCTTTCCAACAGACAACACTGGAAGACAAATTCACCTTTCAACAGGACAATAACCTAAAACATAAGGCCAAATATACACTGGAATTGCTTACCAAGATGGCATTGAATGTTCCAGAGTGGCCTAGTTACAGTTTTGACTTAAATCGGCTTGAAAATCTATGGCAAGACTTGAAAATGGCTGTCTAGCAATGTTCAACAACCAACTTGACAGAGCTTGAAGAATTGTTAAAATAATAATGTAAAAATATTCTACAAGCCAGGTGTGCAAAGCTCTTCAGCCTTTTTCACACTGCAGGCCTTAATGCTCAAATTTTTCAAATCTGCGTTGTACTACTGACACAAATCGGATGTGTGTTCAGACAGCAGTCATTTCCTGACAAGGCTACCCTAGTTGTCATAGTAACAACGGGTGTGTGTGCAGTGGTGTATGCTGATTTGTGGTGGTGCTTGTGCTTCCTGTCACGCAGTTGTGTAGCAAGCTAAGTTGACAACAATGCCTGCCATGGATGTTTCCCAGTTGATTTGAATGTTCCAAATCATAGGATAAGAACACTTTTAAAGCTTCAAAAGATAAGATAATCCAACTTTCAAAACAAGTCCTTTTTGGCTAGCCACAGCAGTTAACTAGCTAGCTAGGTAGCTGTTTAGCTTTCTAGCACATTCACTGATTTGTTTGTAAACAATTAACAAGCTAGTTAGCTACCACATGTTCTTGTCAACCTGTCAACAGAGTACCTAGCAAGCAACAAGATATACCGAATAACAGTCTAAAAACAACATGAGGGGCAAATAAATCAGATTTGACCGTTCAGACACAAGTCACATGGCCAGGAATCAGATTTGTATTTGACTTCAAACCATCTATGAAGGTGGTTTGAAATGTGGCTTGAAATATCCAATTCCATGTGCTTTTTGGCTGTTCAAACTGCAAATGTGAACACTACTTTAGAGACTTACTCAGAAAGACTCACTGCTGTAATCGCTGCCAAAGGTGATTCTAACATGTATTGACTCAGGGGTGTGAATACTTATGTAAATGAGATATTTCTGTATTCATTTTCAGTAAATTAGCAACATAAAAAACAAACATGTTTTCGCATTGTCATTATGGGGTATTGTGTGTAGATGGGTAAGAACCCCCCGCCCTCTCATCCATTTTGAATTCAGGCTGTAACATAACAAAATGTGGAATAAATCAAGGGGTATGAATACTTTCTGAAGGCACTTTTACAGCCTTATCATTTCCCCTGTATCTCTCTTACACGAAATGTGCCTGGCTCAAAAGAACTACGACGACACACACATCAGGGTTGGGGTCAATTCAGTTGAAGTCACTTAATTCAGGAAGTGACTTGAAATACATAGTTTCTGCTTTTCGATTAATTGAGAAATTATTGAAAATAGATTGGAATTTCAGATTACTTCCTGAATAGACTGACTTCTAATGACCCTAACCCTGACACACAATCTTATGAGACAGATCATTATAGCCAAGATCTGTATGCACTTCAGACAACTTTTCATGTTGGGGAGAGTGTCGGGTACCTTGAGCCAAAGAGTTAGTTGAGCCACCATCATGTGACCAAATACTTAGGAAGAGGTCATCATTTCATGGAATCTGTAAAGGAAAATCCCACATGGACAAAGTGGTAAGCAAGTTAGGTAAAAAAAAAAGATTTTCACAAAGTCAAATAAATGTATTGTGTTATAGGTTTCATGATGCTTGTATCTAAACCGAAGAAGATTGTTTTGTACATCCGTTGGGGTTTCTATAAGATACAATATGAGGTCCTAAACATAGCATGAAAGTGCATCCTTGTACCTGTATGGGCTAATATAGTCAAAATGTTTGCCTAGGGGTAAGTTGAGCCAATGGCCACCATACCCGATATAAATGATGATTACATTTTTGTCAGTTTAATGCATAATATGAACAGTATTTTTGATATGTGTCATGCATACAGTTGAAGTCGGAAGTTTACATACACCTTATGTTATGATTTAACTGGATAAGAACCCAAATGCAGACAAGTACACCAAGCCAGAGAAGTTTTAACAGGTTTATTTACAATGTTCAAAGTCCAGGTTTCCAAATATATGGGAAGAGCAAGTCCAGGTACAGGGAGGGTAACAGATCCAGATCAGGGCAGGTGTGGTACCGTAATGTCCTAGTGTCCGTGGTGAGTCCAAAAGAGAGGTCCGGTAATGGAGAGCAGGATGGTGGTGGCAGGAGTGAAGCGGAGGCAGGAGTCAGGTTCCAAATATATGGTCGTCTTGACTATGATCTGACGATGAGTGGTAAGTTTGACCGGGTCTTAAAGGCTGAGGTGATATGGTGAATGAGCTGCAGCTGGAACCCTGACTCCCGCACACCAGACTTCACTCCTGCAATCAAGGACAGACAGAGGGGAGGGAGAGAGCAGAGAGAGCTACCTATCAGCAGTAGGCCTAACAGTACCCCCCCTCTACGGACGCCACCTGGCGGCCGACGGGGTTTATCGGGATGTAACCTATGAAACTCTCGGACCAGATCAGGATCCACAATGAAGCTCCTGGGCACCCAGGAACGTTCCTCGGGACCATAACCCTCCCAATCCACCAGGTACTGGAAACCACGACCTCGGCGGCGAACATCCAGAAGTCGCCGGACAGTGTAGACCGGACCCCCACCCACGATCTTGGGCGGAGGAGGGGGACGAGAGGGCGGGCACAAAGGGCTAACCGACACAGGCTTAATCTGGGAAACATGAAAGGTGGAATGAACCCGTAGGGAGGCAGGAAGCTGTAGCTTAACCGCGCAGGGGTTAACAATAGACAGTATCTTGAACGGTCCTATAAAACGAGGCGCCATCTTCTTAGACTCCACCTTCAATGGAAGGTCCCGTGACTTCAGCCATACCTCTTGACCAGGAGAGTAACCGGGAGCCTGGGACCGGTGACGGTTGGCTTGCCTCTGCATGTACGCCGAAGCTCGGGACAGAGCTACCCTGGCCTTCCTCCAGACCTTGAAGCAGCGGCGCATGTGGGACTGCACCGAGGGTACCGCAAGTTCCCTCTCTTGGGAAGGGAACAGGGGAGGTTGATAACCCAGAGCACACAGAAAAGGAGACAAACCAGAGGAAGCGTTAGTCAAGGTGTTATGAGCATATTCCACCCAGGGGAGCATGGAGCTCCATGACCCAGGGTTAGACCCAGTGACACAGCGAAGTGCGGTCTCCATCTCCTGGTTCGCTCTCTCGGCTTGCCCGTTGGTCTGGGGGTGATATCCAGAGGACAGGCTGGATGTAATGCCCAAAGCTTTACAGAAAGCTTTCCACACCTGGGAGACAAACTGGGGACCCCTGTCAGAGACAATATCCGTGGGTAGACCATGAGAGCGGAACACATGTTCAACCAAAATATCAGCCGTCTCTCTGGCAGTGGGCAGTTTAGGTAGGGCCAAAAATGAGCGAACTTAGAAAAACGATCAATCACCGTAAGAATGACAGTCTTACCAGATGAGGGGGGAAGTCCAGTGACAAAATCCATAGCGATATGCGACCAGGGCCGGCTGGGTATAGGTAGAGGTCGTAGATGACCAGCGCTGGCCTGGGTGGAGTTTTTACTTCGTGCACATACCGTACAAGCAGCAATGAAGGCTCGAGTGTCCGCCTCCATCGTGGCCCACCAGAACTTCCGTCGCACAAAGTCAAGGGTCCGCGAAACTCCAGGGTGACAGGTAAGGGGAGACGAGTGAGCCCACTGAAGTACCTGGGAGCGAGCAGACTCAGGGACAAACATCCGGTTAGGAGGACCCTCCCAGGGTCAGCTTGATGATGTTGAGCCTGTCTAACAATCCCCTCGATGTCACATGTGATGACTGCAATACTGCAGGTAGGAGGCAAAATGGGTTCAGGGTTACTACCAGTATCAACAGCCGAATGAACACGAGACAGGGCGTCAGGCTTGACGTTGCGTGACCCAGGACGGTAAGACAGAGAAAAATTGAATCTCCCAAAAAATAGTGCCCACCTGGCTTGACGGGGGTTGAGCTGCTTCGCTGACTGGAGGTAAGCCAGATTCTTATGATCCGTCCAAACGATGAAGGGTTGTTCCGCCCCCCTCCAACCAATGTCGCCACTCCTCGAGAGCCAGCTTAACGGCGAGCAGTTCACGATTTCCAACATCATAATTCCTCTCTGCCTGAGAAAGTTTCCTTGAGAGAAAAGCACAGGGATGCAGTTTGTTATCTTCAGGAGAACGTTGTGACAACACTGCACCTACCCCAGTGTCGGATGCATCCACCTCCACGACAAACTGGCGGTCGGGGTCCGGCTGCATCAGAATGGGAGCCGAGGCGAAGCGATGTTTCAGTTCTTCGAACGCTGATTCGGCCCCTTCATTCCAAGCGAACGGTCGTGAGATGGAGGTGAGAGCGGTGAGTGGCGCCGCAATGCGGCTGTAGTCCTTGATGAACCTCCTATAGAAGTTCGCAAACCCCAGGAATCGTTGAAGTTGTTTGCGGGTAGAGGGAGCTGGCCAGTCCGTGACAGCAGAGATCTTAGCTGGGTCCATCCGCAGCTCCCCCTGAGCTATGATGTAACCCCAAAAAGAGGTCTCAGACACATGAAATTCACATTTCTCCATCTTCACAAACAGTTTGTTCTCCAACAACCTTTGCAACACCTGGCGCACATGCAGTTCATGTTCCTGGGAGGACTCTGAGAAAATCAAGATATCATCCAGATAGACAAAAACAAACCGATTCAACATGTCCCGAAGGACATCATTGACTAGTGCCTGAAAAACAGCAGGGGCATTAGACAACCCAAAAGGCATAACCCGATACTCAAAATGTCCCAAGGGTGTGTTGAAGGCAGTCTTCCATTCATCACCCTTACGAATGCGCACCAGGTGATACGCATTTCGTAGATCCAGTTTCGTAAAGATGGTAGCACCATGAAGGAGGGGAAAAGCAGAATTAATCAAAGGCAGAGAATACTTGTTCTTAATGGTGATGTTGTTAAGTCCACGGTAATCAATACAGGGTCTGAGGGTCTTATCCTTCTTAGCAACAAAAAAGAATCCCGCTCCTACAGGTGACGAGGAAGGACGCATAATACCTGCCGCCAAGGAGTCCCGAATGTAGTTCTCCATAGCCTCCGTCTCCGGCCGGGAGAGATTGTACAGGCGACTGCTGGGGAGCGGGGCTCCTGGCTGGAGGTCAATGGCGCAGTCGTAAGGCCGGTGAGGAGGAAGAGAAGTAGCTCTGTGTTTGCAGAAAACGGATGCCAGGTCATGATACACGTCAGGAACAGCAGAAAGATCCATGGACTCCAGTGGAGGTTGAGGCACAGTACTGGCAGGAGTCTGAGCAGAACACAAACAATTCACATGACAAAATGTGCTCCATGAAACAATGCTACCTGTCACCCAATCAATGTGTGGATTGTGTTTTATGAGCCAGGGGATACCAAGGACCAGGGGAGTCTGTGGGCAGTCGATAATATGGAATTGAATGTTCTCCTGATGATTTCCCGACACTCTAAGACAAACAGGAACAGTCTGATGGGTAATGCGGGTCAACAATTGTCCATTTAGACCCTTAGCCTGCAGCGGACAGTCCATAGGAACAGTCTCCAAATCCATTTGTTGAGCCCACTCTCTATCCAAAAAGCTTTCGCCGGCACCAGAGTCCATCAGCGCACTAACAGAGAAATTCTGGGACTGCCACTGGAGGGATGCCTGGAGCAGAATGCGGGGAGAAGAGGAAGAATCCGCTGCTCGGCTCACCAAAACTTCTCCCATTAATGATGAGCCGGCCCTTTTCCCGGACGAACTGGGCAGGAAGGAACGAAATGACCAGCTTCTCCACAATACAGGCAGACCCGAGCCTGAATACGACGTGCACGCTCCTCTGAGGACAACCGTGCACGACCCACCTCCATGGCTTCGGGTTCAGTGCTCCTCGTATCGACTCGGGAAGACACGGCTCTCTCCGTAGGGACGATGCAGGGAGGAGTTTGTTGATGACAGACAGGTTGCTTGGAACTAACACTCCTCTCCCGGCGGCGCTCCCGAATCCGATTATCCAACCTGATAGTGAGTGAAATAAGATTATCCAGCGTAGGCGATTCATCATATGACACCAATTCATCTTTTAAGGTCTCAGACAAAGCATTGATGAACACTCCTTGTAATGCCTCGTCATTCCAACCACTCACTGCTGCTAAAGTCCGAAACTCCACTGCCATCTCCGCCACACTACGAGCCCCCTGCCGAAGAGAAAACAGCCGTTTCGCAGCCTCCTTGCCTCGTGACGGGGTGGTCAAAAACCTTCCTCATCTCCGTGGTGAAGGCAACGTAAGCGTTGCAAATGTCCGACTGACTCTCCCAGACCGCGGATCCCCAGGCACGAGCGGAACCGCTAGTAGAGTTGATAAGGTAGGCAATACGGGCTCTTTCTGAGGCGTAGGTGAGGGGCTGTTGTTCAAACACTAACGAGCATTGAGTCAAAAATCGCCACAGGTTCCCATGTTCCCGTCATAGCACTCTGGAGCAGGAACAAAAGGCTCTCTGATCTGGGCTGAAGGGGTAGTAAGGGCAGATACTTGATTGGAGAGTAATTGAACCTGATTAAGCAGCACCTGACTGTCCTCAGCAATCGTTTTAAACAGGGTATCATGTTGGCCAAGTAAAATGCCCTGATTGGCTATGGCAGTCCAAATTTGAGTGCACTCTGGGGTGGTATCCGAGCTACTGTCTGCTGGGTTCATGTTGGTCAGATCATACTGTTATGATTTAACTGGATAAGAACCCAAATGCAGACAAGTACACCAAGCCAGAGAAGTTTTAACAGGTTTATTTACAATGTTCAAAGTCCAGGTTTCCAAATATATGGGAAGAGCAAGTCCAGGTACAGGGAGGGTAACAGATCCAGATCAGGGCAGGTGTGGTACCGTAATGTCCTAGTGTCCGTGGTGAGTCCAAAAGAGAGGTCCGGTAATGGAGAGCAGGATGGTGGTGGCAGGAGTGAAGCGGAGGCAGGAGTCAGGTTCCAAATATATGGTCGTCTTGACTATGATCTGACGATGAGTGGTAAGTTTGACCGGGTCTTAAAGGCTGAGGTGATATGGTGAATGAGCTGCAGCTGGAACCCTGACTCCCGCACACCAGACTTCACTCCTGCAATCAAGGACAGACAGAGGGGAGGGAGAGAGCAGAGAGAGCTACCTATCAGCAGTAGGCCTAACACCTTAGCCAAATACATTTAAACTCAGTTTTTCATAATTCATGACATTTAATCCTAGTAAAACTTCCCTGTCTTAGGTCAGTTAGGATCACCAATTTATTTTAAGAATGTGAAATGTCAGAATAATAGTAGAGAGAATGATTTATTTCAGCTTTTATTTCTTTCATCACATTCCCAGTGGGTCAGAAGTTTACATACACTCAATTAGTATTTGGTAGCATTGCCTTTCAATTGTTTAACTTGGGTCAAACGTTTCAGGAAGCCTTCCACAAGCTTCCCACAATAAGTTGGGTGAATTTTGGCCCATTCCTCCTGACAGAGATGGTTTAGCTGAGTCAGGTTTGTAGGCCTTGCTCGCACACGCTTTATCAGTTCTGCCCACATTTTCTATAGGATTGAGGTCAGGGCTTTGTGATGGCCACTTCAATACCTTGACTTTGTTGTCCTTAAGCCATTTTGCCACAACTTTGGAAGTATGCTTGGGGTCGTTGTCTATTTGGAAGACCCATTTGTGACCAAGCTTTAACTTCCTGACTGAGGTCTTGAGATGTTGATTCAAAATATCCACATAATTTTCCTTCCTCATGATGCCATCTATTTTGTGAAGTGCACCAGTCCGTCCTGAAGTAAAGCACCCCCACAGCATGATGCTGCCACCCCCGTGCTTCACGGTTGGGATGTTGTTCTTCGGCTTGCAAGCTTCCCCCTTTTTCCTCCAAACATAACGATGGTCATTATGGCCAAACAGTTCTATTTTTGTTTCATCAGAACAGAGGACATTTCTCCAAAAAGTACGATCTTTGTCCCCATGTGCAGTTGCAAACCGTAGTCTGGCTTTTTATGGTGGTTTTGGAGCAGTGGCTTCTTCCTTGCTGAGCGGCCTTTCAGGTTATGTCGATATAGGACTAGGTTTACTGTGGATATAGATACTTTTGTACCTGTTTCCTCCAACATCTTCACAAGGTCCTATGCTGTTGTTCTGGGATTGATTTGCACTTTTTACACCAAAGTACGTTCATCTCTAGGAGACAGAACGCGTCTCCTTCCTGTGCGGTATGATGGCTGCGTGGTCCCATGGTTTTTATACTTGCGCACTATTGTTTGTACAGATGAACGTGGTACCTTCATGCGTTTGGAAATTGCTCCCAAGGATGAACCAGACTTCTGGAGGTCTACCATTTTTTTCTGAGGTCTTGGCTGATTTCTTTTGATTTTGCCATGATATCAAGAAAAGAGGCACTGAGTTTGAAGGTAGGCCTTGAAATACATCCACAGGTACACCTCCAATTGACTCAAATGATGATTTTCTGGAATTTTCCAAGCTGTTTAAAGGCATAGTCAACTTAGTGTACAGTGGGGAAAAAAAGTATTTAGTCAGCCACCAATTGTGCAAGTTCTCCCACTTAAAAAGATGAGAGAGGCCTGTAATTTTCATCATAGGTACACGTCAACTATGACAGACAAAATGACATCTTTTTTTCCAGAAAATCACATTGTAGGATTTTTAATGAATTTATTTGCAAATTATGGTGGAAAAAAAGTATTTGGTCAATAACAAAAGTTTCTCAATACTTTGTTATATACCCTTTGTTGGCAATGACACAGGTCAAACGTTTTCTGTAAGTCTTCACAAGGTTTTCACACACTGTTGCTGGTATTTTGGCCCATTCCTCCATGCAGATCTCCTCTAGAGCATTGATGTTTTGGGGCTGTCGCTGGGCAACACGGACTTTCAACTCCCTCCAAAGATTTTCTATGGGGTTGAGATCTGGAGACTGGCTAGGCCACTCCAGGACCTTGAAATGCTTCTTACGAAGCCACTCCTTCGTTGCCCGGGCGGTGTGTTTGGGATCATTGTCATGCTGAAAGACCCAGCCACGTTTCATCTTCAATGCCCTTGCTGATGGAAGGAGGTTTTCACTCAAAATCTCACGAAACATGGCCCCATTCATTCTTTCCTTTACACGGATCAGTCATCCTGGTCCCTTTGCAGAAAAACAGCCCCAAAGCATGATGTTTCCACCCCCATGCTTCACAGTAGGTATGGTGTTCTTTGGATGCAACTAAGCATTCTTTGTCCTCCAAACACGACGAGTTGAGTTTTTACCAAAAAGTTCTATTTTGGTTTCATCTGACCATCTGACATTCTCCCAATCCTCTTCTGGATCATCGAAATGCACTCTAGCAAACTTCAGACGGGCCTGGACATGTACTGGCTTAAGCAGGGGGACACGTCTGGCACTGCAGGATTTGAGTCCCTGGCGGCGTAGTGTGTTACTGATGGTAGGCTTTGTTACTTTGGTCCCAGCTCTCTGCAGGTCATTCACTAGGTCCCCCCGTGTGGTTCTGGGATTTTTATTCACCATTCTTGTGATCATTTTGACCCCACGGAGTGAGATCTTGCGTGGAGCCCCAGATCGAGGGAGATTATCAGTGGTCTTGTATGTCTTCCATTTCCTAATAATTGCTCCCACAGTTGATTTCTTCAAACCAAGCTGCTTACCTATTGCAAATTCAGTCTTCCCAGCCTGGTGCAGGTCTACAATTTTGTTTCTGGTGTCCTTTGACAGCTCTTTGGTCTTGGCCATAGTGGAGTTTGGAGTGTCTGTTTGAGGTTGTGGACAGGTGTCTTTTATACTGATAACAAGTTCAAACAGGTGCCATTAATACAGGTAATGAGTGGAGGACAGAGGAGCCTCTTAAAGAAGAAGTTACAGGTCTGTGAGAGCCAGAAATCTTGCTTGTTTGTAGGTGACCAAATACTTATTTTCCACCATAATTTGCAAATAAATTCATTAAAAATCCTACAATGTGATTTTCTGGATTTTTTTCTTCTCAATTTGTCTGTCATAGTTGACGTGTACCTATGATGAAAATTATAGGCCTCTCTCATCTTTTTAAGTGGGAGAACTTGCACAATTGGTGGCTGACTAAATACTTTTTTCCCCCACTGTACATACACATCCTTTAAAAAAATATATATATTCCCCTTTATTACTTTCCAAGCCCGCCACCCTTTCCCCACTTGGAGTCAACTAGTCAACAACGCCTAGGCCTCTACTTCCAGCCCATACCCACTACCTATATTTCATGGACACAGTCAATTTTACAATAATTACATTTTGTTTGTTCTTTCTCCTGAACTTCTTCTACTCTCAACCTCTCCGATCATTTTCATGATGTCCATCCGGTTTGCTTCTATATGCCATATCTTTCTAAATGTGCTCCTTCACAAAAGCTCCCAATCTACAACCCATACACTTATTATGGACACAGCGTGCCTACATTATTAGTTATCTTGTTATTGTTAGTTGTTATTAGTCCCATCCTTCAATTCCATTCAACACCTCCCATTTATCTTTTAACACCATCCATTTAGGATTTCTATTTGCCATATATATTTCAACTTTACTGTGATGTCTTACAAAAGTTCTGAACCTTTCTATTCTCTTTGTCCGAAAGGGTGTACACGTTCGAGTTGGATTTTATCGACAGCCTCGAGTGGGATTTGAAGTGCTGTATGCAGGAAATCCTTCATAATATTCTCGGTTATTTCTCCCTCCTTTTCCTGAATACCCGTAAGTACAAGATTTTCTCTCATCGATCTAGTTTGGATGTCTAGTAAGGCTTCTCTCAGAAGGTTGTTCTCATTTTTAAGTTCCCTAACGTCCGTTTCCATCTTCAAATCAAATTTTATTGGTCACATGCGCCGAATACAACAGGTGCAGACATTACAGTGAAATGCTTACTTACAGCCCTTAACCAACAGTGCATTTTTTTATTTTTTTTTAGTAAAAATAAAACAACAACAAAAAAAGTGTTGAGAAAAAAAGAGCAGAAGTAAAATAAAATAACAGTAGGGAGGCTATATATACAGGGGGGTACCGGTGCAGAGTCAATGTGCGGGGGCACCGGCTAGTTGAGATAGTTGAAGTAATATGTACATGTGGGTAGAGTTAAAGTGACTATGCATAAATAATTAACAGAGTAGCAGCAGCGTAAAAAGGATGGGGTGGGGGGGCAGTGCAAATAGTCCGGGTAGCCATGATTAGCTGTTCAGGAGTCTTATGGCTTGGGGGTAGAAGCTGTTGAGAAGTCTTTTGGACCTAGACTTGGCACTCCGGTATCGCTTGCCGTGCGGTAGCAGGGAGAACAGTCTATTACTAGGGTGGCTGGAGTCTTTGACAATTTTGAGGGCCTTCCTCTGACACCGCCTGGTATAGAGGTCCTGGATGGCAGGAAGCTTGGCCCCAGTGATGTACTGGGCCGTACGCACTACCCTCTGTAGTGCCTTGCGGTCGGAGGCCAAGCAGTTGCCATACCAGGCGGTGATGCAACCAGTCAAGATGCTCTCGATGGTGCAGCTGTAGAATTTTTTGAGGATCTGAGGACCCATGCCAAATCTTTTCAGTCTCCTGAGGGGGAATAGGCTTTGTCGTGCCCTCTTCACGACTGTCTTGGTGTGTTTGGACCATGATAGTTTGTTGGTGATGTGGACACCAAGGAACGTGAAGCTCTCAACCTGTTCCACTACAGCCCCGTCGATGAGAATGGGGGCGTGCTCAGTCCTCTTTTTTTTCCTGTAGTCCACAATCATCTCCTTTGTCTTGGTCACGTTGAGGGAGAGGTTGTTGTCCTGGCACCACACGGCCAGGTCTCTAACCTCCTCCCTATAGGCTGTCTCATCATTGTCGGTGATCAGGCCTACCACTGTTGTGTCGTCGGCAAACATAATGATGGTGTTGATGGTGTTGGAGTCAGTTACTGTCACTTGTAATTTTTTGGTTTCTGTTTCCATTATCGCTTTTTTTTTGTCACTCATTTCAAGACTCGCTTTCAACTTTTACGTCCTTACTGACCAATTCTAGTATGCCCAATTTGTCATTTATCGACTTCAACAGGTCGCTTTCCACACTTACCAGACCCAGTGGTGAAAAGCATATATCATCTGTATCAGTCGACGTGTCGCGTTTTCTCTTGGGGATTGGTTCTCCTCGTTTATCTTCCGCCATGTTTGGGTGTTGCGTGTTGTTGTAATATTTGTCGATATATTTCTCTAGCCTTATGATTTGTTTTGTGTTATTATCCAGATTGAATGTTATTTACTGTGAATATATGAAATGCTAATATTTAGTCTAACTTACTGATTTTGAATATTATGTTTTTATCTTGAGGTGGTTTGTATCGCTTTCTATTCAATACGCCATCTTGGTATGGACCAATCCAATTTAAAGGCAATGCTACCAAATACTAATTGAGTGTATGTAAACTTCTGACCCACTGGGAATGTGATGAAATAAATAAAAGCTGAAATAAATCATTCTCTCTACTATTATTCTGACATTTCACATTCTTCAAATAAAGTGGTGATCCTAACTGACCTAAGACAGGGAATTTTTACTAGGATTAAATGTCAGGAATTGTGAAAAACTGAGTTTAAATATTTGGCTAAGGTGTATGTAAACTTCCGACTTCAACTGTATGCTGATCACTTATTGGGTGCTTTTCCTTCACTCTGCGGTTCAACTCATCCCAAACCATCTCAATTGGGCTGAGGTCGTGTGATTGTGGAGGCCAGGTCATCTGATGCAGCACTCCATCACTCTCCATCTTGGTCAAATAGCCCTTACACAGCCTAGAGGTGTGTTGGGTCATTGTCCTGTTGAAAAGCAAATGATAGTCCCACTAAGCGCAAACCAGATGGGATGGCGTATCGGTGCAGAATGCTGTGGAAGCCATGCTGGTTAAGTGTGCCTTGAATTCTAAATAAATAACAGACAGTGTCACCAGCAAAGCACCCCCACACCATAACACCTCCTCCTCCATGCTTCACGGTGGGAACCACACATGCAGAGTTCATCCGTTCACCTACTCTGCGTCTCACAAAGACACAGCGGTTGGAACCAAAAATCTCAAATTTGGACTCATCAGACCAAAGGACAGATTTCCACCGGTCTAATGTCCATTGCTCGTGTTTCTTGGCCCAAGCAAGTCTCTTCTTATTATTGGTGTCCTTTAGTAGTGGATTCTTCGCAGCAATTCGACCATGAAGGCCTGATTCACGCAGTCTCATCTGAACAGTTGATGTTGAGATGTGTCTGTTACTTGAACTCTGTGAAGCATTTATTTGGGCTGCAATCTGAGGTGCAGTTAATTCTAATGAACTTTCATCATAGCGGTTGATGGTTTTTGCGACTGCACTTGAAGAAAGCTTCAAAGTAATGATGGATTGTCGTTTCTCTTTGCTTATTTGAGCTGTTCTTGCCATAATATTGACTTGGTCTTTTACCAAATAGGGCTATCTTCTGTTTACCACCCCTACCTTGTCACAACACAACTGATTGGCTCAAACGCATTAAGAAGGAAAGAAATTCCACAAATTAACAAGGCACACCTGTTAATTGAAATGCAATCCAGGTGACTACCTCATGAAGCTGGTTGAGAGAATGCCAAGAGTGTGCAAAGCTGTCATCAAGGCAAAGGGTGGCTATTTGAAAAATCTTAAATCTTAAATATATTTTGATTTGTTTAACACTTTTTTGGTTACTTCATGATTCCATATGTGTTATTTCATAGTTTTGATGTCTTCACTATTTTTCTACAATGTGGAAAATAGTAAAAATAAAGAAAAACCCTTGAATGAGTAGGTGTGTCCAAACTTATGACTGGTACTGTATATCTGAAAGTAGGTATACATAAAAAAAAGAAAATGTTTAATCGTCACATACACCGGTTAGGTGGAGTGAAATGTGTTGTTTTTAGGGCTGTCCCCGACAACAACAAAAAACTTAGTCGACCGAAAGTCGTCTGTTCTTTTGACCAATCGATTGGTAGTAATTCTAAAATATGTATTTTTCCATATATAGACACACCCTATGTGTTTTCATAAAAATTAACTACTGTATGCCTACATTTGGGCGCAGGCCAGGTAGCCTATAGGCCTACTTCTATGCATAATCAGGTGCACGTCCTTACTCAACATTGACAGGCGCTCCACACAAAAGACGACTAAATTGACAAAACTCGTAAATGAAATGAAATAAACCAAAGCTTGTTTCTCACAAGTGTAGCACAGGTTGTGTGGTCTGCAAACAACGTGTCCCCTCCGACAATTAGGACAGTAAATTAATGATTTAACAGAAATTACTGTAATCAAACAAACATTGTAGATTAGAAATTCTAGGAATTAACGATAAATGTACTATTGGTGATATACAGTGCATTCGGAAAGTATTCAGACCCCTTACCCTTTTCCACATTTTGTTACGTTACAGCCTTATTCTAAAATTGAATGGGAAAAAAAATCCTCATCAATCTACACAAAATACCCCATAATGACAAAGCGAAAACAGGTTTGCTAATTTAGTAAAAGGAAAAAACTGAAATACCTTATTTACATAAGTATTCAGACCCTTTGATATGAGACTCGAAATTGAGCTCAGGTGCATCCTGCTTCCATTGATCATCCTTGACATGTTTCTACAACTGGATTGGAGTCCACCTGTGGTAAATTCAATTGATTGGACATGATTTGGAAAGGCACACACCTGTCTATATAAGGTCCCACAGTTGACAGTGCATGTCAGAGCAAAAACCAAGCCATGAGGTCGAAGGAATTGTCCGTAGAGCTCTGAGACAGGATCGTGTCGAGGCACAGATCTGGGGAAGGGTACCAAAACAATTCTGCAGCATTGAAGGTCCCCAAGAACACAGTGGCCTCCATCATTCTTAAATGGAAGAAGTTTGGAATCACCAAGACTCTTCCTAAAGCTGGCCGCCTGGCCAAACTGAGCAATCGTGGGAGAAAGGCCTTGGTCAGGGAGGTGACCAAGAACCCGATGGTCCCTCTGACAGAGAGCCAGAGTTCCTCTGTGGAGACGGGAGAACCTTGCAGATGGACAACCATCTCTGCAGCACTCCACCAATCAGGCCTTTATGGTAGAGTGGCCAGACGGAAGCCACTCCTCAGTAAAAGGCACATGACAGCCCGCTTGGAGTTTGCCAAAAGGCACCTAAAGACTCTCAGACCATGAGAAACAAGATTCTCTGGTCTGATGAAACCAAGATTGAACTCTTTCACCTGAATGCCAAGCGTCACGTCCGGAGGAAACCTGGCACCATCCCTATGGTTTAGCATTGTGGTGGCAGCATCATGCTGTGGGGATGTTTTTCAGCGGCAGGGACTGGGAGACTAGTCAGGGTCGAGGGAAAGATGAACGGAGCAAAGTACAGAAAGATGCTTGATGAAAACTTGCTCCAGAGACCTCAGACTGGGGCGAAGGTTCACCTTCCAACAGGACAACGATCCTAAGCACACAGCCAAGACAACGCAGGAGTGGCTTCGAGACAAGTCTCTGAATGTCCTTGAGTGGCCCAGCCAGAGCCCAGACTTGAGCCCGATCAAACATCTCTGGAGAGACCTGAAAATAGCTCTGCAGCGACGCTCCCCATCCAACCTGACAGAGCTTGAGAGGATCTACAAAGAAGAATGGGACAAACTCCCCAAATACAGGTGTGCCAAGCTTGTAGCGTCATACCCAATAAGACTTGAGACTGTAATCGCTGCCAAAGGTGCTTCAACAAAGTAATGAGTAAAGGGTCTGAATACTTATGTAAATGTGATTTTTCCATTTTTTATTTTTAAAAGATTTGCAAATATTTCTTAAAACCTGTTTTTGCTTTGTCATTATGGGGTATTGTGTGTAGATTAATGAGGAAAAAATACAATTTAATCCATTTTAAAACAAGTAACGTAACAAAATGTGCAAAAGGTCAAGGGGTCTGAATACCTTCTGAATGCATTAAATATGCATTGATGCTTTAAGTGCACTGTTTTATTGAAATAAGACACACATTTCTCAAGAGGGAGCCAGAGATCAAGATAACCAGAAGAAAAAAAAACATAACCTGACCCGACCATCCTCCTCCCACTCCTGCTGGCTTTCGCAGATTCTGCTGTTACTCTCCTGAAGTTGCCGGTAATAGGCTACACGAAGAGTCAGTCGGCAACCTTTCTCATGTGGAATGCCAATTTATCCTACCATGTCTACCGATCTGTATGCCAGTTATTGTTTTCATATGCACATTTTCATGGAACAGTTTCATTTAATTTATATGAACATTTTCGTATCTCAATCATTGTCATGTGGTTAATCAAAATTCTATCCAAATTTAAATGAAAATGATACAAGCCTAAAAGGTCACTTCTATTGCCATTGCCAACTATGTAAAAATAGCCTACATTAAGCCAACAAATAAAAACATTGCAGCCTGCAGGTAGAAAATATCCTGATTAAAATAAATATCCTATAAATCACATTGGCTACGCATGGCCTGTCTGCAAAGAACTTGACACATTGTATCAACTATCAACTTGGGTTGGGTCTGAAGCTCACTCTAGCAAACTTGCAACATTGTATAAAATATTCTGGGCCCTCAAGAGTTTCCTGCTGCCAGTGAGCTCGGGACAGACACAGCTGTAGGCTATTTGCGCAAGAGATAAGAGCTCATCAGGTAGGCCTATTTTATGACGTTTCCACTGGATCAAAGCATGACATTTTCCCCTTTCATGCTGAGTGGTTATCGAAAGGGAGAGAGATGGAAAGATTTTTCAAATATATTAAGGAACTATTGTCATTCTCAATGGATGTAAAAACATACTTTGTTTGCTTGCTGTTTGAGTTGAAGAAAATATTACTTTGAGAAGCTCCACAGCTCATTAGTGGTGGTGCATTAAACAAATCAGAAATACTATCAGATCCCCAAATGGGCACATTTATATGCCTACATTTGGGTGCAGGCCAGGTAGCCTATAGGCCTACTTCTATGCATAATCAGGTGCACGTCCTTAATCAACATTGACAGGAGCGCTCCACACAAAAGACAACTAAATCGACAAAACTCGTAAATGGAATGAAATAAACCAAAGCTTGTTTCTCACAAGTGTAGCACAGGTTGTGTGGTCTGCAAACAATGTGTCCCCTCCGACAATGAGAACGGTAAATTAATGATTTAACAGAAATTACTATAACCAAACAAACATTGTAGATTAGAAATTATAGGAATTAACAGTAAATGTAATATTGGTGATATACTGTATGTAATGGGGAATTGATAGACACTAACAATCAAACGCAAACAATTCACACAATGAAGTTATGAAACAATGAATGTGCACAAATTGGCGGGAGACAGCGCATTCTGGAGAGAGACATGCATTGTGCATCTTAGCCACAGTCTCGGCAATGGATTAGTTCCCTAATTGCTTTACAGGTCAGGCATAGTAGTACAGTTCCCCTTGAGCAAATTAGGGTTATGTGCCTTGCTCAAGGGCACAGAGATTTTTCACCTTGTCGGCTGGGGTATTTGAACCAACGACCTTTCGGTTACTGGCCCAACGCTCTAACCACTAGGCTACCTGCCGCCTTACACGCCTTACTGATTGTACAAAACATTAGGAACACCTTGCTAATATTGAGTTGCAACCTCTTTTGCACTCTGAACAGCCTCAATTCGTCAGGGCATGGACAATACAAGGTGTCAAACGCATTCCACAGGGATTCTGGCCCATGTTGACTCCAATGCTTTCCACAGTTGTGTCAAGTTGGCTGGGTGTCCTTTGGGTGGTGGACCATTCTTGATACACACGGGAAACTGTTGAGCGTGAAAAACCCAGCAGCGTTGCAGTTGTTGACACACTCAAACCGGTTTACTTGGCACCTATTACCATACCCCGTTCAAAGGCATTTCAATCTTTTGTCTTGCCTATTCACCCTCTGAATGGCACACATACACAATCCATGTCTCAATTGTCTCAAGGCTTATTAAATCGTTATTTAACCTGTTTCCTCCCCTTCACTGATTGAAGTGGATTTAACAAGTGACATCAATAAGGGATCATAGCTTTCACCTGGTCAGTGTATGTCATGGAATGAGCATTTCCTAATGTTTTGTACACTCAATGTACAATATATAAGATATACAATATACCACACCCCCATTCCATGAATTAAACTTTGATCGATCAGCACCATCACCCACTGTCACAGGACACCATCACCCACTTACCTCAAGGCGGCTCAACTTACCCTGTCCCTATGCTCAACTTACCCCATACCCGGGGTAAGTTGTGCCAAGAGACCACTTTATTTGGACATGCTATTTTCTCAAACTTATGTTTACATGAATTCTAACATCCTGAAATATATGTAGATATCTCTGCTAGAAAGAATGCTATGTTTCCCTTGATGCTGAATAACACAAAATGGCTCAACATACCCCACTCTCCCCTATGGCATGACAATTATATTGAGACCAGGGTTCATCATTACAACACTGCATATGACATCCCATAGTCACCACACAGCCCATACCTGTCCAGCACACTGGCGTGAGAAAGCGTCCACCAGTTTCTCCACCCCGTAGTGTGTGACGATGGAGGTGTTGAAGATGAACTGTGAGTAGGGCACCACGTCTCCGTCTATGTGGAAGCTGTCTGGCATCAGGGGGTGCCAGTGGTACAGTTGGTTGAACTCCACAGCGATGCGGTTCCTGTACTGGAACGGGGACTTGAAGAGCAGGACCGGATCGAACTTCAGATCCAACAGGTAGCCGCTCAGGTGCTGCACGTAATCCTCGATCACAATCCGGATGGTCTCACCTGGAATATAAACAAAAAATGTATGGAAAGGTTTCCTTAATATTAATATTCCACCTAAAGCACTTGAGTGTCTAAAATTGACAGTCTCTGGCAGTATGAAAGACTAGAGAGAGATCTCTGTTCAGTCCAGTATGTACTTACCTATGACAATGAGCCTGGTGGTCTGGAAGAGCTGCTCATCCCCCCAGGTGGGGTGCTCGGCCTTCAGGATGTCACAGACGCGGTTGTGTTCTCTCAGCCACAGGGTGGCGTACATGGTGAGGCCTGGCAGTAGCCCAAACACCTCCTGCCCAATGGCCATGCGCTGCCCCACGGGAACCCCTCGAGGGTAGCTCATATTCACCGGCGCCTCGGCCACCGTAGGAGGGTACACCTCACCTTTAATTACCTGGAAGAAAAGATAGTCGACAGTGAAAAAGGGAAAGTAATACTATGGAGCCCTTAAGAGCTTTACTGATTCAATAGCACAATACTGAGCTTTACTGATTCAATAGCACAATACTGAGCTTTACTGACTCAATAGCACAATACTGAGCTTTACTGACTCAATAGCACAATACTGAGCTTTACTGATTCAATAGCATAATACTGAGCTTTACTGACTCAATAGCACAATACTGAGCTTTACTGATTCAATACACAATACTGAGCTTTACTGATTCAATAGCACAATACTGAGCTTTACTGATTCAATAGCACAATACTGAGCTTTACTGATTCAATAGCACAATACCGAGCTTTACTGATTCAATAGCACAATACTGAGCTTTACTGATTCAATAGCACAATACCGAGCTTTACTGATTCAATGAGCATGCTTTACTAATTTCTTTGGATGATAAAAAAATACAAAAAAACATTGGTGTCCCCTTTGGGGTTTTGTGGAAAACACATTTAAAAGATGTCACTGACAGGAATGGACCTCTGAGATTATAAACTTTATTATGTGTCCTTCCTTTATACATACTGTAACTTACAGGAAGTCAGTTGTTCCCCAACGTCTTCATCCTGGGACTCAATTTCACCAGCAACCTGCCAAACTAATCAATTAATATGTATTGCCAGAGCCCAATCTTTAGCAGTGGAGGAATGGGCCATGCCCTGGACCCCAAAATTTTGAAACACTACCGTTATATTTGATGTTCCTTTTTTTATTGTTTTTTATTTCGTTTAGGTTTTTGATATTTGCATTTTTTTTTTCACCTCTTATTTTATTTATTTTTTTCGGGGGGAATGGATCAGCTTAATATTGCAGATATATTGTATCTTCTATCAATGTAATTGTCTAACACTACTGTTAGTTACAGTAAATACTGTTTACCTCAAAAACACCCCGAAATAACCAACAGTTGCACAGCGATCTCATCCTGAGTTTCATATGCATACTGTTAAGTTGATGTTTTAAGTATCCCTATACTTCTGTTATTACGGTGCTATCACTGTTATTAGTGCACCTGCGCAGAAGTCTCTCTTGCAGTTGGACCTGGCCTGAGTGTGATGGCAACTATGTACTGTGGAAATAGAGCAGGGTTTCCCAAAGTCAGTCCTGGTGCCCCCCCTGGGTGCACGTTTTGGTTTTTGCCCTAGCACTACACAGCTGATTCAAATAACCAACTCATCATCAAGATTTGATTAATTGAGTTGCCCCCAAGACCAAGTTTGGGAAACCCTGATTTAGAGTTAACATTGGTAGCAGAGGATGGCTAATAACTACAATGTGCCACCTCGCTTTGACGAGAAGAGGTTATATGAAAGTTGGAAAAATTAACCTGGAATCTGGACACGGGTTAATAATCTGGATGAGAAAAAGCAAGCACTTGCATGGTATTATCGTTTGAGGGGAGAGCGAGAGATACAGCACTGGAAATATCCGCAAAGGATTTGAACAAGGATGGCGGTATGGGAACTTTGATCAGAGAACTGGATTCTGTGACAGTGTTACTAGAGACATTTCGGGTACGACATGGTTCTCCCGGATGCAGTGTTAGCTTTCAAGTTGCTAGATACTGCCTGTCTGGATGGTAGGGAGAAAAAGTTGGCTTTGACTGCTTGTACTGTGCTGACTTTTGTGGCACTAAAAATAATTGTACTGTACTAGACATTACAAATGACAAGGCTGTGATGTTTAAACCCTTGAACTTACTACCTCAGTGTGACGAGGTGTGAATGAAGGAGTCAGGCGCAGGAGGTAAAACACAGAAGTCCAGAGTTTATTCCGTTTACATAAATAAAACGCACCCAGCGTCAAAACGAAACTATCACAAGGGAAATATTCCACCTTGGCAATAACAAATGGAAGAGTAGCTCAACCGAGCTACTTGCTCTCACAATGAAACAATCACTCACAAAGACAAGGGGAACAGAGGGAACACTTATACACATACTAATTAGGGGAATGAGCACCAGGTGTGTGTGATTGACAAGACAAGACATGACAAGTGGAGTGATGCGAATGGGATCGGCAGTAGCTAGTAAGCCAGTGACGACGAACGCCGAAACCTGCCCGAACAAGGAAGGGAGGCAGCCTCGGCGGAAGTCGTGACAGTACCCCACCCCTTGACGCGGGGCATTGGAAGGGTGTTAGGTTAGTGGAGGAGAGAGTTCTGAGCGTATTCTGCCCATGGCAGGAACACCGACCACTCCCCCGGCCGGTCCTGACAATAGGTCCGCAGGAACCTACCCACATCTTGATTCACCCTTTCCACCTGCCCATTACTCTCGGGGTGAAATCCATAGGTCAGGCTGACCGAGACCCCCAGACGTTCCATGAACGCCTTCCAGACTCTAGACGTGAACTGGGGACCTCGGTCGGACACTATATCCTCTGGTACCCCGTAGTGCCGGAAGACGTGAGTAAACAGAGCCTCCGCAGTTTGTAGGGCCGTGGGGAGACCGGGCAGAGGAAGGAGGCGGCAGGACTTCGAAAAGCGATCCACAACGACCAGGATAATGGTGTTACCTTGGGAGAGGGGAAGATCAGTAAGAAAATCAATACTAAGGTGAGACCATGGTCGTTGTGGAACTGGTAAAGGTTGTAGCTTACCCGCTGGGAGGTGCCTAGGTGCCATACTCTGGGCGCACACAGAGCAGGAGGAAACATACACCCTCACGTCCTTAGCCAAGGTAGGCCACCAGTACTTCTCGGTCAGGCAGCGCATTGTACGACCGATACCTGGATGACCAGAGGAGGGTGACGTGTGTGCCCAGTAGATCAGACGATCATGGATAAGCGCAGGCACGTACTGCAGCCCAGCTGGACACTGCGGTGGAGATGGATCTGTGCGTAATGCCTGCGCTATATCCGCGTCCATCGCCCATACTACCGGCGCCACAATGCATGAGGCCGGGAGTATGGGGGTGTTGTCTCTGGGCCTCTCCTCTGTGTCATACAGCTGAGACAGTGTGTCTGCCTTCACATTCTTCGTACGCGGAATGTATGAGAGTGTGAAATCAAACCGGTGAAGAAGAGGGCCCACCTGGCCTGGCGAGGATTCAGCCTCCTCGCTGCCCGAATGTACTCCAGGTTACGGTGGTCTATCCAGATGAGGAAAGGGTGTTTCGCCCCTTCGAGCCAATGCCTCCACACCGTCAAAGCTCTGACAACAGCCAGCAGCTCCCGGTCACCAACGGCGTAGTTCTGCTCCGCCGAGCTGAGCTTCTTCGAAAATAAGGCACAGGGGCGGAGCTTGGGTGGCGTGCCCGAGCATTGGGATAAGACAGCGCCTATCCCTACCTCGGACGCATCCACCTCCACTACGAACGGTAGTGATGAATCGGGGTGAGCCAGTATCGGGGCTGAGGTGAACAGACCCCGCAATCTACTGAAGGCCAAATCAGCCTCAGCAGACCAGCGGAGCCGGGACGGCTCACCCTTCAACAAGGAGGTAATGGGAGCTGCGACCTTGCCAAAGCCCTGAATAAACCTCTGATAGTAGTTGGCTAAGCCAAGGAAGCGCTGCACCTCCTTCACCGTGGTTGGAGTCGGCCAATTACGCACGGCTGAAATGCGATCTCCCTCCATCTCCACACCTGTGGTAGTAATGCGGTATCCGAGGAAGGAGATTGACTGCTGGAAAAACTCACACTTCTCTGCCTTGGCATAAAGATCATTCTCCAGCAGTCGGACCAGTACCTTGCGAACCAGGGACACATGCTCGGCGCGCGTAGCGGAATACACCAGGATGTCATCGATGTAGACCACCACACCGTGACCAAGCATGTCCCGAAACACCTCGTTCACAAAGGACTGGAAAACGGATGGAGCATTCATCAAACCGTAGGGCATCACCAGGTATTCATAATGCCCTGAGGTTGTGCTGAATGCTGTTTTCCACTCATCCCCTTCCTGAATAAGCACCAGGTTGTAGGCACTCCTGAGGTCTAATTTGGTGAAAAACGGGCCCCATGCATTGACTCAATCACTGAAGGAATGAGGGGAAGAGGATAACTAAATCGTACCGTCACCTTATTCAGTGGTCGATAATCAATGCACGAGCGTAAACCGCCATCTTTCTTCTTCACAAAGAAGAAACTCGAGGAAGCAGGTGAAGTGGAGGGACGTATATACCCCTGGCGCAGGGACTCGGTGACGTATGTTTCCATAGCCTCTGTTTCAGCCTGCGACAGGGGATACACATGACTCCTGGGAGGTACAGCGTCTAGCTGAAGGTTTATCGCGCAATCCCCCTCCCGATGAGGTGGTAATTTAGTTGCTTGCGTCTTGGAAAACGTGAGCGCCAAATCATGATATTCGGGGGGAATGCGCACGGTGGGGGTACCGTCTGGACTTTCCACCGTGGTCGCACCAACGGAAACACCTAGACACTTACCCGGACACTCACGCGACCACCCCGTAAGAACCCTCTGCGGCCATGAAAAATTGGGGTTGTGAAGGGCTAACCACGGAATACCTAAGACTACAGGGTAAGCAGGAGACTCAATAATCAAAAAAGTGATCTGCTCAACATGCGTCTCCTGTGTAATCATGGTGACTGGTACAGTAACCTCCTTAACCAACCCGAACCCTAATGGTCGACTATCAAGTGCTCTGATGGGGAGTGGAATGGATAGGGGAACCAATGAAATGCCTTGCCGGCATGCAAATGCCCTGTCCATAAAGTTCCCAGCTGCGCCTGAATCGACTAGCGCCTTACACTGGGAAACTACCAGGTGATCGGGAAAGGAGGTAGATAAGGTACAGTGCGCCACAAAGGGCTCTGAACATGTTTGGGTGTTCGTTACCTGGGGTGATGCGTGAGTACCCTGCCTACTGCCTCCAGACCCAAAGGAATGTTGACTGCGATGTGAGGTGGATTGTCCCTTCGTGCCACCAGAGTGGCACTGTCGCTGTCCTCCTGCGCTCTCTTGACCGGCGGCTCCCCCCAGCTCCATCTGCTCGGGGTCAGAGTCGTCCGGAGTGGGAATGGGCAGACCCCTACCAGAACGTCCTCTGGCTGCTAGCAGATTGTCCAGCCGGATGGCCATGTCCACCAGTTGGGAGAACGATAGCATGGCATCACGGCAGGCTAGCTCCTGTCGGACGTCCTCCCTTAGGTGGCACCGGAAATGGTCGATCAGGGCCGCTCGTTCCACCCGGACCCCGCTGCCAGCGTACGGAACTCCAGCGCGTAGTCCTGTGCGGTCCTCGTCCCCTGCCTCAGATGGACCAGTCGTTCGCCCGAAAGAGGCGAGCAAACTCCCGTAGTAGTAGACACTCAGGCCACTATTGTCTACATTTTTTAGACAAAGACATCACACAAAGTCCATGTGAAAATGAGATTGTGACAGACACAGAGCACATGGAGATTCTGACAGTCACAGAGAACATGACCACAGAGGAAAAACACAAAGTATTGTTAAAACTTCACAAACAGTTCGGACCAGTGGAGGCTGCTGAGGGGAGGACGGCTCATAATAATGGCTGGAACGGAGTAAATGGAATGGCATCAAACACATGTAAACCATGTGTTTGATGTATTTGATACCATTCCAATAATTCCGCTCCAGCTATTACCATGAGCCCGTTCTCACCAATTAAGGTGCCACCAACCTCCTGTGGTTTGGACATGCTACAGTTGGCTGACTTCAGAAATTACTCAGCCGTTCTGGGAATAATGATGATGAGAGTATTTCCATTCTACGGCAGATAGTGAGCAATTGTGAGACATGCCAGACATACAGCAAACTTAAATCCAGACAAGCTGTTAGTTTGCCACTGGCTTCCAAGTAAAATTAAACAGTGGCTGTAGATCTATGAGCTACGACCAAGTGTGTGGTACCTTCACATACTCGACCACTTCACACGCTTCAGTGCTGGAAGCATTGTGAATACATAAAAACCCAGTGAAATCGTCAAGTACTTCATTAATTCCTAGATAAGTGTGCATGGCCCGCCCCAGAAATTGTACAGTGACAATGGAGGAGAATTCAATAATAATGAAATAAGAGAAATGGCTGAGAAATCCAACATGGAAGTAAAGACAACTGCTGCATACAGTCCATAGAGCATTGGACATCTGGAGAGACATTATCAAACCCTCACAGAGATCGTGCTGAAAGTGAAGCAAGACATGGATGTGACTGAAAAACAGCCCTGGATTGGGCTTTGATGGCAAAAAACTCAATGCACAATGTTCAGTCCATACCAACTAGTTTTCGGGCAGAACCCTAATCTTCCCTTTGTACTGGTTGACAAGCCACCAGCACTAGAAGGGACCAGTGTGAGTGCATGGGTGGGACAGCACCTTTCAGCACTACATGCGGTGAGAAAAGCATTCACTGAAGCAGAGTGTTCAGAGAGAATTTGCAGGGCTCTGCGTAAACAGCTTCGTCCCACAGATGAGATGTACGAGACTGGAAACAAAGTGTACTACAATCGAGTTGACTGTCAAGAGTGGAAAGGACCGGGAGTAGTCATTGGCCAGGATGGTGTGGTGATATTTGTGAGGCACGGAGACACCATTGTCAGGGTGCATCACTCAAGATTGCAGAAAGTACATTATCAACAAGTTGGAGGGGCTGTTGCTGAGAATCAGCCCCCTACTGAAAATGACAAAAAGGATACACAAACTTACCAGATGTCGCATCCACTGATATGGACACTGAAACTGACACAGGTAATGGAGAAGAGACCTTCAACCAAGACACAGGTAATACTGTTGAGGGTTCAAATTAGGAAAACGTTCAACAACAGCCACGTGTTAAGACAACTCCGCCACTGACTCGTCAACACGTTGTCATACGTCATCAGAGTGCGCAGCTGAACATTGTATGCTGGAAAACACTTGGTTTGTTATTATTGATTAAAACAAAACCACTATTCATTAAATACGAATACAGAACTTGTTTTGGCGTGGATTCCACGACGCGGTTAGCTTTAACAGCTAGGACCGCTATTTCTTGTCCCGGAATCCCGCTTAACAGACAGGTTGAAGCCTGCTTGACAGAGATGCTAAGCTGCTAGCCATCAAGCTAACAAAGCGCTGTAGGAGCTGTATCTATTATGCTTTGTTTCGGGACAAAACCGGATCACTCGGAGTTCCAATGCGGCAATTGTTTACTTGCCGAGGATTATAGGCTTAAAGTGGCTTCCTTTATCACGCAGCTCGCCAGCCTACGTAAGAAACTGGGGAAAACGCAGAGTGGAATGTTTACATTTTCTATGCCGGTGGCTGGAAGGCGTTCGCGCTTGTTGGATGCATCGTCGTTTGTCGTTATCCGACTGGCCGGTGTTGCCCGGAGCTCCCCCATCTGATAGCGGAGTCGAAGGAGCACAGCATGAGGAGAAAGGCAATCAACGATGGTCGCATGTCACGAGCCATGGAAGCCGAAGACAGCGACCTACCGCAAAGCAGTCTACACTCCCAACGAGAGGCCCGGAGCGAATACAAACAATGAATAGTGTCACCGTCCTGGAGCCTGATCTTCCTGCACCTTCGTCGCTGGGGGTGCCTGTGTCTGCGGCCGCAGTGCCTACTACTACGATTTCGAAGTCGGCGTCGGCAACCTTCCGTCCCTGTTCTGGATCGAGCGATGCTTCTCCATCTGTCGTAGGCCTGCACCAGGCGCCGGGAGCAACGGGCTCAAGTTATCCTGCCTCTCGCCCGTCCATAAAGGGTTCTCCGAATCCTGTGAAGTGTGGTTGTCACGTTCATTTAATGACGAATCAGACCAAGGCGCAGCGTGATATACGTACATGTTTATTCAACTAAATAAACACACGACAAAACAATAAACGAAACGAAACGTGAAGTCCTAAGGTAGAATATAACAAACCTTAACCGGAACAAGATCCCACAACTCAATAGTGCCCATAGGCTGCCTAAGTATGGTCCCCAATCAGAGACAACGAGCGACAGCTGCCTCTGATTGGGAACCACACCGGCCAACATAGAAATACACATAAAACTAGATAATACAACATAGAACATACACAACAAAGAATATACACACCCTGACTCAACATATAAGAGTCCCCTGAGTCAGGGCGTGACAGTACCCCCCCCAACGGTGCGGACTCCGACCGCACAACATAAACATAACAGGGTAGGGGCCGGGTGGGCATTCCGCCTTGGAGGCGGATCCGGCTCGGGGCGTGACGACCTCTCACTCTCCGCCTCCCTGTTGCGCCCCTGGTCTGGTCTGGACCTCGGCGCGCTACTTCCCCTCTCCTTCCTCCCACGATACGCCAGGCCCTGTCTGGACCCTGGTGTGGGAGACCCCGAACCTGGAGAGGGGCTGACGTCATGGTCTGGACTGGAGCCGCTGACCGGAGCTGGACTGGGCACCGGTGGAGCGGACTGCTCTAGCTCCGGAGTGGAGCCGCTGACCGGAGCTGGATCAGGCACCGGTGGAGCGGACTGCTCTGGCTCCGGAGTGGAGCAGCTGACCGGAGTTGAATCAGGCACCGGTGGAGCAGACTGCTCTGGCTCCGGAGTGGAACAGCTGACCGGAACTGGATCAGGCACCGGTGGAGCGGACTGCTCTGGCTCCGGAGTGGAGCAGCTGACCGGTGCCGGACCTAGCACCGGTGGAATGGGCACGGGCCGTGCCGGACTGGACAAACGCACCACTGGACTGGTGCGAGGAGCCGGAACAGGCCGGGCCGGACTGTGGACGCGCACCACTGGCTTGGTGCGAGGAGCAGGAACAGGCCGGGCCGGACTGTGGAGGCGGACTGGAGGTCTGGAGCGGAGAGCTGGCACCAACCGTCCTGGCTGAATGCCTACTTCCGCACAGTATGTGTGAGGCATCAGCACAGGACGCACTGGGCAGTGCACGCGCACTGGCGATACAGTTCGTAGAACTGGCGCAGGATATGCGGGACCGAGGAGGCGTACTGGAGACCAGGAGCGTTGAGCCGGCACACCCCGTCCTGGCTGGATGCCCATCTTCGCACGGCACGTGCGTGGTGCAAGCACAGGACGTACAGGACTGTGCCGGCGCACTGGCAACACAGTACGTAGCTCCGCATAACACGGAGCCTGCCCAGTCATACGCTTCCTCGCGTGAGTCCAGAGAGTTGGCTCTGCTCTGACACTAGGCTCCGCCAATCACCCCGTGTGCCCCCCCAAAAAAAATTATTGGGGCTGCTTCTCGGGCTTCCTCCTCGACCGGCCTCCTCCGTGTTGCCGTTGCACCTCTCCTGCCTGGGCATCTACCTTAGCCCATGGTCCTCTCCCCACAAATATCTCTTCCCATGACCACAAATTGCCCACCTGTGACATGGCTATTCGTTCCGCCTGGGCACGCTGCTTGGTCCTCGTTTGGTGGGATCTTCTGTCACGTTCGTTTAATGACGAATCAGACCAAGGCGCAGCGTGATATAGGTACATGTTTATTCAACTAAATAAACACACGACAAAACAATAAACGAAACGAAACGTGAAGTCCTAAGGTAGAATACAACAAACCTTAACCGGAACAAGATCCCACAACTCAATAGTGCCCATAGGCTGCCTAAGTATGGTCCCCAATCAGAGACAACGAGTGACAGCTGCCTCTGATTGGGAACCACACCGGCCAACATAGAAATACACATACTAGATAATACAACATAGAACATACACAACAAAGAATATACACACCCTGACTCAACATATGGGCGTGACAGTGGTAGTGGGCGGATTTCCTCGTCCTTCTCGCCAGTCGTGATTTTGGGCAGCTCCATGGTAAGAAATGTGACCATTCCTGGTGCAAAAACAATGTCCTATCCCGGAGCTCGAGTTACTTAGCTGCTCCCGAATGTACTACATCAGGACATGGAAATCGATTCTATCATAGTCCATGTGGGTTTTAATGACATTATGAAGGGCAGCTCTGAACAGTTGAAACTGAATTTTAAAGAGCGGATTGACTCTCTGCTAGACACTAACAAAAAAACCATCATATCTGGCCCTGTGCCCTCTCTGAATCGTGGCATTGAACGCTTTAGCAGGATTCTTGCTCTTCACAACTCACTATGTGATTATTGCAGCTCAATGGGTATAACGTTTGTTGACAATTTCGACACCTTTTGGAAACAAAACACGTTTTATAAGGAGGATGGATCCACCCAAATCATTTGGGTTCCTGGATCCTTTCACAGCATTATAAGGCTGCATTGAGACAATGACTTATCAATGACCCAAGCCCAGCTCAGCTAATCCCTACCATTGTGACACAGAGTTGTCATAATGCTTCAGCAAATGTACATAACACCAGGGGCGTCGGTAGACACAATATAAGTAACCTAATTTATGTCCCTCTAACTGCCCTGAATGTGCCAACAACCAGATGTATACTGTTAGCACTGAGCCAGTGTGCCCTAGAGGAGTCCACTGTGTGCAGTTCACCCTGCACTAACATAAAGAACATGAGCACATCTACTGCTGCTAAGCTTCCCAGTAAAGCAATAAAAACAAGTAAGCATCTCAGAAGAAAAGTGTCAAAATAGCCCACGTTAACATATGTAGCTTAAGAAACAAGGTTCATGAAATCAATAATTTGCTAGTAACAGATTACATTCATATTCTGACTATCTCTGAAACTCACTTAGATAATACCTTTGATGATACAGTGGTAGCAATACAAGGTTATAACATTTACAGAAAATATAGAAATGCCAATGGGGAGGTGTTGCTGTTTATATTTAGATCCACATTCCTGTGAAGATTAGAGAGGATCTCATGTTAAATACTGTTGAAGTAATATGGCTACAGGTTCATCTGCCTCACCTAAAGCCCATTCTGGTGGGAAGCTGCTATAGATCACCAAGTGCTAACAGTCAGTATCTGGATAACATGTGTGAAATGCTTGATAATGTATGTGATACATACTTTCTGGGTGATTTAAATATTGACTGGCTTTCATCAGGCTGCCCACTCAAGAGAAAGCTTCAAACTCTAACCAGTGCCTGCAACCTGGTTCAGGTTATCAGTCAACCTACCAGGGTAGTTACAAACAGTACAGGAATGAAATCATGAACATGTATTGATCATATCTTTACTAATGCTGCGTAGATTTGTTTGAAAGCAGTATCCAAATCCATTGGATGTAGTGATCACAATATAGTAGCCATATCTAGACACTGCACTTGACACATTTATGAAATTGCTTATTCCAGTTACTAATAAGCATGCACCCATTAAGAAAATGACTGTAAAAACGGTTAAATCCCTGTGGATTGATGAGGAATTGAAACATTGTATGGTTGAGAGAGATGAGGCAAAAGGAATGGCAAATAAGTCTGGCTGCAAAACCGATCGGCAAACGTATTGCAAATTGAGAAATCATGTGATTAAACTGAATAAAAAGAAGAAGAAACTACACTATGAAACAAAGATAAATGACAAAGAATTATAGTAAAAAGCTTTGGAGCATCTTAAATGAAACTTTGGGGAAAAACGCAAACTCAGCTCCATCATCACAAGACCAACTGATGTTGCCAACTACTTTAATAATTTTTTCATTGGAAAGATTAGCAAACTTAGGCATGACATACCAGCAACAATTGCTGACACTACACAGCCAAGTATATCTGACCAAATTATGAAAGACAAGCATTGTAATTTTGAATTCCATAAAGTTAGTGTGGAAGAGGTGAAGAAATGATTGTTGTCTATCAACAATGACAAGCCACCAGGGTCTGACAACTTGGATGGAAAATTACTGAGGATAATAGCGGACGATATTGCCACTCCTATTTGCCATATTTTCAATTTAAGCCTACTAGAATGTGTGTGCCCCCAGGATTGGAGGGAAGCAAAAGTCATTCCGCTACCTAAGAATAGTAAAGCCCCCTTTACTGGGTCAAATAGCCAACCAATTAGGCTGTTACCAACCCTTGGAAAACTATTGGGAAAAATGGTGTTTGACCAGATACAATGCTATTTTACAGTAAACAAATTGACAACAAACTTTCAGCATGCTTATAGGACATTCAATTAGCACAGCACTTACACAAAGGACTGATGATTGGCTGAGAGAAATTGATGATAAAAAGATTGTGGGGGCTGTTTTGTTAGACTTCAGTGCGGCTTTTGACATTATCGACCATAGTCTGCTGCTGGAAAAACGTTTGTGTTATAGCTTTGTTATAGCTTTACTCCCCCTGCTATATTGTGGATACAGAGTTACCTGTCTAACAGAACACAGAGGGTGTTCTTTAATGGAAGCCTCTCCAACATAATCCAGGTAGAATCAGGAATTCCCCAGGGCAGCTGTCTAGGCCCATTACTTTTTTCAATCTTTACTAATGACATGCCACTGGCTTTGAGTAAAGCCAGAGTGTCTATTTATGCGGATGACTCTATACATGTTAGCTACTACAGCGACTGAAATAACTACAACACTTAACAAAGAGTTGCAGTTAGTTTCAGAGTGGGTGGCAAGGAATAAGTTAGTCCTAAATATTTCTAAAACTAAAAGCATTGTATTTGGGACAAATCATGCACTAAACCCTAAACCTCAACTAAATCTTGTAATAAATAATGTGGAAATTGAGGAAGTCGAGGAGACTAAACTGCTTGGAGTAACCCTGGATTGTAAACTGTCATGATCAATACATATTGATACAACAGTAGCTAAGATGGGGAGAAGTATGTCCATAATAAAGCACTGCTCTACCTTCTTACCAGCACTATCAACAAGGCAGGTCCTACAGGCCCTAGTTTTGTCACACCAGGACTACTGTTCAGTCCTGTGGTCAGGTGCCACAAAAAAGGATTTAGGAAAATTGCAATTGGCTCAGAACAGGGCAGCACGGCTGGCCCTTGGATGTACACAGAGAGCTAATATTAATAATATGCATGTAAATCTCTCCTGGCTCAAAGTGGAGGAGAGATTGACTTCATCACTACTTGTATTTATGAGAGGTATTGACATGTTGAATGCACTGAGCTGTTTGAACTACTGGCGCACAGCTCGGACACCCATGCATACCCCACAAGACATGCCACCAGAGGTCTCTTCACAGTCCCCAAGGCCAGAACAGACTATGGGAGGTGCACAGTACTAAATAGAGCCATGATTACATGGAACTCTATTCCACATCAAGTAACTGATGCAAGTAGTACAATTAAATTTAAAAAACAGATTAAAAAACCTTAAGGAACAGCAGGGACTGTGAAGCAACACAAACATAGGCACAGACACATGCATACACACACACGATAACATACGCACTATACACACACGTACACATGGATTTTGTACTGTAGATATGTGGTAGTGGTGGAGTAGGGGCCTGAGGGCACACAGTGTGTTGTGAAATCTGTGAATGTATTGTAATGTTTTAAAAATGTTATGAACTGCCTTAATTTTGCTGGACCCCAGGAAGAGTAGCTGCTGCCTTGGCAGCTACTGGGGATCCATAATAAATACAAATACAAACATGGTTGTTCCAATCTGAAAACTGGACAAACTGTTAATTACAAGAGAAAGTGGTATTCCACACACAGCAACAGTCATTGGACGAACAGGAAAATACAAAAGAAAACATCAGAACTGGTACAACTTGCAATACTCTGAACCAGCTGCCCTTTCTGGTACAACAGGGTCAGCTGACCTATCACTTGAACCAATGGAAAATTGAGAAAAACAGAATGTTCCGGTCTTGACACCTTAATACTGCCATAAATTAGAGATAGGAGAATCTATCTCTGGCCCTCTAGTATGGTGAAAGGAATGTCCTTTGTTTCAGAGACTTTTGCTGCCCAAAAACTTCAACATCCAACAATGAACATTGGGACAATATATTTCAACATCCAAACGTTGGGAATGATGAGAAATGGAATATGGAAAATTAATGTACATTTGTGATGTCATTAAAAATGGTATAAAGGCGTTATAACGAAAACATTGTGACTTGAAGAGCTTTTACACTGTATATATCAGGTTTACATCCTTTACATTGTATCAAGGAGGAAGACAATGTTTTCGTGAAGATAGGAATGTGATTTTAGCTTTCTAACAAAATCATAGTGATAATAATACTTTTGCCTCGTAACTAGCCACGCCCGAGGGAACTCAGAGAGCGTGTCAGTATGACGGAAACGCCCCTCTTTACCAGAATGCATAAAAGACTGAGATAAGAATTATCAGATCAGACTAGACGGACCTCAAGCTGCAGCTTTTGTCCATATTGGTCCTGACCCTGAAAATCAACACGAGGTGAAGACGACAAAGTTGCCTCCACTAACAATCAACGTTAAGGCTGAGTAGCTGTTCTAAGTACTGTATCTAAGAAGGTGAATTTAAGTGGGACCATCCTGTTACTCTCTTCAAACCATCGTCTATTACACTGCTCTTATCCCCCCACAGGGGATCATCGACACGGCTGATTAGCCGTCCTCAGAAGACCACTTCCAGAACGAGTGAAAGTAAACAGACAACTAAGAAGAAGGACATTGTGACCTCTTGTGGACAATCTGAGCCGTACATCTAAAAGGCCATCCGAAAGAGAAGGCCCAATCGACCCCTTCCCACGAAGGCCTGGGTCCAACAGAGATACACGACGAAGACCTCCAACACGTAAATACATGCATTGCTTTTCTTCCCAAACATGCGACAGTACGGGGCTAAGTATTAGGATTACTGTGTATAAACACGGTCCATGTGTATCCAAGGGTTTTCTCTCTCTCTCTCTCTCTCTCTCTTTAACTCGCCATCTTTTGTAACAAGTGTCATATTGTGTTAGTCCGCTAGGGACCCGTTTTCATTGTATTAAGTTTCTAATCCCTACCTATACACCATGTACGTGTTTGTATCTTGTGTTATCATTTTTAATTAGTTAGTAAATAAATAATTAAATCAATTTGTGTGGTACGGAATGATCAGTAAGACCCGGGTTCGTGCAGACTTAAAGAATCTATGACTTTCAGAATGAGACTGATATGAGGTAAATTATTAATAAATGACTGTTAAATGATAAGAGATTCTAGATATCTTTAGAGTTAATTCGGGAAATGGTAACTCGTTAAACAACTTTTCCTGTGATGCCCCAAATTCCTTAATTTGTTACATGAGTTAATTGTTACATGATTAATTTAATCTAGTAACAATTAAACATAGTAGGTAATTATTCGATAAATAATAGTCATCACATTAATGAAAGTCACGTCACGACAGTGGCTAGAGGTTTTGTGGAGCTGGCTACTAAAGAACTCCCAAAAGACTCACCGACATGTGCCACTCAGATTGCTGCTGACAGTGATCTGCCAGAAAAAAATTGAAACTTCATTTCATTCCATGGACATCAAATCTACATTTCTGAAGGGAACAGAGCTGTCAAGGGACATTCACATCCGACTTCCGCCTGAATCTAAGGGCGAAGGAACACCGTGGAAACTAAAAAAAATGGTGTATGGCCTGGCAGATGCATCACTCTACTGGTACAACAAAGTTAAGGCAACAATGCTGAGTACAGGTTGCAAAATGTCACAAGTGGATCCTGCAGTATTCTATTGGCTTGATCAAGACTGCAATGTGACTGGAGTACTTGCCTGTCATGCTGATGACTTCATCTGGGGTGGCTCACAGACTTTTGCTACAACTGTGATTCCACACCTCAAAGCTGTTTTCCAGGTCGGCCGTGAGGAGCATTACATTTTTGTTTTTGTTATGTTGGCATGGAGTTTATTACAGTTGACAGAACAATACTGATGCCACAGGAAAGCTATATCAATAATCTTCAACCCATCCACATGGATTCTTCAAGAGCCATACAAAGGAATTCCCATCTCTGTGGAATTTAAGCTGATCAATTGAGGCCAAAGATAGGTCAAATGCTATGGGTTGCTAGACAGAGTAGACCTGATGTAATGTTTGATGGCTGCAACTTGGCATCCAACACAAAACACGTCACTGTACAAACCATTCATGAGGCAAACCAAGTTGTTCATAAACTGAAATCAGAACAAGTGACTCAAGTTTCAGCTTGTGGGAAAAGATGACTCTCTGAAACTAGTTGTCTTCAGTGATGCTTCCCTAGGGAACCTTACAGATGGAGGACATCTAATCATGTTAATGGGTGAGGAAGGAAGATTCTCACCTATCTGTTGGCAGTGAAAAAGGATCAGCACACTTGCTGGAGAAACCCTTGCTCTTGTGGATGGAATTGACAACACCATCTTTCTGGCAAGTTTGTTCTCAGAGTTTACCACTGGTGAGGCAAAACGTCACATTGTACCTGTAGTTTGTGTCACTGACAATTACTCCCTAGTTGAAGCTGTCAAGTCAACTAAGTCTGTCACAGAGAAAATACTTAGTCTTGAGATTAGCAGCATCAAGGCATTTATTCAAGCACAAATAATCCAGCGGATTCTGTGGTCGGCCACAAAGGAACAGCTTGCTGACTGTCTGACTAAAAAGGAGCATTCGGTCTTGTGCTCCTAAAGGCACTCAGTAATGGAAAGTGGCAGCTTGAGTAATAAAAAGTAAAACTTTGTCACACAACCCACTTGTAATGGGGGACTTGCAAAATACTTGGACATGTAATTATTTTGTTAATGTTTTATTTGTCTTTAAAGAAAAGTGGGAGATTGTTAAATTCATGTTTTAAGTATCCCTATACTTCTGTTATTACGGTGCTATCACTCTGTTATTAGTGCGACTGCGCAGAAGTCTCTCTTGCAGTTGGACCTGGCCTGAGTGTGATGGCAACTATGTACTGTGGAAATACGGTCAAGTAAACATTGTTAAACTGGAACCTAGTCGTTATGTCATTTAGAGTTAATACATGCCACTGCTGAAAGAGACACTGATCAATGGGGTTCTTACACCAGCTCTCCCTGACTCTGAACCAAGACCCGTTTCCCAAAAGCAGATACCAATCCCAAAACTCCTTTCTGTAGAAGTTCATGGATGGCTGATGCAGGGTTTCAACAGATAAAGCCAATGGGCCTCATGAGTGTACGTCTTTATCCTGACATGGGTTAGGATTTAGTCACTCTTAAACGATATTGGTGTATTCTTTCACGCTTGTGATATGATAAGATAATTTATGGGGCTTGGAACCAAGATTATTTACTTTAAGCACAAATTCCTCAGAGTTCACCACAGAGTGGTACCATGTATACAGTAACATTCCAGTAGAGACTTGTCCATGCTTTCACACAGCTGGAGTGGAGTTATGCATTACTCTACATACCTGGTATTTCATCTTTCCGTCTTTAAGAAGCCGGAGGTTCAGTTGACGCTCCAGATTATCTCCGTAGACATGGCCGGCATCCACCTGGTTAGAGATTATTATAAAATATGAGATTAAAAATAGATTTTGTGAAACATGATGCATGGCAAGAGATAGAGATGAATATGGTTCTCATGTCTCTCTCTCCCTCTCGTAGAGTGTGCAGGGTTTGTTTCGTCGATGGTGATGACATCGTGATGTGACAGATGATGGTTTAGCCTATTTGAACTTGACTGGCGCTGCGCAGTAAAAAAAGTCTCACAGCGCACAGCATACAAGTGACATTGAGTAACATGCTTATTCCTATTTGTTTTGGCACTGTACTCCAAAGTTTAGTATTTGGTCCCATATTCCTAGCATGTAATGATTACATCAAGCTTGTGACTCTATAAACTTGTTGGGTGCATTTGCTGTTTGTTTTGGTTGTGTTTCAGAGTCACAAGATTGATGTAATCATTGTGTGCTAGGAATATGGGACGAAGCACTACTTATTTGACTACTTTAATACACATAAATGAATTTGTCCCTATACTTTTGTTCCCCTAAAATGAGGGGACTATGTAGAAAAAGTGCTGACATTTCTAAACGGTTTACCCGATATGGATGGAAATACCCTCAAATTAAAGCTGACATTCTGCACTTTAACCTCATAGTCATTGTATAATTTTGTACAAAGCCAAAACAAAACAAATTTGTCACTGTCCCAATACTTTTGGCGCTCACTGTATGTTATTTAGCCTACAGAACACAAGAAAGTAATGTAGGCCAGACAGAGCAGAGAGACAGAGCAGAGAGACAGAGCAGAGAGACAGAGCAGAGAGACAGAGCAGAGAGACAGAGCAGAGAATTCCACCAAAGCAGTGCAAAATGTCCAGTCAGAAAATATTGTTTCTCTCCCTCTCTCTCTCTCTGTCAGATGCATGGGCATTAGGCTATAGCCTAAACCTATATTTTTTTGGTAACACTTTACTTGACACCCAGTGTCATAACACGTTATGACACTGTCATATCCATGTCATAACAGCTGACATATCTTGTCATAACACTGTCATGACATATATGAAGACCTGTTGTGACATATTGAGTTATTTTATGGCTGGTTAAGAGTGTAAAAACCCACTAAACTTACCATGGTAGTTATTTTAAGCTGGTTATGACACCTACATAAGAGTCTCCTCCTTGCACATCTAGACAGCCAATACATCTCTGTTGCTAGGCAGGAAGCTAAGTGATGTGTGTAATAAAACTGTTCCTTCTCAATTAATCTGACCTGACCTGGGCCCACGTTCCCCACTCCTCTCTAATCCACGGCTATCCAACCTTATCAGTGACCACAACCAAGTGATTGCCTTTTTCCTCTCTCAGTAACTTCCATACCCCTAGTTCTTATCCACACTCCATTGACCCCACCATATACATTCCTTATACATATAATCATTAACTTCTAGTATAGCAAGTATTTCAAGCTAGAATCCAGCAGTACGTTTATGTTATATAAAAAAATAACAAATAAATGACCATATTCAATTAGCATTATAATTGCACACACATTGATGTCAGACATGCACCTACCCCAATGATCTGTTGCTGATGACTGGGATGAATGCAGCAGCAGATTTCAGGAGCAGGACAAGACACCCTCTTTTTCACTGATGACTGATATAAGGGCATGTACGTGATAGGCCTATCTGGCTTATATGATTATTGGTCATAATGCTTCTTGATAGTGTATATTCTTAGTCCACGTAAAGTGACACATGATGGTCATAATGCTTCATGACAGTTTCATAAAGTACATTTTCTACAAGTGATTAAAAATATTATAAAAAAACATGACTGTAAATAATTAATTACAACAACAAAGGATTTAAGAAACACATTTTCAAACGAAAGGAAACTTCTTGTCAGGAAAAAAATAATTTTAATAAATGTGTGTTTTGACACTTATGTAGATGTCATAATCAGCCATACAATAACGTAATATATGTCACAACAGGTGTAAATATATGGGTCATGACAGTGTTATGACATGGTTATGTGTGTCAAGTAAAGTGTTAGCATTTCTTTTTAAATAACGGACACACCTTAACTATCTTGTGTCTAGCGGTAAAAAAAGAAACGCTGCCTATATTACCTTCTCTCTCCATTGGATAGGCTATGAATATGACTGAAGGCTACGCTTCATTGTTTTGTGCATGGCTTTCTCCTGATTAAACAATCAATGCAACAGAGTTCCATCTCAAAAAGTTATTTGAATAGCCTAAAAACGTACGATAACCAGAGGACTAATAATGAGAGAGAACAAACAATATCAATAGCCTATAGAAAAATCTAATGACAAGTTTAATCAAGTTTAAGCTTATTAAGAAAGAAATTATCCATAAAGGCCGAGAAAATCATTGCATGCGAGGTTGAAAACCAAATGGCCAATAACCCATCCTCCTACTAGGCCTATCATAAAAGCTTTAAGACAAGTTCAAGTTATGATTAGTAGCTTATTTCCCAAATATTCTAGCCTATGAAGGTGTCCTAAAGTTGCTGTGGCTTTCAAAAATAACAAGAATGAAAGTCTATAAGCCTAACCCTAGGACATTCTCAAATCACAGCATTATGAGATATAGAACAAGCAATATTTATTCTTCTATTATTTTATGAGGCAAATAAAGCAATTATTATTCAGTTCTGAAGACGGTAGACTGCTTCTATCCAGCCCATGATTAACTGTAGGTTTATAACCCAGCTCATTATGGTAAGACGGCCCGTTCCACAGACAGTCACTGCTCCAACACAGACAGATACAGATAAACCTGTTTTGCTCCTCCACCAGAAAGGAATATAAGAAAATATTTGCCATTTCCTGCACGTGCCAGGCTTTCAACAACATTATCTTTCGCCATGATTCATCCAGTAGCATTCGATTTCGCACTATAGCCCAACTGTCGTTTTAGCTGACATTTTAATTAAATTTTGTGGCTATTTTTATATATCACAATGTTTTATGGGTACTGATAATCACGATAGGACAAAGGTTGACATCAACCAACCCTAGTTGGAATAGATTTTTGTTTTGCTCCAAGGATTTGAGTTGTCCACCCCTGCTAACACCTAAATACATTACCTACCTCTCTTCCTCCCCTAAATATAATAGAATATAATGCGATAATTCTATCATAATTGAATAATATATAATATACAGTACAGTACAGGGAGTACCAACTCTCTCACCCCATGCCCTAGAGCCCTGGTGAAGCCCAGGCCCATGCTGTTTTGGGTCTTGAAGAACTGATGGGTGAAGTGCTGAGCGAAGAAAGCAAACATCAGGTTGGTTCCCTGTGGATCCGGCCTGAACTTCCTCCTCAGCAGAAACTTCTCCACCACCAGCTTTGGGTCTGGGAGGACAGACTTTCCTGGAGAAAAGAGAGGAAAGAAAGTATGTTAGCTATGCATGTTACCGTTGGGAAGATTTATTTTTGTAAGTAATCTTCAGTAGTCTTTGTATTTTCCGATAGGAACTTTGGATGCCCTCTCACCTTTGGTACCCATAGGGGTGGGGCAGTCTTCAGGCACAGGGGGTAGGATACGGGTGTAATAGGAGACATTGGAGTAAGATTCCCAGCTGAGGTATCCATACTTTGAGTTGAAGGTAGGAGGACTGGGAATAAGGTTTGCTCTGACTTTGGGAGGGAGAACACAGAATTGTTTGACACATCGATCATTAAAGGCCTGAAGTTTCACAGAAAATGCAATAATGGTTGGAGGAAATACAACCCATGGGATAGAAAAGCATGCATACGTATGTGCGTGCATCACACATTTTAGATGAAGAGATGTCACTTCTCATTCTCCAGTATGTGTTACAGGAAACATTCTGTAATGTCAGAAAAGAACTGACCTCCAAACAACCCTGATGATAATCATATTTTAAAACTGCAACTTTCAGCTCAGTTAAGACACATGATCAACTTTCAGCTGAGTCAAGACACATTCTAAACTTTCAGCTGAGTCAAGGCACATTCTCAACTTTTAGCTGAGTCAAGACACATTCTCAACTTTCAGCTGAGTCAAGACACATTCTCAACTTTTAGCTGAGTCAAGAAACATTCTCAACTTTTAGCTGAGTCAAGACACATTCTAAACTTTCAGCTGAGTCAAGGCACATTCTCAACTTTCAGTGGAGTTAAGACACATTCTCAACTTTGAAGAAACTTCCAATTGAAGTTGAGAAACATTCTCAACTTTCAGTTTAAAACCGGGACTCAATCCAAGGCCGTTGGCAGAGATTCTACTCACGGTAAACACTGAGGAGGTCAGCTCAAGCGTAAATTACCTTTAAAAAGGGGCATTGTTGGCTGTGTAGTGCCCTGCAGTATAACACGCCTTGGATTTAATCCCAAATCAAATTAAAGTTGAGAAACAGCCTCAAGCAGCCAGGAAAATATTATTTATTTTATCAGAAGTGTTGCTTGACTTTGCAAAGCCACAAGCAAACATTTGAGGGAAGAAAGTATCAATATGATGCAACTGAAAACAACTAACATTATAGTACATAATATCAAGAAACTAACTTTGTTGTTCATCTGCAAAGCAAAATAAACCAATCTGACTCTGACACACAAGTCAGTCAGGTTCTGCTTTTGTTTATATCACATTACAATGGGCTATCTATCTTGAAACAACTATGGCTGACTGCTTCAAAGAGTCACTGCAGTCTGTGGAAAAATACACGCATCACATCCTGTAATAAAACTGAAAAACCGTGAGGAAATCCAGCTACCAGCCAGGGAGGGAATATAATCCTTTGAGGAATGCAGCTGCCAGACAGAGAGAGGGGATGATGGGAAGCCAGGACCTCCAGTAAACAAGCCCACTTTGACAAACACACTTAGCTCAGATGCCATGCCATGGAAGATTAGATGTTAGGAATTCTTAAGACACATGGGGCTTGCTACATGGGGCTTGCAATGGCGGACGATGAACATGACATGATGATGACATGACATGGTTGTTAACAGGGTTGACATAGCTGTGTTGGGGTTTAGTGGAGGCACAAGGTTGATACAGTACATACTGATGAGATGAACAACATCGGTTTTATTGTTAATGCTTATTAACACAGTAGCTTTTTAGTATAATGGTTAGTCACATTTAGTCACATTTATTTCCCAAGCTAAAGAACACAATATTTTACATACAGCTGATTTTTAAAGGACCAAAAACGTTGGTCCGCTTCAGGCTTAAATTTTTGGCATGGAAAAAATATTGCGATACTGGTATCGTCCCGGGCCTAATCACAACCCTCCCTCACTTTACCACCATAACACACCCCTCAGATTGGTAGCACACTAGGTAGTGCCTCTTCCCAGTCATGGGGTTAGAAAGAAGGGAGACAGAGGTGAGAAAGTCTCCATTCCACTCTCCATGAAAGGAAGAGATATTTAGAGCGAGGTGGTAAATCAGCTAGAGGGCCATGGAGCACAGGCCTGGGAAAGAGACTGAATAAATAAGGTCAGGATGTCAGGCCAGGGTACGCAGCGCCACCCAACTACCAGTTAGCACGCACACAAACACAGGCAGGAGGAAATAGGTTGAGAGAGTGTGGGCCAGCATAAAACCAGCCTAGCTATACAAATGAATGACAGTATGGTGAGTAGAAAGTGTTGTAGGATGCAAATATAAATAACAAATATATTGACCAACTCAAATAAAAAAGTCCCTATGATCACAGCTGCTGCTGCTATTTAGACTTTAAGGCAGTGTGTATATTGTGATGAGTAGTGGCCTCAGTGACCCCTTCCTTCCTATTTTCTTAAGGCAACAGCCCTGGCTTCTGAGATCACTTACAATACCTCACCATGCCCCTCTCTTAGATGTTAAACCTTTTAAATACACCTAAAACTGTCTGCTGTTGTAGAGAGTTAGAAGGGAGAGCTCAGAGTGTGGTGATGAAACCATGGGCCAATATGTGTTATCCAAATATTTACATGCTGGGAACATAACAAAGGAACCAGGAGGCAAATGAACACAAGTCGTAAGCAAACTGTCCAATGAATCTGCCGTAGTCTGAGTGCATTGGTAGGGAAGAGAAACTCTTCTCTTAGTGCAGTAACATAAGAGTAGATACGGTGCATTCGGAAAGTATTCAGACCCCTTTACTTTTTCCACATTTTGTTACGATACAGCCTTATTCTAAAATTGATAAATGTATGTATTTTTCCTCATCAATCTACACACAATACCCCATAATGACAAAGCAAAAAACTGATTTTATAAATTTAGCAGATTTATATAAAATAAAGATCAGAAATACCTTATTCACATAAGTATTCAGACCCTTTGCTATGAGACTCGAAATTGAGCTCATGTGCATCCTGTTTCCATTGATCATCTTTGAGATGTTTCTACAACTTGATTGGAGTCCAGCTGTGGTAAATTCAATTGATTGGACATGATTTGGAAAGGCACACACCTGTCTATATAAGGTCCCACAGTTGACAGTGCATGTCAGGGCCATGAGGGCCATGAGGTCGAAGGAATTGTCTGTAGAGCTCAGAGACAGGATTGTGTCAAGGCACAGATCTGGGGAAGGGAACCAAAACATTTATGTAGCATTGAAGGTCCCCAAGAACAAAGTGGCCTCCATCATTCTTAAATGGAAGAAGTTTTGAACCACCAAGACTCTTCCTAGAGCTGGCCGCCCGGACAAACTGAACAATCGGGGGAGAAGGGCCTTGGTCAGGGAGGTGACCAAGAACCCGATGGTCATTCTGACAAAGGTCCTCTGTGGAGATGGGAGAACATTTCAGAAGGACAACCATCTCTGCAGCACCACCAATCAGGCCTTTATGGTAGTGGCCAGACGGAAGCCACTCCTCAGTAAAAGGCACATAACAGCCTGCTTGGAGTTTGCCAAAAGGCACCTAAAGGACTCTCAGACCAGGAGAAACAAGATTATCTGGTCTGATTAAACCAAGATTGAACTCTTTGGCCTGAATGCCAAGTGTCACGTCTGGAGGAAACCTGCCACCATCCCTACGGTGAAGCATGTTGGTGGCAGCATCATGCTATGGGGATGTTTTTCAGCAGCAGGGACTGGGAGACTAGTCAGGATCAAGGGAAAGATGAACAGAGCAAAGTACAGAGAGATACTTGATGAAAACCTGCTCCAGAGCGCTCAGGACCTCAGACTGGGGCGAAGGTTCACCTTCCAACAGGACAACGACCGTAAGCACACATCCAAGACAACGCAGGAGTGGCTTTGGGACAAGTCTCTGAATGTCCTTGAGTGGTCCAGCCAGAGCCCGGACTTGAACCCGATTAAACATCTCTGGAGAGACCTGAAAATAGCTGTGCAGCGACGCTCTCCTTCCAACCTGACAGAGCTTGAGAGGATCTGCAGAGAAGAATGGGACAAACTCCCCAAATACAGGTGTGCCAAGCTTGTAGCGTCATACCCAAGAAGACTCGATGCTGTAATCGCTGCAAAATGTGCTTCAACAAAGTACTGAGTAAAGGGTCTGAATACTTACGTAAATGTGATATTTCTACAAACCTGTTTTTTCTTTGTCATTATGGGGTACTGTTTGTAGATTGAAGGTGAAAAACCTAATTTAATCAATTTTAGAATAAAGCTGTAACGTAACAAAATGTGGAAAAAGTCAAGGGGTCTGAATACTTTGCGAATGCACTGTATATGAATATATATGGCTCTGGGTAGTTAAAATGAGATAAGGATAATAATATAATATAATATGCCATTTAGCAGACGCTTTTATCCAAAGTGACTTACAGTCATGCGTGCATAAATTTTTACATATGGGTGGTCCCGGGAATCTAACCCACTACCCTGGCATTACAAGCGCCATGCTCTACCAATTGAGCTACAGAGGACCACAAGGATGCAGTACTTGAAGAACTCTGGAGAGCGTTAATGCATTTTCAACTGTTGCAACACCATAATGGATCCATGCATGCATCCATTTCCATAATAATAATATGTTCCCCCTGGTTGCAAAGCACTGTACATTGTATGGGATTAAGTTAGCCCTTCCACCCCTTATACACAGCACCCACCAGGCTGATGCACGGCAACCCTTTTGTGCCAGAATGCTCACCACGGCTGCACTGAATGCCAGGCGACTAACCTGTGAGGACCATCCTCATGAGCCAGTCCCGTAGGAAGGTCCTGTTGATGAGGCTCCACAGCCAGTGGAAGTGTGTGAGGATGTAGTGGACCACATCAGGGCTTGGCTTCAGCTTCTGGTAGACCCTTGTCCAGAACTCAGCTACACACAGAGAGAGAAGGCACACAGTAGGGGTAAAACAAGATAATGCAAAAAGCTTTGATATAACAGACGCTACATACAGTACAGCAGGGTTCCCCAACTGGCGGCTCGCAGGTTCCCCAATCTGTTCCCAAGTATTCCCACACATAATAGAGAGACATGTGATCGCATACAGATGAAAGCAAGATTTGAAATGATGATGTTTTAGTCAAATATTATATATGGGCTTCTTGTGGTCAATTTGCAGTCTACAATTTATTTGTTATTATGTTTCGGCCCCCCGATCATCCGCTCAAGAAAAAAATAAATAGTTGATGATCCCTGCAGTACAGTATCACTCTGGGGCCCTCCTAGACTGCCAGTCAATGTTTCCCTCAGATTACTTCACAGGCAGGGTGCAGGGTCCCTAAATAATCATCCAGGGCTTCCAAAGCCAACATTTTCAACTGAGATTAATTCAGGCCAAACTAAAGGTGGAGGAAACAGAGCAAGGCAGATGGCCCACCCTGCCTGAATAATAGTAAGGGGAAACACTGCTGCTGCCAACCATAATAGCAGCAGGTTGAGAGGCGATCAACCATGGTAGCATTCTAGACTACTGATGATGAGGACTCCACATAAGGAGACATTTAGCAGAGACAGAATGATGACAAGGAAGAGGATATACAGACCGTTGATGCGATAGAGGAGACTCAGTTCTGAGTTTATCCAATTTAAACTCCACTGTATATTTGACATTGTAAAGCTATATTATCAGAAAAATTTCCACACTGGAAATTGCTTGCTTTCCTTTTTCCTTTTTTTCTTTTTTTAGGGGTAGATCAGGTTTAATATTGCAGATAGATTGTAACTTCCATCAATGTACAGTGAGAGAAAAAAGTATTTGATCCCCTGCTGATTTTGTACGTTTCTTTTTTTTTTTCACCTTTATTTAACCAGGTAAGCCAGTTGAGAACAAGTTCTCATTTACAACAGCGACCTGGCCAAGATAAAGCAAAGCAGTGCGATAAAAACAACAACACAGAGTTACATATGGGGTAAAAAAACATAAAGTCAAAAAATACAACAGAAAATATATATACAGTGTGTGCAAATGTAGCAAGTTATGGAGGTAAGGCAATACATAGGCTATAGTGCAAAATAATTACAATTAGTATTAACACTGGAATGCTAGATGTGCAAGAGATTATGTGCAAATAGAGATACTGGGGTGCAAAAGAGCAAAATAAATAACAATATAGGGATGAGGTAGTTGGGTAGGGCTAATTTCAGATGGGCTGTGTACAGGTGCAGTGATCGGTAAGGTGCTCTGACAACTGATGCTTAAAGTTAGTGAGGGAGATAAGAGTCTCCAGCTTCAGAGATTTTTGCAATTAGTTCCAGTCATTGGCAGCAGAGAACTGGAAGGAATGGCGGCCAAAGGAGGTGTTGGCTTTGGGGATGACCAGTGAGATATACCTGCTGGAGCGCAGACTACGGGTGGGTGCTGCTATGGTGACCAATGAGCTAAGATAAGGCGGGGATTTGCCTAGCAGTGATTTATAGATGGCCTGGAGCCAGTGGGTTTGACAACGAACATGTAGTGAGGACCAGCCAACAAGAGCGTACAGGTCACAGTGGTGGGTAGTGTATGGGGCTTTGGAGACAAAACGGATGGCACTGTGATAGACTACATCCAATTTGCTGAGTAGAGTGTTGGAGGCTATTTTGTAAATGACATCGCCGAAGTCAAGGATCGGTAGGATAGTCCGTTTTACAAGGGCATGTTTGGCAGCATGAGTGAAGGAGGCTTTGTTGCGAAATAGGAAGCCAATTCTAGATTTAACTTTGGATTGGAGATTCTTAATGTGAGTCTGGAAGGAGAGTTTACAGTCTAACCAGACACCTAGGTATTTGTAGTTGTCCACATACCCTAGGTCAGACCCGTCGAGAGTAGTGATTCTAGTCGGGTGGGCGGGTGCCAGCAGCGTTCGATTGAAGAGCATGCATTTAGTTTTACTAGTGTTTAAGAGCAGTTGGTGTCGTCTGCGTAGAGGTGGATCTGAGAGTCACCAGCAGCAAGAGCGACATCATTGATAAACACGGAGAAAAGAGTCGGCCCAAAAATTTAACCCTGTGGCACCCCCATAGAGACTGCCATAGGTCCAGACAACAGGCCCTCCGATTTGACACATTGAACTCTATCTGAGAAGTAGTTGGTGAACCAGGCGAGGCAGTCATTTGAGAAACCAAGGCTATTTAGTCTGCCAATAAGAATGCGGTGGTTGACAGAGTCGAAAGCCTTGGCCAGGTCGATGAAGACGGCTGCACAGTACTGTCTATTATCGATCGCGGTTATATTATCGTTTAGGACCTTGAGCGTGGCTGAAGTGCACCCATGACCAGCTCGGAAAACGTTTGCCCACTGACAAAGACATGATCAGTCTATAATTTTAATGGTAGGTTTATTTGAACAGTGAGAGACAGAATAACAACAAGAAAATCCAGAAAAACGCGGGTCAAAAATGTTATAAATTGATTTGCATTTTAATGAGGGAAATAAGTATTTGACCCCACTTAGTACTTGGTGGCAAAACCCTTGTTGGCAATCACAGAGGTCAGACGTTTCTTGTAGTTGGCCACCAGGTTTGCACACATCTCAGGAGGGATTTTGTCCCACTCCTCTTTGCAGATCTTCTCCAAGTCATTAAGGTTTCGAGGTTGACGTTTGGCAACTCAAACCTTCAGCTCCCTCCACAGATTTTCTATGGGATTAAGGTCTGGAGACTGGCTAGGCCACTCCAGGATCTTAATGTGCTTCTTCTTGAGCCACTCATTGTCATGCTGGAATACCCATCCACGACCCATTTTCAATGCCCTGGCTGAGGGAAGGAGGTTCTCACCCAAGATTTGACAGTACATGGCCCCGTCCATCGTCCCTTTGATGCGGTGAAGTTGTCCCGTCCCCTTAGCAGAAAAACACCCCCAAAGCATAATGTTTCCACCTCCATGTTTGACGGTGGGGATGGTGTTCTTGGGGTCATAGGCAGCATTCCTCCTCCTCCAAACACGGTGAGTTGAGTTGATGCCAAAGAGCTCGATTCTGGTCTCATCTGACCACAACACTTTCACCCAGTTCTCCTCTGAATCATTCAGATGTTCATTGGCAAACTTCAGACGGCCCTGTATATGTGCTTTCTTGAACAGGGGGACCTTGCGGGCGCTGCAGGATTTCAGTCCTTCACGGCGTAGTGTGTTACCTATTGTTTTCTTGGTGACTATGGTCCCAGCTGCCTTGAGATCATTGACAAGATCCTCCCGTGTAGTTCTGGGCTGATTCTTCACCGTTCTCATGATCATTGCAACTCCACGAGGTGAGATCTTGCATGGATCCCCAGGCTGAGGGAGATTGACAGTTATTTTGTGTTTCTTCCATTTGTGAATAATCGCACCAACTGTTGTCACCATCTCACCAAGCTGCTTGGCGATGGTCTTGTAGCCCATTCCAGCCTTGTGTAGGTCTACAATCTTGTCCCTGACATCCTTGGGGAGCTCTTTGGTCTTGGCAATGGTGAAGAGTTTGGAATCTGATTGATTGATTGCTTCTGTGGACAGGTATATTTTATACAGTTAACAAACTGAGATTAGGAGCACTCCCTTTAAGAGTGTGCTCCTAATCTCAGCTCGTTACCTGTATAAAAGACACCTGGGAGGCAGAAATCTTTCTGATTGAGAGGGGGTCAAATACTTATTTCCCTCATTAAAATGCAAATCAATTTCTAACATTTTTGACATGCGTTTTTCTGGATTTTTTTGTTGTTATTCTGTCTCTCACTGTTCAAATAAACCTACCATTAAAATTATAGACTGATCATTTCTTTGTCAGTGGGCAAACGTACAAAATCAGCAGGGGATCAAATACTTTTTTCCCTCACTGTAATTGTCTGCATCACTTCCAATCCCCCATATTGGTTTTTTCTCGCAAATATATATATATATTGCTTGGTGTTCAACTCAAACCTGACCTGTTTCTTTTGACTTTGAGCTGTGATAAGGGGATCTTCGTTCATTTCACCTCATTTTGATAGTCCACACTTCACAGACATGCAGTTGACATGTTACTGAAAGTCTGTCCTTTATTGAGCATCTATAGATGGACTATGCAAAAACTTCCACAGCTTAAATGTCCTGAAAGTAGAATTGTATAGTTCCCAAAACAAACATGCCTGTTAGATATGCTGGGCCAGCCCAGGACAGAGTGTCCTAGTAGTGGAGGTTAGAGAGGAGGTGAGAAATGCAACCATCTAGTGCTATCTGCATCAATCATTACTGATCCCTGGCTCCTCTGGTATGAAAATATTTACATACGTCTGGAGTTCGAAATGCCTTCAGAAAGTATTCACACCTCTTGACTTTTTGTTGCATTACAGCCTGAATTTAAAATAGATTACATTGAGTTTTTTTGTCACTGACCTACACACAACTACCCATAATGTCAAAGTGGAATTATGTTTTTCAAAATGTTTACAAATTAATTACAAATGAAAAGCTGAAATGTCTCGAGTCAATAAGTATTTAACCCCTTTGTTATGACAAGCCTAAATAAGCTCAGGAGTAAAAGATGTTCTTAACAAGTCACATAATAAGTTGCATGGATTCACTCTGTGTGCAATAATAGTGTTAAACATGATTTTTGAATGACTACCTCATCTTTGTACCCCACACATACAATTATCTGTAAGGTCCCTCAGTCGAGCAGTGAATTTCAAACACAGATTCAACCACAAAGACCAGGGACGTTTTTCAATGCCTCGCAAAGAAGGGCACCTATTGGTAGATGGGTAAAAAAAAAAAGCAGACATTGAATATCCCTTTGAGCATGGTGAAGTTTTAATTACTCTTTGGATGGTGTATCAATACATCCAGTCACTACAAAGATACAGGCGTCCTTCCTAACTCAGTTGCCAGAGAGGAAGGAAACCACTCAGGGATTTCACCACAAGGCCAATGGTGACTTTAAAACAGTTACAGAATGTAATGGCTATGATAGGAGAAAACTGAGGATGGATCAACAACATTGTAGTTACTCCACAATACTAACCTAATTGAGTGAAAAGGAAGCCTGTAGAGAATACAAATATTCCAAAACATGCATCCTGTTTGCAACAAGGCACTAAAGTAATACTGCAAAAAAAAATGTGACAAAGAAATTAATTTTATGTCCTGAAAATAAAGTGTTATGTTTTGGGCAAATCCAATACAGCACATTACTGAGTACCACTCTCCATATTTTCAAGCATAGTGGTGGCTGCATCATGTACAGTGAGGGAAAAAAGTATTTGATCCCCTGCTGATTTTGTACGTTTGCCCACTGACAAAGACATGATCAGTCTACAATTTTAATGGTAGGTTTATTTGAACAATGAGAGACAGAATAACAACAACAAAATCCAGAAAGATGCATGTCAAAAATGTTATAAATTGATTTTTCAATTTTAATGAGTGAAATAAGTATTTGACCCCTCTGCAAAACATGACTTAGTACTTGGTGGCAAAACCCTTGTTGGCAATCACAGAGGTCAGACGTTTCTTGTAGTTGGCCACCAGGTTTGCACACATCTCAGGAGGGATTTTGTCCCACTCCTCTTTGCAGATCTTCTCCAAGTCATTAAGGTTTCAAAGCTGACGTTTGGCAACTCGAACCTTCAGCTCCCTCCACAGATTTTCTATGGGATTAAGGTCTGGAGACTGGCTAGGCCACTCCAGGACCTTAATGTGCTTCTTCTTGAGCCACTCCTTTGTTGCCTTGGCCATGTGTTTTGGGTCATTGTCATGCTGGAATACCCATCCACGGCCCATTTTAAATGCCCTGGCTGAGGGAAGGAGGTTCTCACCCAAGATTTGACGGTACATGGCCCCGTCCATCGTCCCTTTGATGCGGTGAAGTTGTCCTGTCCCCTTAGCAGAAAAACACCCCCAAAGCATAATGTTTCCACCTCCATGTTTGACGGTGGGGATGGTGTTCTTGCGGTCATAGGCAGCATTCCTCCTCCTCCAAACACGGCGAGTTGAGTTGATGCCAAAGAGCTCCATTTTGGTCTCATCTGACCACAACACTTCACCCAGTTCACCTCTGAATCATTCAGATGTTCATGGGCAAACTTCAGACGGCCCTGTATATGTGCTTTCTTGAGCAGGGGGACCTTGCAGGCGCTGCAGGATTTCAGTCCTTCACGGCGTAGTGTGTTACCAATTGTTTTCTTGGTGACTCTGATCCCAGCTGCCTTGAGATCATTGACAAGATCCTCCCATCTAGTTCTGGGCTGATTCCTCACTGTTCTCATGATCATTGCAACTCCACGAGGTGAGATCTTGCATGGAGCCCCAGGCCGAGGGAGATTGACAGTTATTTTGTGTTTCTTCCATTTGCGAATAATCGCACCAACTGTTGTCACCTTCTCACCAAGCTGCTTGGCGATGGTCTTGTAGCCCATTCCAGACTTGTGTAGGTCTACAATCTTGTCCCTGACATCCTTGGAGAGCTCTTTGGTCTTGGCCATGGTGGAGAGTTTGGAATCTGATTGATTGATTGCTTCTGTGGACAGGTGTCTTTTATACAGGTAACAAGATGAGATTAGGAGCACTCCCTTTAAGAGTGTGCTCCTAATCTCAGCTCGTTACCTGTATAAAAGGCAACTGGGAGCCAGAAATCTTTCTGATTGAGAGGGGGTCAAATACTTATTTCCCTCATTAAAATGCAAATCAATTTATAACATTTTTGACATGCGTTTTTCTGGATTTTTTTGTTGTTATTCTGTCTCTCACTGTTCAAATAAACCTACCATTAAAATTATAGACTGATAATTTCTTTGTCAGTGGGCAAACTTACAAAATCAGCAGGGGATCAAATACTTTTTTCCCTCACTGTAAAGGTTATGCTTGTAATTGTTAAGGACTGGGGAGTTTTTCAGGATAAAAAAAAGAAATGGAATGGAGCTAAGCACAGGCAAAATCCTAGAGGAAAATCTGGTTCAGTCTACTTTCCACCAGACACTGGGAGATGAATTTACCTTTCAGCAGGACAATAACCTAAAACATAAGGCCAGATATACACTGGAGTTGCTTGTCAAGAACAAAGTACATTTTTCTGAGTGGCCGAGTTACAGTTTTGACTTAAATCTGCTTGAAAATCTATGGCAAGACTTGAAAATGTTTGTCTAGCAATGATCAACAACCAATTTGACAGAGCTTGAAGAATTTTGAAAAGAATAATGGGCAAATATTGTACAATCCAGGTGTGCAAAGCTCTTAGAGACTTACCAAGAAAGACTCACAGCTGTAATCTCTGCCAAAGGTGTCTAACGTATTGACTCAGGGATGTGAATACTTATGTAAATGAGATATTTCTGTATTTCATTTTCAATACATTTGCAAAAATGTCTAAAAACATGTTTTCACTTGTCATTATGGGGTATTGTGTGTAGATGGGTGAGGAATAAAATATATTTAATCCATTTAAAATTCAGGCTGTAACACAACAAAATGTGGAATAAGTCAAGGGGTATGACTACTTTCTGAAGGCACTGTAAATGTTACATTTTTTGATAAGCAAGGTTTTGCACTGGTATGCCAATTTGAACATGGCATTAACTTTTCACCTGATATCCGTTACCTTATTTCACAACTAGCAGTATTAAGAGACATTGAAACTCATTTCATTTCGTCTTGGTATTATTCATTATTAAATGCTAGTTCAATAAAGTGATGCACTATGATTCCCAGAAACCTATCCTACAAGTGTCAATGGTACACCACAAAACATGACTGAATTTGAAACACTATTCACTATTACTCATCATGAGGATCATGTCAGGTCCCGTTAGGATGGAAGAGGGGGGATGAGAAAAATAAAGAGTTTGCAAGCTACTGGATGGATGAGGGACCGGTGGAACTCTAAAAGACGTAGACATTTCTCAACTAAACTATAACAGAGTTAGGACACAAAAATATATCCATCTCCCTGGCTTCGTAAAGCTATACCCCAGCTGTGCAGAACCCAACTACCAAAATATTAACTTTTATGGCCTGGAAATGTTATTCCCTGGTTATGTAATGCTTTCGTCTTTTCTTTTCTTTTCTTTTCTTTTCATTTTACTCATTACAAGTCCTTCTGCACATCAGGAAATGATAGCAATGTTTTGATAAGCCAGGGAGGAAAATGGAAAATGTAACTTTCATCCAAAGAATGTATAAGCAAAACATTTCACTTACGGATAGTGCAATTCTGTCCATAGAAGCCGGTGCGAGTGCAGTCACATTCATAGCGGTCAGTGCCAAACCTTAAACACACACCCCAGTTTTGACAGGGGTAATAGCAGCAGGGATTCACTGCAAATGAGAAAACATACACAGTCAATGAAAGTATCGTACTGAGCTGTTCCTGACAATTTGAACTTAGCAAGAATGCCAGAGTTTTTCCTAGTAGGACGCATATGTTTTCCTGATCAGCATAGTGCATCATTGTCATAACGACGCGCATCCATGTTGCCGGGCAAGACACAATATCCAGATGGTGTCCAATATTTCTCTAGCTAGGATGCCAGACTGAAAAATGTGCTTATAACATGAGCAGAACATCCTCTGGTCCTCTGTAGCTCAGCTGGTAGAGCACGGCGCTTGTAATGCCAAGGTAGTGGGTTTGATCCCTGGGACCACCCATACACACAAAAAAAAAATGTATGCACGCATGACTGTAAGTCGCTTTGGATAAAAGCGTCTGCTAAATGGCATATTATTATTATTATTATAATGGAGGAGGGCAACATCAAGTTCCAGCCTGAGTTCATTGTTTTGCTCATGCTAGAAGCACATTTTTCATGATGTCATCTGGCGAGCATACTCACCAGAACCACAGCTAAATGAGCTCTGAGCATGTCATCTTAGTCAGGGCCAAATCCTAACTCGAGATGTGTGCACAACCTAACCTGCTATTTTCACACAAATCTTCCATTAGCAGCGATGCAGAAGTGCATTAATAGTAAGTTGAATGATCTCCAGTTGAGATTCAGCCTATAATTAATTTACAAGCCAGGAAAGAAGAATGTTGGGACTACTAGGAGTCAGACTGGGGACGTAGAGCTGTGCTAACAGAAATGTCTGCTGCCGTGAGACAAGCAAGATGCCAACTCTCACATCCTTGGCCATGCAGTCACTATCCTGTTATGGCTTCCTGTCCTTCCCTCACAGACACGCATCCATTGAGATTTTCATAAATAGCATTTAGCATTTTCACAATGAAGAGTATGTATAAGTGGCAGTAGTTCAGCAGATCCTTCCTCATTAAGCAGGATTCTTCAGTCATTTAGATTACTGGAGTCTTTCAGTCTCTTTCTGCTAAGAGGAAACGGTTGCTTCTTGATAGGAGACAATGCCCTATACCGTGCTAGTAGTCAACTCATTCAACCGACAGGACAGATATTGGGGTGAATATTTATAGTACCAAATATGTATTAAAGCCATAGTGTTCCTAGCCCTTTCAAATGTCCATACTGAACTGGGGTGTATCCATTAAGTCTTGCACCAGAAACCGTTTCAGGACCAAACGGAATGAAATGGGGAGGGACCCACCTGGGGTGTATTCATTACGGAAAATGTTTACCATTTAAGAATGGAAGCAAACAGAGCAAAACAAGAGTTTCTATTGGACAAATTGAGGTAGGTCCCTCCCTGTTTTGTTCTGTTTGCTTCCTTTTAAGAATAGTTTTACAACAGAATTGGTGGGATGAATACACCCCTGAATTTGTCCAATAGAAACTCTTGTTTTCATTGTAAAATGTTTTCAGTTTGGAGTAAACGGTTTGTTGCAAAACGTTTTGCAACAGACTAAATATTTTGCAAAAGAGTCGGCGCAATGAGCACTTGGGAGGCCGGCGTCCCTCCAGAGTGGCCGAAAGGAACCGTTTGTATTGCCTCAAATATATAGTATATTCAATCAATAGCAAAATATAGGCTATTTTTGGGCATAATCAATATATAATTGATCTAATTAAACTGTAAATTATTAGCCTTATTACTGTTGAGTCATCCTCAATGATTCTAAATACACTATGTCCACGTATGGTTGTATTGTGTTTTTAAAACTAGCAAATAAATCAAATCAAATTAAAATCACAATGTAAGCTTTTTATAGAAACAACAAAAACAGCTTGCAGCCTCCAACTGGCTGTGGTTAGCTGGAAGGTGGCAGGCCAAATTTGAGATTAGAGAAATTCCTTGCTATTGTCTTTCAAATTAACTCATGGCTAGATGGCTTGCCTAGGGCTCATAGCAGTCCTATAGTGGGGGCTATCCGTCAGGGATGTAAATCACGTCTTGAACGGCAAACTACACTCGCCCGTTGGCGGTGGGAATTTATAGCCTAAATAGTAAGCGGAGAATAGCAAGCGGGAGAAATGTTTTGCCATCTGGGCCCCTGTTCATTAGCTTCATATTTGTTTTGTATACTTTGGAAAATGTACATAAACAATGTGCTCTTTATATGTTTTGGACATTATTTTTGCTGTTTTCAACACCCACACCAGTAGAAATCCACTTTTTCGAGCTGAAAGACGATGGCCAGAGCTTACCCATGATGTTGCACAACGATGCAAGTCAATAAGTAATCGTTTTAGTCAAAGTATGATACACACTGAACAAAAATATAAACGCAACATGCAACAATTTCAAAGATTTTACTGAGTTACAGTACATATAAGGAAATCAGTCAATTGAAATAAATTCATTAGGACCTAATCTATGGATTTCACATGACTGGGAATACAGATATGCATCTGTTGGTCACAGATACCTAAATGTAATACCTTTAAAAAAAGTAGGGGCGTGGATCAGAAAACCAGTTAGTATCTGGTGTGACCACCATTTGCCTCATGCAGCGCGACATATCTCCTTCGCATAAAGTTGATCAGGCTGTTGATTGTGGCCTGTGGAATGTTGTACCACTTATTTTTAATGGCTGTGCGAAGTTGCTGGATACTGGCGGGAACTGGAACACGCTGTCGTACATGTCGATCCAGAGCATCCCAAAAATGCTCAATGGGTGACATGTCTGGTGAATATGCAAGTCATGGAAGAACTGGGACATTTTCAGCTTCCATGAATTGTGTACAGATCCTTGCGACATGGGGCTGTGCATTATCATGCTGAAACATGAGGTAACGGCGGTGGATGAATGGCACGACAATGGGCTTCAGGATCTCGTCATGGTATCTCTGTGCATTCAAATTACCATTGATAAAATGCAACTGTGTTCGTTGTCCGTAGCTTATGCCTGCCCATACCATAACTCCACCGCCACCATGGAGCACTCTGTTCACAACGTTGACATCAGCAAACCGCTCGCCCACAGGATGCCATACACGCTGTCTGCCATCTGCCCGATACAGTTGAAACCGGGATTCATCCGAGAAGATTACACTTCTCCAGCGTGCCAGTTGCCATCGAAGGTGAGCATTTCCCCACTGAAGTCGGTTATGGCGCCGAACTGCAGTCAGGTCAAGACCCTGGTGAGGACGACGAGCACGCAGATGATCTTCCCCGAGACAGTCTCTGACAGTTTGTGTAGAAAATCTTCGGTTGTGCATAGGGCTGTGGCGGTCATCAAATTTTGTCAGCCGGTGGTTGTCATGCAAATAACTGCCGGTCTCACGGTAATTAACCGTTAATTAAAAAACACTATTAGCATCTCCTGGCTTCCACGCATAAGCTACAAGCCACTGATGTGGACCTTTGGAACATCTACATTTTAAAAAGTATAATAAATCCATTTAATATAGCCTACACCATCACAATAAATCCATTATTTATTTTAGACAGGTCAAAAGAAACATATTTCAGAAGAACAGAATAGCATATTCTGAGTTGTCCTTATTTTAGGCCCTCATCTGGCTATGCCATATGGCTTTGGGCTACACTAGTACATTTAGCAGGCAAGATTTGCTTATAATTCCGTTGCGTTATTTGATATTATTTTATAGTATGAAGAAAACAGGGAGTGGCACATGCGGCTATTCTGTGTTGAGCAGTTAACAAAGAAACAGGTCCTTCTACAGTGCATTCGGAAAGTATTCAGACCCCTTGACTTTTTCCAAAAAAATGTACGTTACAGCCTTATTCTAAAATGGATTAAAAAATAATAATAATCTCAGCAATCTACACACAATACCCCATAATGACAAAGCAAAAACAGGTTTTTAGAAATGTTTGCAAATTTATAAATAATCTCCCCCCCCCGGAAATATCACATTTACATAAGTATTCAGACCCTTTACTCAGTACTTTGATGAAGTACCTTTGGCAGCGATTACAGCCTCGAGTCTTCTTAGGTATGACGCTACAAGCTTGGCACACCTGTATTTGGGGAGTTTGTCCCATTCTTCTCTGCAGATCCTCTCAAGCTCTGTCAGGTTGGATGGGGAGCATCGCTGCACAGCTATTTTCAGGTCTTTCCAGAGATGTTACATCAGGTTTAAGTCCGGGTTCTGGCTGGGCCACTCAAGGACATTCAGAGGTTTGTCCCGAAGCCACTCCTGCGTTGTCTTGGCTGTGTGCTTAGGGTCGTTGTCCTGTTGGAAGGTGAAACTTCCAATTGCATTTACCACAGGTGGATTCCAATCAAGTTGTAGAAACATCTCAAGGATGATCAATTGAAACAGGATGCGCCTGAGCTTAATTTCGAGTCTCATAGCAAAGGGTCTGAATACTTACGTAAATAAGGTATTTCTGTTTTTCAATAAATGTGAAAAAAATTCTGAAAACCTCTTTTTGCTTTGTCATTATGGGGTATTATGTGTAGATTGATGAGGAAAACATTAATTTAATCCATTTTAGAATAAGGCTGTTAAGTAACAAAATGTGGAAAAAGGGAAGGGGTCTGAATACTTTCCGAATGCACTGTATATGCTTAATCTATAGTTATTTATGATACTTCAGTTGTGAAAAACGTTAGGCTATATGTTTTGATTTTTTAATAGATTCTAAGGCTGCATGATGCCACTAATGATGATTTGAAAAAAGTTGCATGGAAAGGCATGAGCTCTGCTCTGTTTCTTGTGCAGGCTGCACACACTTCATCAGTCTCTCATTCACAATTTGACAAGCACTTGATAATATTCTCACCCATCAGACTATTCTTAATTTAATCTTTACATATAGCCTACTAATATATGTGTGGAATTATTTTGGATTTAGAATGCCCCACAAAAAAACAAAAAAAACATGTAATCCCTAGCCTGCAGTCAAATAGTGAATTGAGGTTACATTTTCAAGGTTTTTAATGTGTAAGCATAGGCCACTCTTCCATAAGGCTAAGGGAAGCTTTCCCTAAAGTAAATGTAATTAAATTGCCAAAATTATATAGCCTAGTTAGCCTACTCCTGTCTATACAGAAATAAATAAAATCATTCAAAATAGGCTACTAAACAATGGTTTGTCCACAGAGGATCATTCGCTTTAAAAAAAAATATATGTTGTGGATTGTTTTAAAATCGGAAGGAAAGGCAGCGCGCGCAATTTGGGCACATTATTGTTGAGTTGCGACTGTCTGTGAAAGGTAGAGAGGCCAAGCCAGGGATATTGCAATATTTCAAAATAAAATTGCGGGAAAACGTAGATGGAAAGCAAATGGTTATTGCTTTAAAGAGAAGACAATTAAAAGGACTATTGTGTTTTTTTGTTATCAAAATTCTCAACTCTATTGAGCGAACAACCGTATAGCGTATCTTATTGGCACAAGTGGAGAGCATATTCACTATTTATCAATGTTGGGTCAGTGCTACTTAAAAGTTAGTTTTTGGAAAATTATTTCCTCCTCCAGTTTATTCTGTGTGTGCCTCCCCTTCTCTTAGGCTTATTATATGGACAACGTCATTTTTATTGATCTGTTTGTCAGTGTCAGCAGAGTAGGCTACTGTAACAAGGTGAGTAGGACGGAGCCAGGCGCAGGAGGTGTGAATCAAAGATTATGGTGTATTTGGCCAATACAGCAGTCCGCAGCAATGCGTAAACCAAATACAGTGTGACTTAAATGCGTACTGGGAAAACAAAACACACAGGTGAATATCCCGGCGATAAAAGTAACATAATGCTCAACACGAGCTAGCGACACCTCCAAATGGAACAATAACACACAAAGACATTGGGGAGCAGAGGGAATAATTATACAGAGACTGATGAGGGGATATGTACCAGGTGTGTGTGAAAAACAAGGCAAAACAAATGGAATGATGAAAAGAGGAGCGGCATTGGCTAGAAGGCTGGTGACGATGAATGCCAAAGCCTGCCTGAACTAGGAGATGAGGCAGCTTCGGAGGAAGTCGTGACAGTACCCACCCACCCACCCTTGACGCGCAGCTCTAGCAGCGCGCCGAGACCGGCCCTGGGGACGGCCAGGAGGACTCGGAGCAGGGCGATCCGGATGGCGACGGTGGAAATCCCGCAACAGGGAGGGATCGAGGACATCCTTCACAGGGACCCAGCACCGCTCCTCCGGACCGTACCCCTCCCACTCCACGAGGTACTGAAGGCCCCCCGCCCAACGCCTTGAATCCAGGATAGAACGGATGGAGTACGCCGGGGCCCCCTTGATGTCCAGGGGGGTAGGACCTCCCGCACCTCAGACTCTTGGAGCGAGGGGTTAATACGGTAATCAGAAGGTAGCAGCAACCTATACGTAACCTCGTTCACACTCCTCAGGACTTTGAACGGCCCCACAAATCGCGGGCCCAGCTTCTGGCAGGGCAGGCGGAGGGGCAGGTTCCGGGTCGAGAGCCAGACCCAATTACCCGGTACAAAGACCGGGGCCTCACTGCGGTGGTGGTCAGCGTTGGACTTCTGGCGACACACGGGGCGCTGGAGGTGGACGTGGACAGAGTTCCACGTCTCCGCCGCGCGCCGAAACCAGTTGTCCACCGCAGGAGCTTCGGTCTGGCTCTGATGCAACGGTGCCAGGACCGGCTGATACCCTAAAACACATTGAAATGGTGACATGTTAGTCGAGGAGTGGCAGAGAGAGAGAGTTCTGGGCATATTCGGCCCATGGCAAGAACACTGACCACTCCCCCCGGCCTGTCCTGGCAGTAGGACTGCAGAAACCTACCCACATCCTGATTCACCCATTCCACCTGCCCATTAGGTTTTTGGTGAAACCCAGAGGTCAGGCTGACTGAGACCCCCAGACGTTCCATGAACGCCTTCCAGACCCTAGATGTAAACTGGGGACCCCGGTCAGACACTATGTCCTCTGGCACCCCGTAGTGCCGGAAGAGGTGAGTAAAAAGCGGTCCACAACGACCAGGATGGTGTTGTTACCCTGAGAGAGGGGAAGATCATTTAGAAAATCAATTGATCAGTGGGACCATGGTCATTGTGGAACTGGTAAGGGATGTAACTTAGCCGCTGGAAGGTGCCTAGGTGCCTTACTCTGGGTGCACACCGAGCAGGAGGAGACATACACCCTCACGTCCTTAGCCAAGTACTTCCCAGTAAGGCAGCGCACTGTACGGCCGATGCCTGGGTGACCAGAGGAGGGGGACGTGTGTGCCCAATAGATAAGACGATCACGGACACTAAATGGCATGTACCAAAGCCCAGCTGGGCACTGAGGTGGAGATGGTTCTGTGCGTAACGCCCGCTCTATGTCCGAATCCACCGCCCACACCACCGGCGCTACAATGCAGGAGGCCAGGAGTATGGAGGTGTTATCAATGGGCATCTCCTCTGTGTCGTACAGCCGTGAAAGTGTGTCTGCCTTCACGTTCTTAGTGCCTGGTATATAGGAGAGCGTGAAATCAAACCGGGAGAAGAACGAGGCCCACCTGGCCTGGCGAGGGTTCAGCCTCCTCGCTGCCCGGATGTACTCCAGGTTACAGTCGCCATTCCAGACAAGGAAAAGGTGTTTAGCCCCCTCGAGCCAGTACCTCCACGCTGTCTGGGCTCTGACAACAGCCAACAGCTCCCGATCAACAACGTCATAGTTCTTCTCCGCCGGGCTGAGCTTCTTAGAGAAGAAGGCACAGGGGCGGAGCTTGGGTGGCGTGCCCGAGCATTGGGATAGGACAGTGCCTACCCCTACCTAGGACGCGTCCACCTCCACTACGAACGGCAATGAGGGATCGGGATGGACCAGTACCGGGGCTGAGGTGAACAGAGCCCTAAGGGTGCTGAAAGCCGTCATCCTAAGCAGACCAGCGGAGCCGGGATGGCCCACCATTCAACAGAGAGGTGATGGGGGCTGCGACCTTGCCAAAGCTCCGGATAAAACTCAAATAGTAATTGGCAAAGCCAATGAAGCGCTGCACCTCCTTAACCGTGGTTGGAGTCGGCCAATTACGCACAGCTGAAATACGGTCTCCCTCCATCTCCACACCTGAGGTGGTGATGTGGAATCCGAGGAAAGAGACGGATTGTTGGAAGAACAGACATTTTTCTGCCTTGGCATACAGGTCATGCTCCAACAGTCGCCCAAGCACTCTGCGAACCAGGGACACATGCTCAGCGCATGTAGCAGAATACACCAGGATGTCATCGATGTAGACCACCACACCGCGACCAAGAATGTCTCGAAACACCTCGTTCACAAAGGACTGGAAAACTGATGGAGCATTCATCAACCCGTACGGCATCACCAGGTATTCATTATGCCCCGTGGTGGTGCTAAATGCTGTCTTCCATTCGTCCCCTTCCCGGACACGCACCAGGTTGTACGCACTCCTGAGATCTAATTTCGTGAAGAAGCACGCCCCATGCATTGATTCAATAACTATAGCGAATTGTAATTTTATTAAGTGCATGGTAATCAATGCAAGGGCGCAGACCCCTGTCTTTCTTCTTCACGAAAAATAAACTTGAGGAGGCGGGTGAAGTGGAGGGACGTATGAACCCCTGACGTAGGGACTCGGAGACGTATGTTTCCATAGCCTCCGTTTCAGCCTGCGACAGGGGATATACATGACTTCTGGGCGGCACAGCGTCTAACCGGAGGTTTATCGCGCAATCCCCTTAGCGATGGGGTGGTGATTTGGTCGCCTGCATTTTGGAAAAGGCGTGCGCCAAATCGAGGTATTCGGGGGGAATGCACACGGAAACAACTAGACACCTACCCTGACACTCTCGCGACCACCCCGTGAGAGCCCTCTGCGGCCATGAAAAGTTGGGGTCGTGTAGTGCTAGCCAGGGAAGGCCCAACACAACAGGGAAATCAAGGGACTCAATAATATGAAACGTGATTTGCTCATTATGGGTCTCCTGCGTAAACATAGTGACTGGTGCTGTAACCTCCCTAACAAAACCTGACCCTAATGGTCGATTGTCAAGTGCTTTGATGGGCAATGGAATAGACAGGGGAACCAAAGTAATAAGTAGACTAAGAGCTAAAGACCTGTCCATAAAGTTCCAAGCTGCGCCTGAATCTACCAGCGCCTAACACTGGGGAACTACCATGTAATCAGGGAAGTTGACGTGGATGGTTAAATGCGCAGCAGAGGGCTCTGAACGAGTGTGGGTTTGTGCTACCTGGGGTGACGCGAGAGTGCCCTGCCTGCCGCCTCCAGAACCAGAAGAACTCTGATGACACCGTGCAGCAGAATGTCCTCTTCTGCCACAAGAGTGACACTGGATCTGTCATCCTCTGTTCTCCCGGAATGCTGCACCACCCAGCTCCATCGGAATGTGAGCCGGGTTGAGGGGGGGGGGGGGGGGGGGTGGGTGAAACGAGCAGGCCCCTTCCAGGACGTACTCTCGAAGCCAGCAGGTTGTCCAACCGGATGGCCATGTCCACCAGTTGGTCGAAGGTCAGAGTGGTATCCTGGCAGGCTAGCTCCCTTTGGACGTCCTCACGCAGGCTGCATCGGAAATGGTCGATGAGGGACCGCTCGTTCCACCCCGACCCAGCCGCTAGGGTTCTAAACTCCAGGGCTAAGTCTTGCGCGGTCCTCGTCCCCTGCCTCAGATGGAACAGATGCTCGCCCGCCTCTTTTCCTTCAGGGGATGATCAAAGACTGCAAAGAAATAGGCGAGCGAACTGTCCAACGCGTCTCCTCCTTCACTCCAGACCGTGTTGGCCCACTCCAGGGCTTTCCCCGAGAGGCAGGAGACGAGGGCAGACACCTTCTCCCGATCCGATGGAGCAGGGCTGATGGTGTTGAAGTAGAAGTCCAGCTGCAGGAGGCTAGAAGGCCGGGGACGACGAACGCCGAAGCCTGCCCGAACAAGGAGGGAGTCGTGACAGCTACTCTGAAATGTGTCATATTAGAAAAGATTCTGCTAATGTCTCCAGTCATATAAAGTGTACTAGAATTGTATGAAATGTGTTTATAAAAGGCCACATTTTTCCCATGCAAAGAAAGAAGAAACGTAGGCTATCTGATATAGCCTGTAGCCTACACTATACTCGCTCAGCCATGCACTGAACTTTTTTTTGCGAACAGTGATTGAGTTATATTATTAGCCTAAATGATGACTATCCAATCTACTCATCACATTACAAATAGTAGGCTATCTTACATAAGTCTGCAAATGTGATAATGTATGGAATGCTTTATTATAGAGGTACATTTTTATGGTGAAAATGTACTTCCCCAAACTTGAAACTCACGCGCCACATACTGTATGTTGTAAAGCAGATTAAATGTGCTTAGTTTCAAGAATCGAGCAATAGATATAGCAGCAAAAGAAAGATGGGATCCTCTTTTAAATAGTGGCCAGTCAAAACCAGATTAAATGTGCTTAATATTAAGAATTGAGCAATAAATATAGCAGCACGAGAAAGCTGGGATCCTCTTTTAAATAGTGGCCAGTCAAAACTATTTTCACACGCGATTGCGCAATGACTGGGTTTATAAGAACAGAGGTTTCACTAGGCTCTGTAGGCTATGGGCTCTCCATCCGTGTTGCTGGGGTGCTTGGCCTACAGGCTACATTTGGAGTCATTTGGCCATTTTAGTTGTAATAATAATAATAATAATATAATAATAATATGCCATTTAGCAGACGCTTTTATCCAAAGCGACTTACAGTCATGTGTGCATACATTTTTACGTATGGGTTGTCCCGGGGACCGAACCCACTACCCTGGCGTTACAAGCGCCATGCTCTACCAATTGAGCTACAGAGGACCACTACCCACAAACCTTATCAAAACATATAGGCTTATGGGCTATGGTACATGATGTGTGCGACTATGATTTGAAAAAGTCAACAACAAAAAAGTAATGCGCTGTTTCTTGCTGGGCATAATTCACAAGTGATAATGTCACCAATCAGACTATTTTCAATTAAATCTTGCCTTTACTTAGTTTTGATTTAGAATGGAAAAAATAAGTGTCATCGTATGGACTTAAATAGCGAATGGAGGGCGCTTTTCCCACAGTTAATTTTTATGCCAGCCTGGTAGGCTATATCCCTGTTGTAAAGCAAAGCAATGTGTTTAATATTAGGAATGTTGAGAAATAAACAAATAAAGAAAAAAAGAAATACAGTAGGCCTAGCCTATAGAAAGCTGATGGGATCCTCTTTTTAATAGAGGCAATCAAAACTCTGTTTTCTCACGCAATTGCATAGTCCATAGAAATGTTGCGCAACTTGAGCTCATGGACTCTCATGAAGTGTTTGATTTGCGATAACATTTGCATTGATGTCAGAGTGATTAGAGGTACAATAGAGTGCTGAGTACCAGGCCATTAGCGACTGGCCGTTAGCAAGTTTGGTAGGCTACTACAGTGAGGGAAAAAAGTATTTGATCCCCTGCTGATTTTGTACGTTTGCCCACTGACAAAGACATGATCAGTCTATCATTTTAATGGTAGGTTTATTTCAACAGTGTGAGACAGAATAACAACAAAAAAATCCAGAAAAGCGCATGTCAAAAATGTTATAAATTGATTTGCATTTTAATGAGGGAAATAAGTATTTGACCCCTCTGCAAAACATGACTTAGTACTTGGTGGCAAAACCCTTGTTGGCAATCACAGAGGTCAGAGGTTTCTTGTAGTTGGCCACCAGGTTTGCACACATCTCAGGAGGGATTTTGTTCCATTCCTCTTTGCAGATCTTCTCCAAGTCATTAAGGTTTCGAGGCTGACGTTTGGCAACTCGAACCTTCAGCTCCCTCCACAAATTTTCTATGGGATTAAGGTCTGGAGACTGGCTAGGCCACTCCAGGACCTTAATGTGCTTCTTCTTGAGCCACTCTTTTGTTGCCTTGGCCGTGTGTTTTGGGTCATTGTCATGCTGGAATACCCATCCACAACCCATTTTCAATGCCCTGGCTGAGGGAAGGAGGTTCTCACCCACGATTTGACGGTACATGGCCCCGTCCATCGTCCCTTTGATGCAGTGAAGTTGTCCTGTCCCCTTAGCAGAAAAACACCCCCAAAGAATAATGTTTCCACCTCCATGTTTGACGGTGGGGATGGTGGTCTTGGGGTCATAGGCAGCATTCCTCCTCCTCCAAACACGGCGAGTTGAGTTGATGCCAAAGAGCTCGATTTTGGTCTCATCTGACCAAAACACTTTCACCCAGTTCTCCTCTGAATCATTCAGGTGTTCATTGGCAAACTTCAGACGGTCCTGTATATGTGCTTTCTTGAGCAGGGGGACCTTGCGGGCACTGCAGGATTTCAGTTCTTCACGGCGTAGTGTGTTACCAATTGTTTTCTTGGTGACTATGGTCCCAGCTGCCTTGAGATAATTGACAAGATCCCCCCGTGTAGTTCGGGGCTGATTCCTCACCGTTTTCATGATCATTGCAACTCCACGAGGTGAGATCTTGCATGGAGCCCCAGGCCGAGGGAGATTGACAGTTATTTTGTGTTTCTTCCATTTGTGAATAATCGCACCAACTGTTGTCACCATCTCACCAAGCTGCTTGGCGATGGTCTTGTAGCCCATTCCAGCCTTGTGTAGGTCTACAATCTTGTCTCTGACATCCTTGGAGAGCTCTTTGGTCTTGGCCATGGTGGAGAGTTTGGAATCTGATTGATTGATTGCTTCTGTGGACAGGTGTCTTTTATACAGGTAACAAACTGAGATTAGGAGCACTCCCTTTAAGAGTGTGCTCCTAATCTCAGCTCGTTACCTGTATAAAAGACACCTGGGAGCCAGAAATCTTACTGTTTGAGAAGGGGTCAAATACTTATTTCCCTCATTAAAATGCAAATCAATTTATAACATTTTTGACATGCGTTTTTCTGGATTTTCTTGTTGTTATTCTGTCTCTCACTGTTCAAATAAACCTAACATAAAAATTATAGACTGATCATTTCTTGGTCAGTGGGCAAACGTACAAAATCAGCAGGGGATCAAATACTTTTTTCCCTCACTGTAATGACCATCAGCGACATCAGAGCGTTTTGGAGAAGCCTAGTTACCATGATTAAACGGTCAGGTGGAATTTGACTGCGGTCATGACTCAAGACCGCCGGTGTGGCGGTAATATGCTAACCGTAACAGCCCTAGTTGTGCAAACCCACACTTTCATCAGCTGTCCGGGTGGCTGGTCTCAGATGATCCTGCAGGTGAAGAAGCCGGATGTGGAGGTGCTGTGCTGGCATGGTTACACGTGGTCTGTGGTTGTGAGGCCGGTTGGACGTATTGCCAAATTCTCTAAAATGACGTTGGAGGCGGCTTATGGTACAGAAATTAAGTGTTGGTTTCTTGAGGAGGGGAGCAACCCATTTTGAAGTCAGGGGATGCAGCCAGTGGTCAGGGATGAGTTGATGAGGAAAATTAGGAATTGGAGGTCTCCAGAGATGGTCTGGAGAAGGGAGGAGGGGATGGGGACGAGCATGCAGGTTGTCGGGCGGCTAGACCTCAGTAGTCACAGGATGTCATCTGGAGAGAGAGGGGAGAAAGAGGTCAAGGCGTTTGGTAGTTCTGTGTGAGTGAGACCAGTGGACTCAATAGGCTGAGTGAATGAGTAGCGGATGTAGTCAACCTTTTTTTCAAAGTGGTTGACAAAGTTGTCCGCAGAGAGGGAGGGGGAGCGGGTGGAGGATTAAGGAGGGAGGAGAAGGTAGAAAATAGTTTCCTAGGGTTAGAGGCAGAAGCTTGAAATTTAGAGTGGTTGAAAGTTGCTTTAGCAGCAGATACAGAGGAAGAGAAGGTAGAGAGGAGGGAGTGAAAGGATTATAGGTCCTCCAGAAGTTTTTTGCTCAGTTGCCCGCAGCCCTGTTCTGTAAGCTCGCAACGAGTCACTCAGCCACGGAGCAGGAAGGGAGGGCCGAGCCGGCCGGGAGGAAAGGGAGAGTGCGAGTCATAGGATGCGGAAAGAGAGGAAAGTAGGGTCGAAGAGGCAGAATCAGGAGACAGAAGGGAGAAGGATTTAGCAGAAGGGAGACATGATAGGATAGAAGAGGAGAGAGTAGTGGGAGAGAGAGAGCAAAGATTGCGACGGCGCATGACCATCTGGGTAGGGACTGAGTGGTTAGGGTTAGAGGAAAGGGAGACAGAAAAGGAAACAAAGTAGTGATCAGAGACCTGGAGGGGGTTTGCAGTGAGATTAGTAGGCGAGCAGCCTCTAGTAAAGATGAGGTCAAGCGTGTTGCCTGCCTTTTGACTTGGAGGGGATTGGGAAAGGGTGAGGTCAAAAGAGGCAAGGAGGAGAAAGAAAGAGTTGGAAAGAAATGAATCGAAGGCAGATGTCAGGAGGTTGAAGTCGCCAAGTACGAAGAGAGGTGAGCCATCGTGAGGAAATGAGCTTATCAAGGTGTCAAGCTCATTGAGGAACTCTCCAAGGGTGCCTGGTGAGCGACAGATGACAATTATGTTAAGCTTGAGTGGACAAGTGACAGTATGGAATTGAAATGAGGAGATGCACAGGTGAGAGAGGGAGAAAAGAGAAAATCTCCACTTAGGTGAAATGAGTAGACCTGTGCCACCACCGCGACGATCAGATGCTCTCGGACTATGAGAGAAAACTTAGATGAAGAAAAATTAGCTGGAGTAGCAGTGTTCTCTGGGGTGATCCATGTCTCCGTCAGGGCCAAAAAGTCAAGGGACTGAAGGCTATTTTTATGTTTTCTCCCCAATTTTGTGGTATCCAATTGGTAGTTACAGTCTTGTCCCATCGCTGCAACTTCCGTATGGACTCGGGAGAGGCGAAGGTCGAGAGCCGTGCGTCCTCCGAAACACAACCCAGCCAAGCCACACTGCATCTTGACACAATGCCCGCTTAACCCGGAAGCCAGCCGCACCAATAACTCAGCGTTCTTAACCACAGATCAGCAGTTCCAAATGCTGCCAGAGACCCGGAATTCCAAATGGGTTGTGCGCACAGGGTACACTAAATTAGAAGGGTTGCAGCCAAGGGGTGGGGAGCGTCTGTAAAGCCTGCAGGGAGAGGTGTGAACAGGTATAGAAACACACACATAGTTTAAAAGCTACAAAAGAGCAAAATGAGATAATTTGTAAATAACTAGGTAAGATACACAAGTGAGAGAGTGATGTGGAGTCTTCCTCTCTTTCCTTCCTCGAACAACTCCGAAGAACAACTCGGCAGAGCCGTCTTTGTTTCGGCGACGGTCTTAGTTTTGCGACAAAACCACCACGGACACGACCGCCGCTTACAGCTGCCGCTAAGAAACCAGGGGAGACTGAAGAACTAACAATAATTGCTAATTGCCCAGCAGAGGTGGAGAGCACACCTCCCTGTACTAATTGCTGATTGCCTAGAAGAGGTGAAACCACTCCCCCCAATACAGCCATTGATTACCAAAACAAGTCAGAAATTACCCTGCCCCTTGATCCTGGTTGATGTGTCAACAACTATCTGCAAATTATGATCAGTCAGCAGTTCACAAACTGGGAAAACAGGCAGCAATTAAAGTAGATGGCCCTAGCTAGCAAAAAGACAGTAATAGACCACAACAGATAAAGACAAAAAAAAAGTATACTTATCACTCCTGGAGATTTCAGGAGTCCTCTAGCTATAGAATGAAGCACTTTTATCTAACCCAGCACAAGGTGCACCTGTGTAATGATCATGCTGTTTAATCAGCTTCTTGATTTTTATTTTTTCTTTATTTAACCAGGTAAGCCAGTTGAGAACAAGTTGTCATTTACAACTGTGACCTGGCCAAGATAAAGCAAAGCAGTGCGATAAAAACAACAAACACAGAGTTACATATGGAATAAACAAAACGTACAGTCAATAACACAATAGAAAATCTATATACAGTGTGTGCAAATGTAGTAAGTTATGGAGGTAAGGCAATAAATAGGCCATAGTGCAAAATAATTACAATTTAGTATTAACACTGGAGTGATAGATGTGCAGAAGATGTGCAAATAGAGACACTGGGGTGCAAATGAGCAAAATAAATAACAATGTAAATAACAATATGGGGATGAGGTAGTTGGGTGGGCTAATTACAGATGGGCTGTGTACAGGTGCAGTGATCGGTAAGCTGCTCTGACAACTGACGCTTAAAGATAGTGAGGGAGATAAGTGTCTCCAGCTTCAGAGATTTTTGCAGTTCGTTCCAGTCATTTGCAGCAGAGAACTGGAAGGATAGGCGGCCAAAGGAGGTGTTGGCTTTGGGGATGACCAGTGAGATATACCTGCTGGAACGCATACTATGGGTGGGTGTTGCTATGGTGACCAATGAGCTAAGATAAGGCGGGGATTTGCCTAGAAGAGATTTATAGATGACCTGGAGCCAGTGGGTTTGGAGACGAATATGTAGTGAGGGCCAGCCAACGAGAGCGTACAGGCCACAATGGTGGGTAGTATATGGGGCTTTGGTGACAAAACGGATGGCACTGTGATAGACTACATCCAATTTGCTGAGTAGAGTGTTGGATGATCTTGTAAATGACATCGCCGAAGTCAAGGATCGGTAGGATAGTCAGTTTTACGAGGGCATGTTTAGCAGCATGAGTGAAGGAGGCTTTGTTGCGAAATAGGAAGCCGATTCTAGATTTAACTTTGGATTGGAGATGCTTAATGTGAGTCTGGAAGGAGAGTTTACAGTCTAACCAGACACCTAGGTATTTGTAGTTGTCCACATATTCTAAGTCAGACCCGCCTAGAGTAGTGATTCTAGTCGGGCGGGCGGGTGCAGGGAGCGTTCGATTGAAGAGCATGCATTTAGTTTTACTAGCGTTTAAGAGCAGTTGGAGGCCACGGAAGAAGTGTTGTATGGCATTGAAGCTCGTTTGGAGGTTTGTTAACAGTGTCCAATGAAGGGCCAGATGTATACAAAATGGTGTCGTCTGCATAGAGGTGGATCTGAGAGTCACCAGCAGCAAGAGCGACATCATTGATATACACAGAGAAAAGAGTCGTTCCGAGAATTGAACCCTGTGGCACCCCAATAGAGACTGCCAGAGGTCCAGACAACAGGCCCTCCGATTTGACACATTGAACTCTATCTGAGAAGTAGTTGGTGAACCAGGCGAGGCAGTCATTTGAGAAACCAAGGTTATTTAGTCTGCCAATAAGAATGCGGTGATTGACAGAGTCAAAAGCCTTGGCCAAGTCGATAAAGACGTCTGCACAGTACTGTCTTTTATCGATTGTGGTTATTATATCGTTTAGGACCTTGAGCGTGCATAGCGGAGAAGGTACGGTGGGATTCGAAATGGTCGGTGATCTGTTTGTTAACTTAGCTTTCAAATACATTCAAAAGGCAGGGGAGGATGGATATAGGTCTGTAACAGTTTGGATACAGAGTGTCACCCCCTTTGAAGAGGGGATGACCGTGGCAGCTTTCCAATCTCTGGGGATCTCAGACGATACGAAAGAGAGGTTGAACAGGCTAGTAATAGGGGTTGCGACAATTTCGGTGGCTAATTTTAGAAAGAAAGGGTCTAGATTGTCTAGCCCAGCTGATTTTGCAGCTCTTTCAGGGCATCAGCTATCTGAATTTGGGTGAAGGAGAAGCGGGGGGGCATGGGCAAGTTGCAGCAGAGGGTGCAGAGCTGGTGGCCGGGGTAGGGGTAGCCAGGTGAAAGCATGGCCAGCCGTAGCAAGATGCTTATTGAAATTCTCGATTATCGTAGATTTATCGGTGGTGACAGTGTTTCCTAGCCTCAGTGCAGTGGGTAGCTGGGAGGAGGTGCTCTTATTCTCCATGGACTTTACAGTGTCCCAAAACTTTTTGGAGTTAGTGCTACAGGATGCACATTTCTGTTTGAAAAAGTTAGCCTTTGCTTTCCTAACTGATTGTGTATATTGGTTCCTGACTTCCCTGAAAAGTTGCATATCGCGGGGGCTGTTCGATGCTAATGCAGTATGCCACAGGATGTTTTTGTGCTGGTCAAGGGCAGTCAAGTCTGGGGGGAACAAGGGGCTATATCTGTTCTTAGTTCTGCATTTTTTGAATGGGGCATGCTTATTTAAGATGGAGAGGAAAGCACTTTTGAAGAACATCCAGGCATCCTCTACTGACGGAATGAGGTCAATATCCATCCAGGATACCCGGGCCAGGTCAATTAGAAAGGACTGCTCGCTGAAGTGTTTTAGGGAGTGTTTGACAGTGATGAGGGGTGGTCGTTTGACCACAGACCCATTACGGATGCAGGTAATGAGGCAGTGATCGCTGAGATCCTGGTTGAAGACAGCGCAGGTGTATTTAGAGGGTAAATTAGTCAGGATGATATCTATGAGGGTGCCCATGTTTACTGATTTAGGGTTGTACCTGGTAGGTTCCTTGATAATTTGTGTGAGATTGAGGGCATCTAGTTTAGATTGTAGGACGGCCGGGGTGTTAAGCATATCCCAGTTTAGGTCACCAAGTAGTACGAACTCTAAGGATAGATGGGGGGCAAGCAATTCACATATGGTGTCCAGGGCACAACTGGGGGCTGAGGGGGCTCTGTAGCAAGCGGCAACAGTGAGGGACTTATTTCTGGAAAGGTGGATTTTTAGAAGTAGAAGCTCAAACTGTTTGGGCACAGACCTGGATAGTATGATAGAGCTCTACAGTAGATTGCAACTCCGCCCCCTTTGGCAGTTCTATCTAGACGGAAAATGTTGTAATTCGGGATGGACATTTCTGAATTTTTGGTAGCCTTCCTAAGCCAGGATTCAGACACTGCTAGAACATCAGGGTTGGCAGAGTGTGCTAACGCAGTGAATAACTCAAACTTGGGGAGGAGGCTTCTGATGTTGATGCAATAATCCAAGGCTTTTACGGTTACAGAAGTCAACAAATGATAGCGCCTGGGGAGTAGGAGTGATACTGGGGGCTACAGGGCCTGGGTTAACCTCTACATCACCAGAGGAACAGAGGAGGAATAGAATAAGGATACGGCTAAAGGCTTTAAGAACTGGTCTTCTAGTGTGTTGGGTACAGAGAATAAAAGGGGCAGATTTCCGGGCGTTGTAGAATAGATTCAGGGCATTATGTACAGACAAGGATATGGAAGGATATGAGTACAGTGGAGGTACACCTAAGCATTGGGTAACGATGAAAGAGGTAGCATCACTGGAGGTACCGATTGAGCCGGTCTCCGTGTGTATGGGGGGTGGGACAAAGATAGAGGCTGGTTGAGCGGGACTGGAGGTTCTACAGTGAAATAGTACAATAAGAACTAGCCCAAACAGCAATAGGCTAGGCATATTGACATGGGAGAGAGGTATAACGCAATCACAGGTGTTATTCGAGAGGGCTAAGACAACAACTGGTAATGGCGACGAAAGTTTGGGCTGAGGCTAAACAGATAAACAGGATAGGGTACCGTGTAAAGGAACAGTCCAGCAGGAATCAGCTGTGTAGCTGAGTGATCATAATGTCCAGTGAACAGCAATAGCTAAGTCCGGGAGCAGTTTGTAGGCTGCTACAGCACTGGCGAGCAGGAGGCACGGCTGTTGATTTACATTTACATTACATTTTAGTCATTTAGCAGACGCTCGTGCTAGCAGGCCGGGGCTAGCAGATGGAACTTCGTGGTCATCGCAACGGGAAGCCTGTTGAAACCACATCAGATGATTACGTTGGCAGACCAGTCGTGATGGATCGGCGGGGCTCCGTGTCGACACTAGGAGGTCCCATCCGGTTGACAGAGAGGTAGATAGCCGGGAGATGGGCCTAGCTCAAGGCTAACTATTGCATCGGGACAGTGGTGAATTAGCCAACAACAGCTATTCGGTTGCAGCTAGCTAGTTGCGATGATCCGGTGTTAAGGTCCAGTGATTCAGTGATTCCGGCAGAAACTCCGATATGCTCTGGGTCGATAGTACGCTGTGCAAACCTATAATTGTCCAGGCTAGAGCTGGCTGGTAGGTAGGGAAGGCCACGGACAGTGGTGAAGACCGCTAACGGTGGCTAATAGCAAGTAGCTAGTTAGCTGGCTAGCTGGCTAGTTTCAGCCGTAGGTTCTTGATTAAAATAAAGAAATAATAGAATCCATTCCACATTGGGTGAGGCGGGTTGCAGAAAAGTATATTTGGTTAAAGGATGGGATGCCACACCTGTCAGGTGGATGGATTATCTTGGCAATGGAGAAATGCTCACTAACAGCTCATGAAACACTTTACATTTTGCGTTTATATTTTTGTTCAGTGTATTTGGGCTTGAAGTGACAAAACCGAACTGCCCACTTCGTGCAAATTCGTGCCGATAGAGCCCCACAGTGGAGGTGTCATAATACCCCCAAAAACCTAGCGGTCAAACAGGGAAATGGTTCCAATCATTTTCCCACCATTTATTTTTGAAACAATTAAAGTAAGGGCTCTATTTCGTGTTGGCTTACCCTGGCGTGACGTTTTGATAACCTTGTCTGAGAGAAATTTACATTGTTACTTTTATCAATTTATTCGACTCTTTATCAATTTATTATACAATTCTACACATTTTGCCATGGATCTGAGAGAAAATGTTGCAGTTTCAAAGCTAATTTCCAGGGATTCTACATATTCTTTCATGTAGCTGAGAGAACATTTTGCATTTTTAAAGAATTTCCCGCAATTCTATGCATTTTGCCTCAATCTGTGTTCTTTTGCTCAAACTTAATAACAAAATAAATACTGTTAAGCTTTTATTTTGGTGATTGTTAGTTCTCAAAGAATATATTATTTAAAAATATATAGGTCCATAATATTTTCTACATACTTTATATATTGGCAGTTTGTATTTAGGCGTCCTGAAAAAACGCTTAGACGGCCGAGGGTTTCTGTGGCAGAAAAATCCCTGTAGAACTATTCCCATCCCCTACAATGGACTAAAATATAGGTTAATTAGTGTGCATATCTCAGCAAAAACACTACTGCTATTCCCCATACTTTTGATTCACATACCAATTTTGCTGATGTAATTAGACTATTTGAAATCAGATATGCCAACTTGTGTCTTTGAAAAGAAATTGTATAATTACAAAAAGTTAAATGAGGGCTATGCATTTTTCTAAGCATTTATGGCCAGTGTTCTGAATATAGGCTAAGTCATAAAATGAGAATAGGCTATATTGAAATGCCCCTTGCCTTAAATATCCTGTTTTGACATTTTAGTATTGTGCACAAGCTGCTAGGCAAAAACGGTAGGCATAACTGCAAAAGATCTTGCCTATGTAGAGTAAGATGGCAAGGTTTTGCAAATCAGCCTCAACCACCTGAAAATTGATATTCATTTGATTTTTCTTGAATGTGGGGTAATTTTGTAGAAATCAAATGTCACATGAACATATTCAAACCCCCATACTTGGGGAAAATACCAACCCTCTTGGAGAGCTACAGGTAACTGCCAAAATAAAAGAAACACTTGAATAAATAAGGGATAAAGTATATTGAAAGCAGTTGCTTCCACTCAGGTGTGGTTCCTAAGTTAATTAAACAATTAACAGCCCATCATGCTTAGGGTCATGTATAAAAATGCCCAGTATTTTAGCTACCATGGCTAGAAGAAGAGATTTCAGTGACTTTGAAAGAGGGGTCTGTGTGTGTGTGAAGTGTGTGTGTGTGTGTGTGTGTGTGTCCAAGCCATAAACTCTTCACTCTGCTACCGTCCGGCAAACGGTACCGGAACATTGGCTCTAGGACCAACATGTTCAGAGACGGCTTCTACACCCAAGCAATAAGACTGCTAAAATAGTAAATTAAATGGTTACCTGGACTATCTGCACTGACCCTGTCTTGCACTGACTCTATGCACACTCACAAGACTATATTTACACATACACACTCCCTCACACCCACACACTACACTGACACTGACACTCACACACAAAACCCACACACATTCACATACACTACATCCACACGCACGCACACACACACACACACACACACACACACACACACACAAACACACTTTTACACTCATCATATGCTTCTGCTACTCTGTTCTTTATTTTACTCTTATTATTATTATTATTATTATTATGATCTATCCTGATGCCTAGTCACTTTACCCAGCATTCATGTAGATACAGTACCTTCAGAAAGTATACCCCTTGACTTATTCCACATTTTGTTGCGTTAAAGCCTGAATTTAAAATTGATTAAATAAATAAAACATTCTCACCCATCTACACACAATACCCCATAATGACAAAGTGAAAACATGTTTAGAAATGTTTGCAAATAATGAAATGTACATAAGTATTCACACCCCTTTGCTATGACCCTCCAAATTTAGCTCAGGTGCATCCAATTTCCTTTGATCATCCTTGAGAGTCCACCTGTGGCCAATTCAATTGTTTGGATGTGATTTAGAAAGAAACACACCTGTCTATATAAAGGTCCCACAGTTGACAGTGCATGTCAGAGCAGAAACTATATCGTGAAGTCCAAGGAACTGTCCGCAGATCTCAAAAATTGTGGGGAAGAGTATAAAATATTTTCTAGAGTGTTGAATGTTTCCAAGAGCAAAGTGGTCTCCACCATTAGGAAACTGAACAAATATGGAACTACCCAGACTCTGCCTAGAGCTGGCTGTCTGACCAAACTGAGCAACCGGGAGGTGACCAAGAACCCGATGACCACTCTGACAGAACTACAGAGTTCCTTGGCTGAGATGGGAGAACCTGCCAGAAGGACAACAGTCTCTACAGCACTTCACCAATCTGGGCTTTATGGGAGAGTGGCCAGATGGAAGCCACTCCTGAGAAAAAAGGCACATGACAACACGCCTGGAGTTTGCAAAAAGGCACGTGAAAGACACAGAGCATAAGGTAAAAGATTATGTGGTCTGATGAGACAAAAAATTAACATTTTGGCATGTATGCGAAGCACTATGTCTGGAGAAAACCAGGCACAGCTCATCACCCATCTAACACCATCACTACTGTGAAGCATGGTGGTGGCAGCATCAGGCTTTTACAAGATGGCACTGATAGACATGGCCGCCCTGTTTCTGGCTCCAAGCAACTTTCCAGTATTTTGTATTTTTGGTGTTAATTCTCACATTAGCCCAGAACGTTCTTTACATTATTACATACAGTGGCTTGCGAAAGTGATTTTGGGGGGGGGTTGTATCATTTGATTTACACAACATGCCTACCACTTTGAAGATGCTAAATATGTTTTATTGTGAAATATAAGAAATAAGACAATAAAACAGAACTTGAGCGCGCATAACTATTCACCCCCCCCAAAGTCAATACTTTGTAGAGCCACCATTTGCAGCAATTACAGCTGCAGGTCTCTTGGGGTATGTCTCTATAAGCTTGGCACATCTAGCCACTGGGATTTTTGCCCATTCTTCAAGGCAGAACTGCTCCAGCTCCTTCAAGTTGTATGGGTATCCAATGGTGTACAGCAATCTTTAAGTCATACCACAGATTCTCAATTGGATTGAGGTCTGGGCTTTGACTAGGACATTCCAAGACATTTAAATGTTTCCCCTTAAACCACTCGAGTGTTGCTTTAGCAGTATGCTTAGGGTCACTGTCCTGCTGGAAGGTGAACCTCCGTCCCAGTCTCAAATCTCTGGAAAACTGAAACAGGTTTCCCTCAAGAATTTCCCTGTATTTAGCACCATCCATCATTCCTTCAATTCTGACCAGTTTCCCAGTCCCTGCCGATGGAAAAACAGGGATGGTGTTCTCGGGGTGATGAGAGGTGTTGGGTTTGTGCCAGACATAACGTTTTCCTTGATGGCCAAAAAGCTCAGTACCTTCTTCCATATGTTTAGGGAGTCTCCCACGTGCCTTTTGGCGAACACCAAACGTGTTTGCTTATTTTTTTTCTTTAAGCAATGGCTTTTTTCTGGCCACTCTTCTGTAAAGCCCAGCTCTGTGGCGTGTACGGCTTAAAGTGGTCCTATGGACAGATACTCCAATATCCGCTGTGGAGCTTTGCAGCTCCTTCAGGGTTACTTTGGTCTCTGTGTTGCATGCCCTCCTTGCCTGGTCCGAGAGTTTTGGTGGGCGGCCCTCTCTTGGCAGGTTTGTTGTGGTGCCATATTCTTTCCATTTGTTTTATAATGGACTTAATGGTGCTCCGTGGGATGTTCAAAGTTTCTGATATTTTTTTATAACCCAACCCTGATCTGTACTTCTCCACAACTTTTCCCTGACCTGTTTGGAGAGCTCCTTGGTCTTAATGGTGCCGCTTGTTGGTGGTGTACCTTGCTTAGTGGTGTTGCAGACTCTGGGGCCTTTCAGAACAGGTGTATAAATACTGAGATCATGTGACACTTAGATTGTACACAGATGGACTTTATTTAAGTAATTATGTGACTTCTGAAGGTAATTGGTTGCACCAGATCTTATTTAGGGGCTTCATAGCAAAGGGGGTGAATACATATGCACGCACCACTTTTCCATTATAAATTTTTTTGAAACAAGTTATTTTTTTCATTTCACTTCACCAATTTGGACTATTTTGTGTATGTCCATTACATGAAATCCAAATAAAAATCAATTTAAATTACAAGTTGTAATACAACAAAATAGTAAAAACGCCAAGGGGGATGAATACTTTTGCAAGGCACTGTACAGCCGAAAATAACTTTTGAATAACAGAGCGACGGTAACACCCCAGCATTTCGACCAGAAATACGACTTTCCTGAATTGGATCCTTTGTTTGTACCCCCCAAAGCAATTGAACTTATCCCAGAGGCTGCTCCAAGACGCCACCGGCGGAAAAGAGGTATTCGGAGTGGACTTTTAGTACACACCATCCACCGCTTATGAGTATATTACTCGCTAATGTTCAGTCCCTGGACAATAAAGTAGACGAGCTCAGGGCGAGGATCTCTTTCCAGAGAGACATCAGGGACTGTAACATACTCTGTTTCACGGAATCATGGCTCTCTTCAGGTATACTGTCCCCGTCCATACAGCCAGCTGGGTTCTCAGTACATCGCGCAATGTATGTTTCATGATTAACTACTCATGGTGTGATTGTGGTAACTTACAGGAACTCAAGTCCTTTTGTTCATTCAACCTAGAATACCTCACAATCAAATGCCAACCGCATTACCTCCTGAAAGAATTATCTTCGGTTATCGTCACAGCTGTGTATATTCCCCCTCAAGCCAATACCACAACAGCTCTCAAGGAACTACACTGGAACTTGTGCAAACTGGAAACTGCATATCCTGAGGCCACATTTATTGTAGCTGGGGACTTTAATAAAGCAAACCTGAGGAAAACGCTAACAAAGTTTTATTAACACATTGCCTGCAGTACTCAAACTTCAAAAACTCTCGGCCATTGTTACTCTTCCTTCCGGGATGGCTACAAGGCCCTCCCCCGCCCTCCCTTCAGCAAATCAGATCATGACTCCATTCTGCTCCTCCCTTCCTAAAGGCAGAAACTCAAACAGGAAGTATCCGTGCTAAAGTCTATTCAATGCTGGTCTGACCAATCGGAATCCATGCTTCACGATTGTTTTGATCACACGGACTGGGATATGTTCTGGGTTGCCTCTGAGAATAAAATTGACGTATACACTGACATGGTGACGGAGTTCATCAGAAAGTGTCTAGGGGATGTTGTTCCCACTGTGACGATTAAAACCTATCCAAACTAAAAACCGTGGATAGATGTCAGCATTCGCGCAAAACTGAAAGTGCGAACCACTGCATTTAACCCCGGCAAGGTGACTGGAAATATAGTCGAATACAAACAGTCCAGTTATGCCCTCCATAAGGCAATCAAACAGGCAAAACGTCAGTACAGAGACAAAGTGGAGTCGCAATTCAATGGCTTACACACGCGACGTATGTGGCAGAGACTCCAGACAATCACGGATTATGAAAGGAAAACCAGTCACGTCACGCACACTGACGTCTTGCTCCAAGACAAGCTTTGAGGATAACACAGTGCCGCTGACGCAGGCATCCCCCGAGGACTGTGAGCTCTCGTTCTCCGTGGCCGACATAAGACATTTAAGCGTGTTAACCCTCGCAAGGCTGCCAGCCCAGACGGAATCCTTAGCTGCGTCCGCTGAGCATGCGCAGACCAGCTGGCTGGAGTGTTTAAGGACATATTCAATCTCTCCCTATCCCAGTCTGCTGTCCCCACTTGCTTCAAGATGTCCACCATTGTTCCTGTACCCAAGAAAATGAAGGTAACTGAACTAAATGACTATTGCCTCGTAGCATTCATCTGTCATCATGAAGTGCTTTGAGAGGCTAGTAAAGGATCATATCACCTCCACCTTACTCCCCACCCTAGACCCACTGCAATTTGCATACCGTCCCAATAGATTAATGGATGATGCAATCGCCTGCACACTGCCCTATCCCATCTGGTCAAGAGGAATACTGTTCAATGCTGTTCATTGACTACAGCTCAGTCTTCAACACCATTGTACCCTCGAAGCTCATCATTAAGCTCGGGCCCTGGGTCTGAACCCCGCCCTGTGCAACTGGGTCCTGGACCCAGTTGGAGATGATAGTGGAGATGATTGTGGACTACAGGCAAAAAGAACAGGACCGAGCACGCCCCCATTCTCATCGAGGGGGCTGTAGTGGAGCAGGTTGACAGCTTCAAGTTCCTTGGTGTCCACATCACCAACAAACTAAATGGTCCAAGCACACCAAGACAGTCGTGAAGAGGGCACGATAAAACCAATTCCCCTCAGGAGACTGAAAAGATTTGGCATGGGTCCTCAGATCCTCAAAAGGTTCTACAGCTGCACAATCGAGAGCATCCTGACTGGTTGCATCACTGCCTGGTATGGCAACTGCTCGGCATCCGACCGCAAGGCACTACAGAGGGTAGTGGGTACGGCCCAGTACATCACTGGGGCCAAGCTTCCTGCCATCCAGGACCTCTATACCAGGCGGTGTCAAGAAGGCCCTGAAAATTGTAAAAGACTCCAGCCACTCTAGTCATAGACTGTTCTCTCTTCTACCGCACGGCAAGCGGTACCGGAGCGCCAAGTCTAGGTCCAAGAGGCTTCTAAACAGCTTCTACCCCCAAGCCATAAGACTCCCGAGCATCTAATCAAATGGCTACCCAGACTATTTGCACCCCCCCCCCCCCCTTTTACGCTGCTGCTACTCTCTTTATTATCTATGCATAGTCACTTTAATAACTCTACCTACATGTACATATTACCTCAATTACCTCGACTAACCTGTACCCCCGTACATTGACTCTGTGCCGGTACCCCCTGTATATAGCCTCACTATTGTTATTTTACTATTGTTATTTTACTGCTGCTCTTTCATTATTTGTTACTTTATATTTTTTATTTGTTTAGGGTATTCTTTCTTAAAACTGCATTGTTGGTTAAGGGCTTGTAAGTAAGCATTTCACTGTAAGGTCTACACCTGTTGTATTCGGCGCAAGTGACAAATAACATTTGATTTGATTTGACTTCCTGACGGGCCGCCCCTAGGTGGTGAAGATAGGAAACAACACCTCCACTTCGCTGATCCTTAACACTGGGGCCCCACAAGGGTGCATGCTCAGCCCACTCCTGTACTCCCTGTTCACCTATGACTGCGTGGCTAAGCACGCCTCCAACTCAATCATCAAGTTTGCAGACGACACAACAGTAGTAGGCTTGATTACCAACAATGGAGGGACAGCCTACAGGGAGGAGGTGAGGGCTCTGGGAGTGTGGTGCCAGGAAAATAACCTCTCACTCAACGTCAACAAAACAAAGGAGATGATCATGGACTTCAGGAAACAGCAGAGGGTGCACCCCCCTTTCCACATTGACGAGACCGCAGTGGAAAAGGTGGAAAGCTTCAAGTTCCTTGGCGTACACATCACTGACAAACTGAAATGGACCCCCCACACAGACAGTGTGGTGAAGAAGTCGCAACAGAGCCTCTTCAACCTCAGGAGGCTAAAGAAATGTGGCTTGGCACCTAAAACACTCACAAACTTTTACAGTTGCCTGGTACGGCAACTGCACCGCCCGCGATCGCAAGGCTCTCCAGAGGGTGGTGCGGTCTGCACAACGTATTACCGGGGGCAAACTACCCGCCCTCCAGGACACCTACAGCATCCGATGTCACAGGAATGCCAAAATGATAATCAAGGACATCAACCACCTGAGCCACTGCCTGTTCACCCCGCTAGCATCCAGAAGGCGAGGTCAGTACAGGTCCATCAAAGCTGGGACAGAGAGACTGAAAAACAGCTTCTATCTCAAGGCCATCAGACTGTTAAACAGCCATCACTAGCACAGAGGATGCTGCCTATAGACATAGACTAGAAATCACTGGCCACTTTAAGAAATGGAACACTAGGCACTTTAATAATGTTTACATGACTTGCATTACTCATCTCATATGTATATACTGTATTCTATACTATTCTACTGTATCTTAGTCCATGCCGCTCTGACATCGCTCGTCCATATATGTATATATTCTTAATTCATTCCTTACTTAGATTTGTGTGTAGTAGGTATATGTTGTGAAATTGTTACATTCTACTTATTAGATATTACTGCACTGTCGGAGCTAGAAGCACATGCATTTCGCTACACCCGCAATAACATCTGCTAAACACGTGTATGTGACCAATAAAATTGTATTTTATTTTATTGTATTTTATTGCACACTAGCCATTTTGAGTATTACTTTTTAACTCTGCATCGTTTGGAAGGGCTTGTATTAAGCACGCATTTCACGGTAAAGTTTACACCCGTTGTATTTGGCGAATGTGACAAATACAATTTTATTTGTGTGTGTGTGTGTCTCAGTCACCAGATCTCAATCCAATTGAACACTTATGGGAGATTCTGGAGCCGCCTAAGACAGCGTTTTCCACCACCATCAACAAAACACCAAATGATGGAATTTCTCATGGAAGAATGGTGTTGCATTCCTCCAATAGAGTTCCAGACACTTGTGGAATCTATGCCAAGGCACATTGAATCTGTTCTGGCAGCACATGGTGGCTTAATGCCTTATTAAGAAACTACATTGGGGGTTTCCTTTATTTTGGCAGTTAACTGTACCTCAAGGCAGGATTTTCTATGGTCCTATTTTAAAGGGATAGTTCACCCAAATTAATTACATATTTACATATAGGTTTCTTAAAGACAAGGAGAGACTGCAATCCATACTATGGTTAGCCACTGTCACCAACCATTAATATATTATACAGTTAGCATACTCTAAATGTAATGGCCAAATAATCTTTAAGTAACGTCAAATCAAGTCATCGAGTTTTGAGTGTGTATTCGTCTTTTTAAAAAAACGTAATACATCTGACCTGTGCTTTAAAAAGGGCCTAAGGCTAAACCATTAGAAAACATGTAGAATTGCAAGAAGAAAAAAAATCCTGGGCCGGACCCCCTGAAAAAGTTTGCAGCCCCCGGAAAACTTGGCAGCCCTGAGAATAATACTATAGGTTATAATAATACAAGATATTAGACACTTACCAACATCCGCAGAGGCGTCTTTGACCTCTTCCCCTGGACATGTTGGTAACATTAGCAGCAGGATAAATGCCCATACGCACACGACGCACTCTAGAAACGCAATTATCAAAGTGAATTCATTGATAAACAAACTAAAATAACCAGGATTGCCGACTTTGATTAAATACATTCGCAGGGGAATTAACTGTAAGGAACTCACCTCTCATTGTAAGATTTAATGCGTAAAACGCACCTTCAGCGCGCGCGCTCTTCTCAGTACGGCAGTGCAAAAGAAAGTAAGTATTAGAGTACTCTCATAAATAAACACCCATACCCGATACGAAGTATTTTCTGACAGGAAACTGTTTAGATACCATCTAAAAACGGACAAGTCCACACAGAATTGCATACAGGACATTATGACTGCGACAGTAGCTGTGAAAGTTCCTTTGGTAGGAGCGAAACGAGTGGTGTAGCTCCCCATCTCCTGGTTCACTTCAGTATGACAAGTGCAGCCTACTCAACACCTTGGCTGGCAAGTGTGTAATGTAGTTTATTGGCTGGCTAGTGTGCAATGTAGCTAACTGGCTCCATCTATTGGTTGTTCTAAGAACATTACCCTTCATAGTGAAGATACTTTATACTAAATATGCCATTTAGCAGACGCTTTTATCCAAAGCGACTTACAGTCATGCGTGCATACATGTTTGTGTATGGGTGGTCCCGGGGATCGAACCCACTACCTTGGCGTTACAAGCGCCGTGCTCTACCAGCTGAGCTACAGAGGACCACGTAAAAGTAGTATGGATTCTTGCAATATCATTGAATGTTGCAAATTACACACCCTGAAAATCGTCATCATCGTAAGGTGGCCCAGCAGTATAGAGGTAAAATGGTTTTATATTTGATATTCGGTTCTCTCTTGTCAATAGCTATTGAAACAAACATGCCATGACTATGAAGATAGTATATTCGGAATCAGGGGTGGATGGAGAAAAATCCATATTTGTATTTATTTTTTATAATAAGATTTCGGATTTCAATCTTCAATAGCTCTTACACAAAGCATTCCATGACTATAAAAATTAAATATTCTGGATCGGGGATAGACAAACACTTACAGAGTCACCATTTAGGATGTGGAGTTCCAGGTCCCAGTGGGAATTTACAATGCAGGAGGAACAAAATAAGAATAATAACAACCTTAAAAAAACACGAGGCTAGACTTAAACTTGCTTTTAGGCTACGTCCATTTGGCGCAGGCCCTACATGCAACACGCTTCTGAGTATCCCGTCATCTGCAGTGGGGAGCTTTACAGAAAGAAACCTCTTATTTTTCTTCTTCTGTGGGTTTTATGTCGGAATACACACAAAAAAGGTGTATAACCACCACACACTGGACGGGGTTAAAAAATAAAATTTCAAAGAAAATTAATATGCAATGGGGAAAACTAACTTCATCCACCCAAATAAAAACAAAACTCCCACTTCTTCCTCCCTTCAAGTCTTCATATCTCCCTTCTCAGGCTCTGGGGCCTGAGAGGGTGGTAAGGCTCTATCCCAATATTGGACTAAAGGAGCCTAATGTTACTTCTTATTCCAAGGACCTTACCTGTTCTGTTTAAAGGGCGAATTGGCTCTTGACGCCAAAACAGCCAAATACTCCAATTAAACCTGAATCGATTCTCAATTGTGGTATGGTTCTAGAAACATAAATCACATAAAAATAATTTCACAAATGCACACTTACTGTAGACTGTTTTAACCCGTTTTAACACAGTTTCAGCCAACAGTAATTGTCAGACAGTGAAAACACATTTGTGGCGTCTGTCTTCCGTTTACAAACAGGTGTTCGGAGATGCAGATAGCTAATTAGCACAGTTAGTCCACTCTGTCTTTCATCTGTTTTCCGTAAACAAGCGCTGTAACATGGAAATATGGCCGTGTGGGCAGCCTAACCCTATAAAGGTGTGTATCAATTTAATCTTTAGTTTTTTGAAAAAGATTTATTGCCGATATTAAAGATACGGTCCTTATGCTTCCAAAACCGCAAAGCGGTGCGGCTCTTAACAAAACTCCCCCCTACAGAAGACGCCTTCATCCAATGACTCTTATGTGTAATGTAATGGAACTGAGAGTCATGATCAAGGGCTAGTACGTCTCGTGACAATACTCCATGCAACTCCTCCACCAAGAAGTCTTTCAGTCCCAGGAACCACTTCACCGCCTCCACAGTGATATCTATTTTCCTGGAGTTCCTGTTCACCTTGGCAGTGCCATTAATCACCATAGCTATAAAGGCCATAAAGTCCACCTTCTTAACCTGTAAAATATCTGGGTCCTGCTGGTGAAAGGCAACCCCTGCAGCATGCAGCGAAGGCCTATCCACCACTAGGGCTGTTACGGTGACCGTATCGCCAAACCGGCGGTCACAAGTCATGAAGGCAGTCAAATTCCACGTGACCGTTTAGTCACGGTAATTAGGCTTCTCCAAGCTCTGATGCTGCTGATGGTCATTAGTAGCCTACCAAACTTGCTAACTGCCTGGTACTCAGCACTCTATTGTCCCTCTAATCACACTGACATCAATGCAAATGTAATCAAAAATCTAATCAAACACTTAATGAGAGCCCATGAGCTCATGTTGCGTAACATTTATATAGGCTATGCAATTGCATGAGAAAAAACTGAGTGATGGCCTCTATTGAAAAGAGGAGGATCCCATCAGCTTTCTATAGGCTAGGCCTACTATATTTATTTCTCACCTTTCCGAATATTAAGCACATTGCTTTTCCTTACAACAGGAGTATAGCCTATCTGGCTGGCAAGAAAATGAACCACTGGAAAAGCGTCCTCCATTCGCTATTTAAGTGCATAGATGACATGTATTTTTTTCCGCTGCCCCTGTTTCGAGACAGGTGCATGTTAATGGTCCATTCTAAATCAAAACAAATTTCCCACATATATTATTTAGTATATGTAAAGACAAGATTAAATCAAGAATAGTCTAATGGGTGACAATACTAGCCTATCACTTGTGAATTATGTATTATCACTTGTGAATGATGCCCAGCGTAAGGCGATTTTTTTTCTAATCATAGTCTCACACCTTATGCAGCCTAGCCCATAGGCCTATATGTTTTGATAAGGTTTGTATCACAACTAAAGTGGCCAAATAACTTCTTAAAATTAAGCACATTAATCCGCTTTACAAGGGGTGTAGTGCCTAACTGTGTTTTTCTAGTTTGGTTGAAGATCATTTTCACCATAAAAATGCACCTTTATAATAAAAGCATTACATGCATAATCGCATTTGCGGTCACTTTTGATAATGGTGTTTTCCTGCTAATGGAACATTCGCAGTTATAGCCTACTGCCGTGTGCGCATTGCTGAGCTGATAATGTGAAGAAGAGTTTGTCAACATTTTAAGCTAAACGTTCTGATCTGTTGTGTCAGCCTCATTGCGTAAAAACGTTTTTTGGATGCTAGTGGTTGTATTAATTTGGGATCTATCGCATCCACAACTGTCCCAGACTATGTTTGGAATATTTATTTATCGCACAGAATAGATAAACTTTTGTAATATGGGGGATAGTAGATTGACATAGAATAGTACTTTTTCTGTTCATTAGGCCTACTCATCTTGTTGGCTGACGAAAAGTAAATGTGGACAGTTCTTCCAATATTTTCAATATGCACCTCGGAATTGGATAAGGACGCGCGCAGTTGCGTCCCCGATGTGTCTGCCTTCACTTGTAGCCTGTGAGAAAGACCCGATCACGTGATAGAGAGCCATGTAAGTGAGAGGTGCTTCGGAGCACCCAGCACTCAGGGAGAAGGGAATTATAATTATTATATTCGGCCACTGGCCGCAAAAGGTGTGGACTTTTTTAGGGGGCATTACGGCCAAACGAAGGGGATGCCACCGGAAAATTCAAGGCATTATCAAGTGCTTGTTAAATTGTGAATGAGAGACTGATGAAGTGTGTACAGCCTGTGCAAAAAAACAAAGCAGAGTTCATGCTTTTCATGCAACTTTTTTTCAAATCATCATTAGAGTTGCTTCATGCAGCCTTACAATGTATTAAAAATCTAAACATATAGGCCAACATTTGTAGAACAACTAAAGTTACATGAATAACTCTAAATTAAGCAGATAGGAGTACCTAGTTATTTGTTAACTGCTCAACACAGAATAGCCGCATGTGTGGGTGGGGAACACTAATTGTTCCCAAAGACAAAGAAACAAAAACCAATTAATACTCCTTTAGTCAGATTCAAATGTCAACTCCGATCCCTACAGGCTCTAGGGCCTTAGAAGGAAGAGCATCTTCAGACGGAATTCCTTGCAATGTTTCAGCTGTGAAGTCCCGGAGACCCAAGAACCTTTCAGCCGCAGATACAATTATGGCCAGTTCCTTGGACTTCTTGTTTGTTTGGACAGTACAATTAATCACATGCGCAATAAATGCCACAAAATCCACCTTCTTCATGATCAGCATATCACTTTTCCTCAACTGTTGAACAACACTCTGAATTTCCATAAGCTGCGGGGCAGCCACCGCCAAATCTTCAGCTTCACTCGCTCCTTCACCTATTTCAAGTGCCTCCGTGTAGGAGACCTGCTGTACAGCCCTGACCCTTGCCACTTCAAACTCCGGGGAATTGGGAATGTGATTTCCAGCACAATTGCAACACCGTACATCCTCAGATTCTTCAACAACATTCTTTCGGCACACACTTGATACATGGCCATACCTTTTGCAATTTTGGCAAAACAGAAAAGAAACATCCTTTTTCTTCTTCTATGGCATTATGGTGGTCCGTATACAAACGTTAGAGGTGCATGTCGCTACCTATTGTACTGGAGTGTGTAGTCAATCACAGCTTACAGACTAAATTAATAAAGAAACCAATATGAAGAAAAACGAAACCCTCCTGGGTAAATCCAGGAGACAGCATCCCCTTTGCTTTAAACAAAACTTTCCATACATGTTTTCCCATGGAAGAAGTGGTCAGAAAGGGACATTTTGGGCCTGAATGCCAAAACATTCAGGAAATAGAGGCGCTCAAAGTTGCCTTATTTTGCATACCCAACCATACCATGAGACATCCATGTCTTCCTCACTGGAAAAGGTTAATGGTTGAGTTTGATATAATTTAAAACCTTACAAACAGGGTTGTAAACTATTGTATAATTTCTTAATTTTTAAAGGAAAAAATGAAAGTCTTTAACCTTCAACATCAATGATAAAAAAAAATGCGTAAACTCCGATTTTTTTTTTCTCCAGATTTGCAAATGTTGTAGCTTAGACTCTACTTTACATCATCTGAGGTTTTTGTGTTGTGCCCACCATCAGGTGAGACAAAATATGCTTTCGAATACAGGGTGGGTGTCATTTCATTCATAGAAATATAATTCATAGAATGGACCAATCCCTTCAGACCACTGCAATTTAACTGGTACACCATTGAAATGTAATTGAAATTGTAACTTATAATTACTACCACAAAGATGGATGCCGATCTACCCATCGTCGAATGTCAACTTAAATGGTAATGTCTGTTCTATTACCTGTATTTCTATGATTTCAATAGGTTTCCTATGGAGGATTGAAAGTATAATTTCAAACAACAGATATTCCCTTTCAAGTCAACATTCTCTGATGTGTGCACCTCCAACCATCTTTGTGGTACCATTTGAAAGTCGAAATTTCAATTTTATTCCCATTTTAGTACTGTAGCAGTCGGGGGGGCTGGCCAACAGCTAACGAGAGTGTGAAGTAACACAAGCGTAGACAAAAAGTAACCTTTCTCCAGGGAAACAACCCAGGACTTTTATTCAGGGAAAGAAACAGAATGGGCCACAGCACTGGGTAACAATATAACCAAAACCTAGCTCGTCTTTGAGCCTTTCTACACAGGTCTTCCGGTCCCTCTCTGCTACCAGACAGCTAAGCTGTTTACCGGTGTATCCAACAAAAGAAAACAGAAATTCAATAGGCTTGTCCCTACTTGGGTCAGGTAGGTAACATCCGGTAGGTTCCTGTCCAGTTGGGTTTGATATTCCTCCCAGGGTTGGAGGGCCCTGCATGTCAGCTCTTGCTGCTCCAGACCAAAAAAACAGATTCTTCTTCTTCTATGAGGTTTAACGGCAGTTGGCATCCAATTTGTTGCATTACCGCCACCTACTAGACTGGAGTACAACTCCCTTATCTTTTCCTTGAAAAAAATTATAAAACAAAGCAAAGAAATACCCTACCATCTAACACTACACTCACAAATTCAAAATGATGACTAATAATTAACCCCACCCTCCTCCACTATTTAAATATATTCACTCCTACCTCATGCCCTCAACCTGAAATTATGGGACATTACCACTTAACACTCTCTGTAACTCTTCTGACGTCAAGTCTCGCACACCCAAATACCTCTCTGCAGCTGCCACCACAACCCCTATTTTCTTCGACTTGCGTTCCATCCCTGCAGTACAATTAATAACCATTGCTATAAACTCTAAAAATCCAATCTTAATGAAACATATATCACTTGCTTGCCTATCCCTCTGTACTGGTACATATCTACTACTCTCACCACTCCCCCCCTTGACCCCTCTTCCTCTACTTTCTTCACTCCTCCGCATATGACAACTTCTTCTCTACTCTTACCCTGGAAACCTCAGCCTGCTTCTCTCGCACGGGACATGTCTGATCCCCAGCCCCATGGCCACCCCTACAATTAGCACATACCACTACTTTCCCCAATGCTTCACATTCCTTTGTCTCATGCCCTTCTGCACACTTCTCACACCTTGGAACCTCCCTCCTACATACTGCTGCCACATGCCCATAAGTTTGACACCTGTAACATTGTAATGTACTCGGCACATAAGCTCGTACAGGATAACTTATATATACACTAACTTCACTTTGTCAGGTCAAACCTCAACTTCAAAACTCAAAAGAACAGACAATGACTCTTCTGTTTCCCCACTCTCGCCACCCTGTTTGTGTCGCACTAAACGACGAACATCACACACCCCGGGAATCTTCCCCTTCAGTTGGTCCACTTCTACATTTACTGCTACCCCAGTAATCACTCCTTTCAATGGCACCCTTTTCTTGAGAGTGAAACAATTCACAATTCTTTCCCCCATTTGTTTAACTCTGAGCGCCTTCTCCCTCTGCCCAACAGAAACACAAACAATTATCACTAGACCACTTCTGGTTACCCTCACCGATTCCACTATACCCAATGCTTTTTTCACCCATCTTGTAACCACAAATGGATCAGCCAAAAGGCAAGGGTCCACTCTTTCCAAAAACTTCACTCCTACTGTCACAGACTAATCTTTATCCTGACCCTCTGTGCAAGCCTCTGGCTCCGAGCACTTCACCACATCTACCACCTCCGATACTTCAACCTCATTCGCTTTCATTTCTCCTCCTGGCTTCAACTCACTTTGCTTACATTTCCTACCATTCTTCTTTAACAAACCTTCTCCCTTTTCCCCGCTATTTTTTACAGTTACAGACTCAAGCTCACAGTCTTCCTCCCTCTCTCTCTTAGACCTCCTCTGCCTCTCTTTTTCCCTCCATTCCTCCTCCGTCATCCAAGTATACGTCTCCTTATGATAATACTGCATTTCTCCTAACATCCATCTGCATCTTGCCTTCTCAAGGGACTCCATTTTCCACCGCCTCTCCGAGTCGTTTCGAAAAAGGCCCTCCTCCAAAAAACAGATCTGGCCAAAGCCAGGTTAAAACAGCCACCGCCCAAGCTCCAAACTAATTAATTTCAGGTGTGTGTAATTAGGCTCTTACCATTCCGGGCCATCCTCTCTCTTGGCCAGCAGATGTAGCCAATGAGCAGGAATATACCACCCTTCACACACCCACCCTCTCACTCCATCACAGTACATTTACAGTATCAGCCAAAACATGACACCCATCCTGTATTCAAATGCATGTTGTGTCTCAACCGATGGCGGGCACAACACAAAAATCTCAGATGATGTAAAATAGGGTCTAAGCTACAACATATGCGAATATTTGACAACCCTGTTTGTAAACTTAATCTCAACCATTTATCTTTCCTAGTGATGAAGACAGACATGGATGTCTCATGGTATGGTGGGGTATGCAAAAGAGGTCAACTTTGAGCATCTTTATCTCATGAATGTTTTGGCGATGGGCAAATATGTATGGAAGGTTTCGTTCAAATCAAAAGGGGTGCTGTCAAAAGGTGATTGAATTCAAATGCATTTACACTCCTACCTAAGTTTGTACTGCTAAGAAAATAAAAAAGAGCCCTACTAAATTCTAAAAAGAACTCCACCATCCCCACATTTTAGCAATCAAGGTGACAGACAGGGACACATTTTCAACAGAATCGGCGGAATGAATACACCAGTGGAGGCTGCTGAGGGGAGGACAGCTCATAATAATGGCTGGAATGGAGTCAATGGAATGGTATCAAACACATCAAACATTTGGTTTCCATGTGGTTAAAACCACTCCATTGACTCCATTCCAGCCATTATTATGAGGCAACCTCCCCTCAGCAGCATCCACTGGAATACACCCCTGATCACACACAAACATAGTTAACATTAATAGCAGCCACATACAAACAGCATGATCACTTTGCTCGGTAATTCCTTCTTGCATCTATGCGCTCTCCTCCTCTCACCTTTTCCCTTCGCTTGTGGACTTCAGTGCACAACACATCAGCTGTCTGTGACCAGGTGAAAAAACCTTTCCAAGCCAAACCTTCATATCATAACCGCTAACCGCTCCTACATTGTTGTCACCATATTAGCTAACGTCAGAGTCAACATGCAGTGCCTTCGGAAAGTACTCAGATCCCTTGTGTTACGGATACAGGTATCCTGTGTCTTTTTCCTCTCCTTCTGCCCTAATCACAGGTGTCCTTTATGTTCCTGATTGGTGGTCGTTGGGGTGTCTGCTGATTGCTGAGGTGGACCAATCAGTGGACATTCCTCTGCATTGCACCACCTGTTTCTGGTTTTTCAATCACACATCCCATTGTTTAAAAGCCGGTCAGTTGTGTTTGTTGTGAGAGATGATTTCCGTATGTGAGTATGGATACTGTGGTGTCCTGTGTTTTGTGTACTCACTCATTTGCTGGTTACTCTGTTTGGTAACTTCGTGTGTTTCTGGGAAAAGGGGAATTTAAGCAAGTTGCCCTTGGGCGTACATTACCCGTAGGAAGAAAACTGTCTAAAAACACTAGTTAGACCTGAGCGGACAACCCACTGTATTTTTGTATGATTAGCAGTAGCTTAGCGGTTCTTGAGGCAGGCAAGATCAGTTTAGGTTTTTTTTACACTAGTGTTTCATTTCTTGGGTCCTGCTCAGCCCTTTTTCCCAAACCTTTACAGTGTGTTCAAAAATAAACCTTTTATGTTTGACGGTAGTTTATGGTTGTCGTGTAGTTTTTGTTCTCACTGTTCCATGTCACGTTTCTAATTCGCATGAATTATGTTACGGGTCTCTTGTCCATCCACCCTAGACGTTTAAAGCCACGAGGTTCGTAACACCTTGCCTTTTCCACATTTTGTTATGTTACAGCATTATTCTAAAATTGATAAACATCGACACACAATACCCCATAATGACAAAGTGGAAACAGGTTTTTATAAATTGTTGCAAATGTATACCTTATTTATAAATAAATACCTTATTTACAGAAGTATTCAGACACTTTCTTATGAGACTTGAAATTGAGCTCAGGTGCATCCTGTTTCCACTGATCATCCTTGAGATGTTTCGACAACTTGATTGGAGTCCACCTGTGGTAAATGCAATTGATTGGGCATGATTTGGAAAGAATATAGAATATAAACACACCTGTCTATATAAGGTCCCACAGTTGACAGTGTATGTCAGAGCAAAAACCAAGCCATGAGGTCAAAGGAATTGTCCGTAGAGCTCCGAGACAGGATTTTGTCAAGGCACAGATCTGGGGAAGGGTACCAAAATAATTCTGCAGCATTGAAGGTCCCCAAGAAAACAGTGGCCTTCATGTTTGGAACCACCAAGACTCTTCCTAGAGCTGGCCGCCAGGCCAAACTGAGCAATCTGGGGAGAAGGGCCTTGGTCTTGGAGGTGACCAAGAACCCGATGGACACTCTGACAGAGCTTCAGCGTTCCTCTGTGGAGATGGGAGAACCTTCCAGAAGGACAACCATCTCTGCAGCACTCCACCATCATGCCTTTATGGTTGAGCCAGACAGAAGCCACTCCTCAATAAAAGGCACATGACAGCCCGCTTGGAGTTTGCCAAAAGGCACCTAAAGGACTCTCAGACCATGAGAAACAAGATTCTCTTGTCTGATGAAACCAAGACTGAACTCTTTGGCCTGAATGCCAAGCGTCACGTCTGGAGGAAACCTGGCACCATCCCTACGGTGAAGCATGGTGGTGGCAGCATCATGCTGTGGGGATGTTTTTCAGCGGCAGGGACTGGGAGACTAGTCCGGATCGAGGGAAAGATGAACAGAGCAAAGTACAGAAAGATCCTTATTGAAAACCTGCTCCAGAGCGCTCAGG